>NW_027467208.1:3405000-3762500 GCF_046128005.1 Genypterus blacodes
GGAGGGAATCAATGCATGCTGTGTTATGTTATGTTATGTTATGTTATGTTATGTTATGTTATGTTATGCATGTCTTACCTATGCGTGCCAGCTTAATAAGCTCTCTACTGGAATACCACAGCTCCCCCTAGTGGACGTGAGGAAGCCAGCCAAGCATGAGTAGAAATTGGCTCCGTGCCTCAGCTCACCCAAACTCTTAACTCGGCTGACAGTTTGTCGCGGAGGTGTTAAGATAGATTCTAATAAGTGTGAATTACTATTATGCTCGCTGGCCAATGTGAAGTTTTCATTCCAAAACAAATCGTCTGCCAAAGGCCAGTGAGGCTATTGTTGGTGTTGCAGTAAAACTTAATATGGATCACAAGAGCCTGTGCTTACAAAATAGGGAATTTTAAGAGTGCAATGATTTATGATGTGAGTGATAAATCAGTTGTTTTATGCGGCCGCTGTTTAAATGTCGTCCGTTCTGTCTTCACTACATACCGAAGGAACTCTCACAATAACAAAGATGACCGAGGAGACGAGCCATCACCGTGTCTAGAGAGGTGACCTCATCCTCATGGTAACCAACACAAACACACACACACACAGATGTAGAAACCATCGGCGTTAGTGGCATGAGGGAGACGCTTGACAGTTTGCCACGGTTGTGTTTCAGCGTCAACAGGAGAGGAGAGAAACGGGATTCATGCTTCAGCTTCAGTCTGACAGCTTCAGGCTACTCGTCATGTTACTTCATGGTCAGATCTGTCAGGGCTGAGTCCATTTCTCACAGGTGGGCCTTCCAAGACTCATCAACACAGCATATTTAGGTTTAAATCTCTGTCTGTGTGTGTGAGGAAATATAATTCATTCAATTTAATTCTGCAAATCTAATCTACGATTCCGACCACACATGAAGGGCAGGACATCGCTCATCGTTTTCCCTCAGCACCCGTAGGAAAAAACGTGTACATACAAACACACACACACTCACGAATGCAGAGAGCGCTCACACACACACACAGGCACACACACACACACACACACACACAAACACACACACACACACACACACACACACGCACACACACGCACACACACACACACACACGCACAAATACGCACAAACACACTCACTCACAAACTCACACAGATACGCATGACCACAGCTTGAGGGGAGAAGAAGAAAGGTGGAGGAAGAGAGGGCAGCGTCCAAAACAACGCCTCGGGCTCTGCACCAGGAAGTGAGCTCTTCCAGGCCTCCAGCTGGACACACACGCACACACACACACACACACACACGCAATCTGAACTACGTGTCGATTTTATTTTTTGTTTTCAAGTTTCCTTCCCTTTTCTCAAAACTGTCGTAATTCAATGTTATTAATGTCTGAAATAGAGATAAATGATATTACATTGCATTTTCCCTACATACATTTTATTTTATTTTATCATTCTTATCACCTCCCTCACATCCTTTTCTTCATATCGGGACAAGTGTGTCCATCAAGTCTGCACTCAGAGATGAATCCACTTCAGTACGTCTGAGTGCAATCTAGCGGCGCCTCTCAACCCTTTTAAACCGAGTAACACCTCTGATCTGAGCAAAGCAAAACATCTGCAGAAAAACCTCCGCCGTGTCACACACACACACACACACACACACAAACACACACACACACTCTGCAAGGCCGCCGTCCCACAAACCGCACAAAAAGTGAAAAAGACACACATCCAGGGGAAATTGATTTCTCCCCTTACAAATCCCACCTCCATTGTGCATCATGAGAGTCTGACAACATCCACAGTGGAGAGTCCTCTTTAGATATGGCCGCACAATCCAATATAACACTCCGACAAAACCTCAAACCTTTGTGAGGAGCTGATAAAGTTCCGTTTTTGTTGACGTTTTGTCAAAGAGACGTAAAATCAACTCAAAGGTGGAGATTGTGGCTCTGGGATATGAAACTCTGAAGCATGAGTGTGGGGGGCAGAATATTAGAAACACCTTCCAATACCACTGCATTGCAATCAACGGACATGAACAATTATACTTGATGAATTATTTGTCACAATAACAGAATTTGCACACATTTGATCTGTATTGATCCGTTACGAAACTTTCCCTTTTGTCCCAATGTGAATGGAACACAACATAATGCTTAAGATAAGGGGATGAATGAACTATAATCTGTTTCTTAAAGTGCATCACCAACTTTGAGTACGTCCTCATAAGAGCACAGTTAATTACATCAGTCCAAACCTGCCGCTTTCTAAACACAAACCATTATCCAAAATAGCATTTAAAGGGCCGTTCAGCTCACGTCAGGCAGTAAAGCAGTGCGATAATGTTTTCCTTGGCTGTGCGCTGGTTTAGATCGGTGTTTAAACTGTCTCCCCCTGCAGGTAAGCTGTTTGTTTTGGGTGGAGAAGGATCCATTTGATGTCCTCTGTTGCTGCCATTACTCCTTTCAGTGTGTGTGTGTTTTTTTCTCTCTCTCTCTCTCTCCCTGCCTTTCACGGCTGCAGCAAATTGGCCTTCCTGGCAACATCCTAACAACACTGGGAACCCAAACAAGCTTGTATAATGCATTGGCCACCGCTGGCACCGCAGCTAGCGTGCGTGGCTAAAAAGCAGAAAGGCTGGCTCTTGTCTCCTCTATTCTGCTCCGCACTGGCATTACTATTTTACAAGCAAGCAGGCTCATTACAGAACCATATGCTTGGTAACGATGAAAGCTGTGGGTGCATCCCCTCTATGAGCTGGGATGCTTGAATTATTAAATACACCACCGAGGCTGGATTCAGATGTGGCAGACAGCCCAGTTTTCCCTCCCTCACACTCCTTTACAGAAACACACACACACACACACAGAAAGAGAGAGGGGAAGGGGGGGAGAGAGAGAGAGAGAAAGGAATAAAGGCATGGGGAAAAACTTCAAACACCTTTCCTGTGCATTTAGTGTAATGAACAATGCCTTAATTGAGATTGGCTAATTACCCAATTTCAAGATAATTAATATGATCCTAATTAGCATATGTAAATGGGACGTTGCATAATTGGGAAATCCTGTTTTGAATTAGATGGCTCCTAAAGTGAACCGGCACGTGAAGAGGTACAAAGCAGCCATTAGGAGTTAGATGCTGCATTAACGCAGGCCATCATTCAAAGTGCGCTGATGGAGCGCTCAGCATCACGCAGATGTTCAGGAACATTATGGAATGTTGTTGATTATTGCTGATATGTTTTGGGGAGGAGGGGGGGGCAGGGGCGGCTCTAATTAGAAATCATTACCTACTTATCACTTTTGTGCCACTACTTAAGCAGAAATGAAAACAATCACCGGGTTGCAGTTGGCGTTCGGTGCCACGTTAGAAGAGGTCACGTGAAGACGACGTGAAGGCGGCGTGCACGCTCAGCGCTCAGCTCGGCGGCGCCCTTGGGGGCTTTGGCAGCAGGTGCACCTGTAACTAAGACGCTCTAAGTTTGTTATGGTGTGATTGTACAGATGCAGGTTTGCTATTCAGCCCGGATCCATTAATGCAAATGCTGCAGGTAATGATGTCACCATGTGAAGCCATCAGCCAGCAGATGAACACAACCAAGACTGAAATCTAACAAAAAACACAATCTATATACAGATCACCTACAGACAGATGTGTGTTAGTTTACTGTTTAAATGATAAACATAAGTGTGTAATATGTGTATACTTCTGTGTGTAAGTGAGTACATGTATGACCTACAGGGGTCACAGGGGTCATGTGACCTTAGTGTGTGTGTTGTGGTGGATTTTCAGTATGTTTGTTATTTAGTTTTTGTACTATAATGTAGCATAATTAGGTGTATTTCTCTAATTTTGAACACCTGGCACAAAGTTATTCAAAATATTCTTCTCTTGTTGACACCACATGTTGAACCACTGTAGTTTGATCATCATAGTTTGAGTGTTTCATCCTTTACTCACAGAGCTGTAAACTGATCTCTCTTCATCCTTACTGCCTCACATTATATTCTGTGTGGTTGGCGTGTGTGTGTGACGCTGCCTCACCCTGGCTGTCTGACCCCTCAGTAGTGGAATGACACGTTTGTCCTCAGTGTGAGCTAATATTGATCTGGTAGCAAGTGGCAGTTGACTGAGTGGGCCTGGAGGGCAGCAGTAATGGGAGGGGCCAGGGGGCGCCAGGGAGCAGCGGAGCACCTGGTTCACCCAGCTGGTGCAGAGGCTCCTCCGGCACAACCCAGGACCCAGGCGGGCTGGCTGACACCCACGCTGGGCCACACACACACACACAGAGAGGGAGGGATGTATGCATACACAGACAAACACACACACACACTCTTTGTCTCTGCTGTCTTTCTCTCCTTCTCACTCATACACTTGCGACCTGTCCAGACACTTTGCATCAGCGCTGTCAGGACACAGGCCTCTGCGTTGGATTCGATCAGCGGCGTTGTCAGTCAGTGGCACATACGCATACACACACACACACACACACACACACACACAGGTCATCTCTGCTTTCTGCCTTGGCAGAAGGGGAGCATGTCGTCCTTCCAGTGTGATTTCCTCCTTCCTCTCCGCCTGCCATCTCCGTTCCCTCGGCACTGTCAGCTTTGCCCCTTCTCCTTGTCAGCAGCCATATGGCCGCTCCGCCGCTCCGCCACTCCGCCACCCCCCCACCCCCCCCAACCACCACCACCTCATGTCATCCCCTGGACTCCTTCCTCCTGCCTCATCCCCCATGTTGGCGTTCCTGCCAACAGCTTTGAACTCACCACTCCACCACAACAGGAGGACTGGACTCAGGAGTGTGTGTGTTATGCTGCGGCGCTCAGCGTGGGAAGAGGAAACTGGAGCCGATCCTGGATCAGGTTTTTTAGACACTAATGAGAATCGATGGGCAACAAGCAAGCCGCTGCATTGATCCTAGTTGGAGTAATAATAAACAAAGTGAACCTGAAGCACACACTCAAGTCAACCCTGCTGTGTGTGGAGTGTGTGGAGTCAATACTCTAACAAATCGTCCATGTTACTACAGCTTTGTACATCATTCCTATTTCAAAATGCATCAAAAAAGCTTCATCAGTGATTTCCTGTAGATTCTCTAGATTCCTCCACATTAAAGCAGAATATCACAAAATAATCTCAGGTTCCCACGCTTCAATAACTTATTAAAGAGTCATTTTATTAACATAAGAGGTCACTGCTCCTCTTCCACAGCCATACAATTCAAGACAACCTCTCTCTCTCTCCCTCTCTCCCTCTCTCTACTCTGTAACTGCCATCAATCTCAGGCCCTATGGGGACAAGTGTGAGCGCGTGTGTGTGAACTGGCGAGTGTGCGCGCGTGTGCCTTTGTGCGACCGGAGAGTGGAAAATGATGGAACGCCGCGGCCCGTGCTGTAATAAAGAGTGTGAGATGGAGGCCCCCAGATCTCCTCTGTCACAGAGACATTAGGAGAGGCAGACGGAGACCGAGAGAGGCTGCCAGCGCCGGCCCCGACAAATCTGCCGTCAGGACCGGGGGGTCGTAAAAACGTGATGGCTAAAAGCTAATGTCAGGAGTGATGTGGGGGGGGGCTGTCAGCCGCTGTTAGAGAGGATGATGGCCTCCGTCTTGACTCGGCGAGGAAGGAAGGAAGGAGAGGAGCGCAGTGAAAGACGTTTTGGATATCCTAAAGACATCCGGCCGGTGAAGGACGCCTCGTGCGGGCCGAGCGCTGACAGGCTGAAGACTACAGTGCGTAAACTTTAACCTGTGCCGATCGACGGCTGTGGCTGAAGGCGAAAAGCTCTTAATAACTGTCACAGGACATCGAGCCCAGACCCACTTGATTGGTTGATAACAAGATCCTAATGGCCTGACGAGCGGCCTGACGAGCGGCCCGAGAGCTCGCCGGTGAGCCGAATCCCCTCCAGCGCCGAAGCAATCAGGCGAGGGAAGATTTCACTCAATGCAACAAGCGGGAGAAGAGAGATAATTATCTTCAAATCACTTTAAAGACTGACAGTGGCACTAATGCAGTGTGTGACCTTTCCATTTCTTCATGCATTGATGTATTTGGGACATTCTAGCCATTATTTCCTCAGGCTGAACATGAATATCCCCAATTATCCTAATAATTGCTTTGATGTTTCAACCCCTATTAACACCCATAATGCATTTGGATCCTCTTGTTGTTGTGTTTCCTCTTAATGGGCTGAGCACTTTTGTCTTTTCAGAGGAAGTCTATCTGAGTCGCTTCCTGCTGAGCTCATTTTCAATCTAGACCCGCTTCATCCGCTTCTATCTTTTGATGGCAAATTTCCCAAATTTACCCAGAATGCCTTCAGTGCACTCAGAGTCTTGGCTCCCGAGTGAACACACACACACACACACACACACACACACACACACACTCACACACACACACACGCACACACCAGCAAACAACACAGCTGACAAAACAAATGCAACAGAACATTATCAGCAATTACCTCCACCGTGGAGTTTGTGTTTGGTGCAAACGGGAAAGAAACCATAACGTCCTAGTACAGATCCAGGAATACTGTGGGATCAATACGATGATGTCATACTGATGCAGCGATCTGAATGGCAAAATCAGGCAGAATCAGGCCATTTGATCTGGATACATTTAGCTCATTATGATAAATAAAGCAGTTACATCCGATCACTCATACATTACAGCTTCCCCTCTCTCTCTCTCTCTCTCTCTCTCTCTCTCTCTCTGGGCCTGTATAGTGTTTAGCTCCGTTGCCACGCAGCAATAAAAACCATACAAGTGATGCCAATTACGCCGCTCATTCACGCCAGTCTATTAGCGTTGGCTGTGCGTCTCCATCCACTGTCACTTGATTGCGGCGAATCCTCACAAAGAACAAATTTTAATTGAATTCACTGTTTACTGCTCTGTTGGTTCCATTAAAGCTGTCGACGCAGCGCTTTTTCTTCTCCCGGCGTGACCAGCTGTCTGTCCGTCATTATCGTCCAGCACATTCCGGCAGCAGCTAATACATAAAAAAGGAACGTAAATCTCCTAAAGGTCTGGAGCGCCGCAGTCATAAAGTAAATCGGCTGCTTTATGCTTACTGTGCTTAGAGGGGACGCAGGCCACCGGGAGTTTGGGGGCACTAAATCTGACAGAGACGCCGAGGTACAGCAGCATCAATCACACCAGTGTACACACGTGTTAATGCAGATACTGGAAGCACACACGCACACACACACACAAACAGCAGGAGGGAAAATGGGAAATGCACGGGTATAGGAAGATGAATGGTTGTTCATCATGGCAGATGCCTATTAGGACAGTAAAACAAATAGAGCACATGCATGTAAACACACACACAGGCAGACACACACACCAACACACAGGCACACACACACACACACACACACATACCAGTAGCACCAAGTCATCTGTCAAATCAGTTTACATTATCAATCATACACTCACATATTCCTCCCCTCTTCCCTCTTACTCACACACACACATACACATACCACGCCTGTCAAAAACATGTGTGTGTGGGGTGTGTGTGGGCAGACAGAAGGTTGGAGGCTTCTTCCTGGTCTCCTGCCACATCTTCTGATGCTGGCGTTAATGGGTCACATATGGGGCTGAGTGACAACTGAACTCTGCAGTGTCACAAACAACTCACTGGGTGCTGAAGCGTCTCAGAGATAATGTGGGTGTGGCTGCTCACCCAGGGTGCCAGCAACCAGTATGATGATGTCACAATGAGGTAAGTTGCTGTGCTCGTATGTGGTCAGCAGGAAGTTTCATTACTGGTGATTGACAGTGAGACAATAAAGGTTGAGACTACGTCCATAGACGTGTATGTTTAGTCAGACAGCTGCCATTCCCTACCTGTCCACCAGGTGAACCTTGAGTTTCTGCCTTTAACTTGGTAACCTGATTTGCCATTTAAAGTTGTTTAATGTTAGATTTGATTAAATGTCATTGTGCGTTGAAGTACAGAGACAATGCAATGCAGTGATTAAATACCGACCCAGATGGGACTTGAACCCACAATCCCCAGCTCCGGAGGCTGATGCCTTATCCATTAGGCCACTGGGCCTGCACAAGGTTGTCTCAATACTGCTGCTGTTTCAATAAAACCTTAGATACAATAAAGCCTGGTTGAAAATGTCCGTTACAACAAGCAGCCTTTGGTTGGAGGGCAACATGCTGCCCTGACTCAGTAGCATCAATGGCTGTCAAGCACAATCACCGACGAGGACTAGCTTGGACACCACATACACACTCACACACTTTGAGACGGCCCCTTGTGGATACTGCAGCTCATTTGCATACCTGAACTCTCAGACATGTCAGACCAAGGGGCTGGAAAAGCTGTTAGAGTGGTTCTTTTAAGTAAACAAACTTCACACACTCTTCTTACAGACCAAAGGGAGCTGTGCTAACTCGCTAACACAGAGCCAAACACGGATGCTTTAAGTGAACCATTCATCTCTGGAGCCCCGCTTGACATATACAAAGCCGTGTTGTTTTCTGTTTGCGGTATTAAGTCAACTCGGAAGGAAAACATACTCAATAATTTACTGCAAGAAATCAGGATCAGTTATCTTGAAACAAATCCAATAAGCGGCTGCACATGTGGATTTAGACGATTCCTTCCGAAGATCTAAACTCTCTCTGAATCCTTGCTTTTCCAAAGCTTATACAGTGGTTGAATGAGTTCCATTCCCCCGTACCAGCTCATAAATGTCACAGATAACATACACAGCGGCTCCTGTTAACAGCACGCTAGCTGTAACGTAGCCCTGAGAGGTTTGCGGGTCCAAACATCTCACTGTTCTTTACGGCGCCGAGGCGTACACAGACAGAGGAGGGACGGGGATGGAACGTGAATAATGTCTCATATAAGCTATAAAAATACGCGGCTACGTCCTCACCGCGCATTTACATGATTTATGCGTTACGGCCGTTTAAATGCGTCCGACGCTCTTACGGCCCGGCACGTACGCCACAAATTGCTGCGCTATCACATCGACTCTTTGGCGACGGGGACGCTATGAAATGAAAATGCAAACTTTGCACGCGGACATTATGTGATCATCTCAGCTAAAAAACAAAATATAATATATACACCAGTCTCCACGTGTGACCTAACAAAGCAAGGAAGAATCCTTAATGTGCATCCGGCTGCAGTATTTCTATTGCTGCACATTAATTACTAATGAATTGTACATGGATGATGCTGCGCCGCATTTACATACAGCAAGCGTTGCATTGTGGCATTGCTATTTTCAACTCCCCCCTCTTCAGACGCGGGCTCCCCCTCAAGCTCATTAAGAGGAACAATAGCCGCACTGGCAAAGACAACAAATTGACTCTATAGGATTCTTCTATGGAACAATTGCACGTTTTCAAAGCGATACGTTGCCTTTGTGAGACCAAGACAAAGACAAGTCTTCGTCTCACTCGCACTTAAAAGCGCGACAGCGTATCAAAGTCGGCGGCGAGGATCGGATGATGATGCTGCGAGCGAAGTGATGTGCGACAGCTGCATTGGTTAAGCGTGGATCTTTGATGTGTACTTGAGGCGACGCGTCTGAACTGGTTTACTTTTCTTACGTAAAGCGATTAAAGTTGGTACAGCGAGAAGGGAGGGGGGGGGCTGATTTCTTCTTCTTTCTTTGTTTTTTACGCAGTCATCAGAAAAATTCCTCTCCATTCCAGCCAGCGTTAATCTACGGCGCTCCATCAAAGGAGGCGCTCGCAGCCAGGCCCCGGGCTGCTCTTTGGGTTTCCAACAATGCGAAAGCTCTTTCTGCAGATGGTCCAGAAAGTCTAATTCAGTGGGACGTTGTGTCGTATTACGTCTTCGCTCCACTGGAGTTTGAGGTTTCAATCAAACATCAGCTTCCCCCGACAGCCATAAAGGTTCCATTCTCTCTCTCTTTCTTTCTTTGAGGCAGATATCATTAGACAATGGCTCGAAGATGAAATAAAAGGGTTTTGAATGGTGAATAGAGAGACAGACTGCAGAGAGGACGTCTCCCCTGCCTTTTGTCCTCGTCGAGACTGCGTTTGTCCTTCTGTGGAGCTCTGTGTCTGAGGGACGGACGCTCCCCGCAGACAAGCTCACACTGACCTTGTACATGGAAATCAGACCCACAGAGGGAGAAGTGTGGCGTGTTCGTGCAAGAGTAGGTGAGACGGTGACAGAGTGTGTGTGTGTGTGTAAGAGTAAATGTGTGTATACCAGTGTGTGTGTGTATGCAGATGTGTACAGTAGGCGTCTCCGCCCGCATGTTTTCCTGTCTTGTCTGTGACGAGCGTCTGCTGTGACTGCACCTCAGCTCGTATGTGTGTGTGTGGAGTACATGTGCATGTGTGAGTGCATGCTTGCGTGTGTGTGTGTGTGTGTGTGTGTGTGTGAGAGAGAGTGAGGCAGAAATGAAAGGCAGGAGTCCCATCTGTTGTGGTGTAATGACTGTGCTATTTGGAGGCAGGAAAGGTTTGGTGTGGGAGCAGCTGGTGCCGCGCCCGGTGACCTTTTAGCATTCCTCCTCTCACCGTCTGACAGATGTGTCAACTCGATTATTTCAAAAGGCCCCCGAATAAATAAGCGATCGTGAGAGAACGCCAATGTCTAAAACCAAAAGAGTCAACCAAACGCAGCCTACACACACACACACACATACGCACACACACAGGTGAATGTGGATTCGAGCACAGACACACAGGCAACACCTCTGCTGAACAACATAAACGATCAAAGAGGTGAGGCGAGCGGGGGCGGCTCCCCCTCGCCCCCCCATCGTCTTGTTCTCCCGTTTGCCGCTCTCCCCTCGCTCTCCTCCTCCTCCTCCTTCTTCTTCTTCTACCCCATCATGTTCTAAATAGCTGTTGAGTTTCTGGTACGAGGTTTGGTAAAGGGGCACAATAAGGGTGAATTGAATGCCATTGTGGTCCGGGCGCCCTTGGAGCTCCGCTATTAGCCGGGCGAAGAGAGGAGGAGGAGGAGGAGGAGGAGGAGGAGGGGGCGAGTTTGGCAGAGAGAGGGTTTGTGGGGGGGCGGGGGGCCTCAGGTGTTGCTGGGAGGCCTGGCGATGGACTCTCATTCCCTGACGGAACCCACAGCGGACAGAGGGGGAATGCGAGCGAATATATCTGTGTGTGTGCGTGTGTGTGTGTGTTTGTGTGTGTGTGTGTGTGTGTGGCGGTGGTGGTGGTGGGGGGGCTAATTGACTCACTGAGTGATTGGGGGACTGTGAAGAGGCGACCGCAATCAGACCTGCCCTGATAGAGTTTGATGCCTCCCTAAATAGTTTTCAAATGGAGGAGCAGGTGCTGTTTTTCAGAAGCAATCCCCACTGCCCGGGTGTGTAAGGGAGGGAAACGCATGTGTGTGTGTGTGCGTGTCTGTGCGCAGGTGTGTGTGTATCACTAGTGAGACTGCATCCAAGTAATTATGTGTTTTTCATGTCCATGTATGGCTCTTTATTAGAGAGATCACAGAGGAGAGAGACTCCAGTCCTTCTTACTTTTCACTTAAACAACCAAACGATATCAAAACTACCATTTGTAATTCAGTCACGGCTCCAAAATACTACAGCAAAACAAAAAAAGGGGGGCGAACACGCGGTGAAAATGAATTTGTCAGAGAATACAGATGAGGGATCAAACCCATGTGGGAGCCTGCAGAGAAATCCTTTAACTCAGAATTCAATTTTGCGGCTCAAATTGGTGAAAAGCCGTCGTTTTAGTCTTTTGATCCCGTGGTGAAAATCCTCTCACGCTCTTATCCAAAATGAAACCCCCACAGGGATTTGAACCGTCGTTCATCTCCCTGTCTCCCTCGGCGAGTGTGAAACCGCCTTCATCAGATTCTCTTGATTGTGCCGAGTGGATGCAAACTGGTTTTGGATGCAGCAGTTACTTGGATGTTCTGCTTTGAGACGCGTGGAGGCGAGTCCAGTCCAGGCCCGTTACGCTGCCTTGTTTTACATCAATGCCGTATAACAAGCTTTGACCCGCCGAGTCATAAAGAAAATGGATTATTTAGGGAAAATATGGATTAAAAATCAGTCTTTTGAAGCCTGATCTGCATGTTTCCTGACAGCCACGGCTCAAACCCAACCTCAGCCTGGACATGAAATCAACATCTTTAGGGTCTTTTGCCTGCTGGGCCGCGACCGTGAACCATAGCGGCGGTCGCTCCTGGACGTCCGTCTCAGAGCTTCTGTCAGCACAGCGAGCGCTCGCCATCTATCATCTCCATTGATCTACGCTAATGACAGATGGTCGTTACGGGTGGGGGAGACAGATTGCCTTGGGCGCAGCGTGGCTTCACAGGCGTGTACACACACTCACACACACACACACACACACACAGCGACTATCTGTGTGTTCTCTGGATGCGCACTCATATTTCGACATCCAGAGTCTCATTTTGAATCGATTAATACAGAAAGTCCAGTTTGCAAATTCAGGATTTTACGCCTTGAGGTCGGAGCCGTAAATGTTTGATGAAGCAAAACGTTGAAGAAGAGCAACAGACTCTTTCATACGGAATTATTAAAGAGCAAAATCTGCCAAGAGTTATACAGAAACACCTAAACCCCCCTCACATATCTCTATTTACTGAGCTTAGGTGATATTAAAACATATTAAAACACTTTAAACAACAACAGAAACAGAATCTAACATATAGAATGACAACGTTCCGGTGTCGTGTTTCAGCTCGCACGGTAACGCCGCTCCAGGCCCCTTTTTTGGTTCATTAACAGTGACCCCTGACAGCTTGGCTCTAACCGGCCCCCCGGCTATGATTTATGCATGAGGCGACTTCATATCGGCGAGCGGGTCGGGTCAATAAGTGGTCGATGGATATTGTGCTTACATGGGAATTATTTATCATTCTTTTGACGGTTCGTTCGCCATCATGTCAGCGGACGTCGATACCGTTCTTCAATTACTACTCTGTTTTTACGATGATGATGAGGAGCGGAGGGGAGGAAGAGGGAGGGCCGAGCGAGGACGGTGTCAGTGTTATTTGATACATTGGCAGTTTTTCAGGTGAAGAGGTTCAATTCAGCCATAACTGCTGCACCAGTGAACGTCCCTCCATAGATACCAGTCAGATAGTTTAATGTATGAATAAATCTATGTAGTGTGTTTCTACGCTCCAGGCGGATCAAAGGTTAATTACCTTTTGTGGAGAGGTGCAGATCTGGACGCCACCAAATCTGATGGAGAAATCCATTTGTACTGCACATGCATATTGCATTGATATCGACTCATATAATTCAACTTAATTATTGATGTTGGAGTCAAACACAGAAGTGGGCTCGTTGTTTTATAGCCGTAAAAAAAATATACAGCTTGTTAAAGAAACAGAAATGGGAGTGACGACGCAATTAAAGGTCAAGAAGTGCGCGGTGGGCGAGATGAATGACCGCAAAGAGGAGGAGGAGGAGGAGGAGGAGGAGGAAGAGGAGGACGGTAATGGCAAGCAAATAAAAGGCTGCAGAGATAAACGAGCTAACTGAGTGAAGGAGCCATAAAACGGCAAAATGCTAATCGCTCGATATGTGTGAGCGCCGAGCCGAACGGGAGGAAATCCCAGATCCATTAGGAGAAATCAGAGAGTGACAGTTACTGTGTGTTTACCTGATATCACACACTGACATAAAAGTCACTACTGTCGCCGTTACCCTAGTAACATTACAACCGGCTAGCGTGGACGCTACATAGTGTACGTTTTACTGGTGGTGTCCCAATCAGAGAGGAAGCCAAGAGAAGAACTGGGGTCTGAGTGTCTTGTGTGTCCTCACCGGGTTCCTATAAGGTCCCCAGCAGCAGGGGCGGCGTGGGGGGACAGTGGGACAGTGGGACAGTGGGACCTCAGTGGACACACAGGCACTAGCGGCGTGATTTAGCCGCGGCCGTAAAACTCTAAATGGAGTTGGGAGGCTCGTTGCTTAATTGACCTTTATTGGGCGTTCTGCTTCATTTCAAGATGGGATATTAAATTAACATGATAATTCAGGCCCAGCCTGTTAATGCCACCATTGCCTCTCTCTCTCTCGCCCTCTCTCTCTCTCTCTCGCCCTCCGCCCTCTCGCCTTTTAATACCACCCCGTAACTTTTATGGCCTCCATTGATTCAGCGCCGGTTTTCATTAACTGCCTTTAATTTTCCATATTGGCACACGCTTACACAAAGAAGGTTTCATTCCAGTTGAGCAGCACACGGCGGCGGGATCAGGACTTTATGAGGCCATTTCTATTAAAGCACTCCCTTTGGTCTCACTGTGACATATATACGGCCTGGGACATGGAGATGAGGTCGTATACGTGTATAGGAGGAGGAAGCCTGAAGTTGATTTGATTATTTGAACCGCGGTCACGCTGAGGTCAAGGGTGAGAGCGGCGTGGCGTTAATGAAGTGTCATGACAAAGTGTGATAAAGGGGGAACAATAATTAGGATAATGAGACGTTAAATTATTGGTTTCATCGCACAAATTGTAGCAGAAATCCATAATTCAGTATCAAACAATCGCTGCTGCTGTGTAACACACACACTGCCGCTGTGTAACACACTCTGCTGCTGTGTAACACACACCGCCGCTGTGCGTCTTTGATATATTTGTTGTCTGATGTTGTCGATACTCAAAACAGAAACGCGTGTTTACAAAAATCCGCACATGTTGAATTGTGTGGCACCGAATATGCATCAAATATCATTTACATACGGGCGATGTTCAGGACGACCTGTCACTCAAGGAGAGAGAGAGAGAGTGAGAGAGGCAGACAGAGAGGAAGAGAGAGAGGGATGGCGAGAGAGAGGGAGAGAGGAAGATAGAGTGAAAGTGTGAGAGTGAGAGTGAAAGAAAGAAAGGTAGAGAGGAAGAGAGAGAGAGAGCGCTACTGTCCTCTTGTGGCCGTAATGTAAAATCTATAGGTCGGTGATAAGTGAACCATATTTGGAGGAATCAGAGTGAAAGACGGACAAACTTGAGGTCCAGGTATACACGCACACACACACACACACGCACACACGAACACTGTCCCTGTGTGTGTGTTTGTGTGCATGTGTGTGAGAGAGAGTAGGACACCTCAACACAAACAGAGGACACACATACACAAACACACACACACACACACACACTGCCAGTTTGACACAAAGCCAATAACGCGGTGGCACATTAGAGGTGAATTGCTTTCCGGTCGTCCCCCCTCTCCCCCCTCTCCCCCCTCCCCCTCTCTCCCCCCTCCTCCCCCCCTCCCTTCTCCTGCTCCTAAGTGGATGCATTATCATTTTGTCTGTCACAAAAAAGAGGAGCCAAAGAATATGAATATGCGTTTACATCTGTCTGCCATTAATATGCATGCATGAGTCCACCGCTCAACACAAAGACAATTTTCCGGCCATCTGGGGGCCGATGGTGGAGTAATGAATATGCTTTATGAATATGTTTGATTTTGCAAGGTGGTGATGCATCATGGGAGCACAACCTCTCTCTCTCTCTCTCTCTCTCTCTCCGTCTCTCTGTCTCTCTCTCCGTCTCTCTCTTTCTCTGTCTCTGTGGTTCTCTCTCTCTCTTTCTGTCTCTCTCTCTACCTCCCTGTCTCTGTGTCTCGCTTTCTCTCTTTCTGTCTCTCTCTCTCTCTATCTGTCTCTTGCCCTGTCTGTCTCTCACTCTCTCTGTCTCTCGCTCTCTCTCTCTCTCTCTACCTCTCCGTCTCTCTCTCTCTCTCTTTCTCTCTCTCTCTCTCTCTGTCTCTCTGTGTCTCTCTCTCAGTGTCTCTGTGTCTCTCTCTCTTTCTCTGTGTGTCTCTCTCTCTCTCTCTCTCTGTCTCTCTCTCTCTCTCTCTCTCCACCTCGGTCGATTAGGAGCCTTTAATAACCGTCACACCTGCTCTGGAGTAGCTTTCTCTGTAATGGCGAACATAAACTTGTGCCGTAACGAGTCTGCAGCGCCGACGTTCGCCTCAGTACCAGAGCAACTTAAAGAGGTTCATCTCATCGAGCGACCAACTGCCTTCACGTGTTTGCTGCTATACTGCAACAGAGCAACACCAGACTTACAGACGCTCTGTTTCCAAGGTCATTCTAGTTACAATCAGAGCGGGGAATACTGAGGTAGTTGTTGCCCACGGCTACATCTTTACAGGGGCCGGTAAGGAGACGAGGACCTAGGATAAGTCGCCCCCGAGGCACCTTTGTATGTCACATGGATGATTTAGACGTCAGTGACAGTATTACTGGTTGCACGAGCGTCTCCGGGGGCCTCGCCGCAGTCCATCGGCGAGCAAAGTCCTTTAATGATTTATGATCGGAGTTAGGCCCCCGTGAAGTCCCTGGAGGATCCACACCCCCCGCGCCTCCAACCCCTCCCGGAGCGAGGAGGCGTGGGGGAGTGACCGGCTTTATGGCAGGACTGGGAATCAATTATGCTAACGGTGGCTAATGAATGCACTTGAGGGAACCGCTCCCACACTCAAGGGCCATTTCTGCCATTTGCATATTGATGCCAGAAGGACAGTGGCCACTTTTCATCCGGCTAACAGAAATGGATTTCCGCGGCGTCCTCTCTCTCTCTCTCCCTCTCTCGCTCTCTCTTCTTTTCCGCCTTTTCTGTTTTCGCGTAAATGATTTACAGCTCGCCTACGACGTCGTGCTCATCCAGTAAATATGCTGCGGGGAAAAAACTGGGCGACGCACAAAAGGCAGCTGACTGGCACATAACACAACACCAACACACACACACACACACACACAACACACACACACACACTCGCGCAGAGGCTCGACCGCACGCATTCTCTGGAAGCCTCTCCCTACTTTTTCAATAGTCTGAAGTCATTTTCAATTAGGGGCCTTTTGTGGCCGGGTGGGCGAGGAGGCCTGGAAGTGCTCCAGCTCGCTCCCAGCAGACTCCCACAGACAATGTATGGCTCGGGGTGAAGCTTTTTACTACCACCAAGGTTAACATGCATTAAAGTCATCTGTTTGCAAAGAGGGAACGTCTGGAAACTCTCTCTCTCTCTCTCTCTCTCTCCCTCTCTCTCTCTTTCTCTCCCTGGACTATAATGCATTAAGGTAAATAATGCCGGCACCCGGAGAGAAATCACAGATGTCTGATGCGTCTCGCTGAAGTAAAGAAGGCTATGAATATGAAATGTGCTATGAATAAGTGATGCGCCCAACAGTGACACGGCAAAAGGATGGAGCGGGTGTGAGAGGGAGGATTCGCCACGATGCACGGGCGTCACCGTCCGCGCTCCATCAAAGAACAAAACGCAGACGAGATTAAAAGAGGAAACCAATCACAGTGGTCGTTTCTATGTTCAACGTTCAAACCTACTGCGTCTGAACTCCTGGTAAAAACGCAAATTTGAGTAGTGATAGTCATGTACACCACAGTTCATCGAGCGCCACACCTGGAGAAGCATAAAGTTTGGGACGCAAGTAGAAGTTCTTCCAGAAAAAAGTTCCCCGGGAAGAGCGACGCCACATCACTCTGCTGAGGAGCCAGACTGACACTGGCTGACAGGCAAACGGTGAAGGCTGCCGCTAATTTGATCTGGTGACATTTTCTTCTACGACTCCTCAGGGGGGGGGTGGAAAGAGCAGCGAGGGAGAGAGAGAGGTAGAGGAAGAGAGAGAGAGAGAGAGTGGAGGAGACACTAATGAACGCAGACAACAAAGAGCCTAACCTGAGCTCCGAGCCCCTGGAGACGCTGAGAGGTTTTTCATTGGGTCAATAAATGCACTGGACCGTGTCTGCGCCCAGCTCGCCCTTCAAGTGCCCACTTAACTGCACAGGGACAACTTCTGTTCAAGGTCGCTTGAGTTAAAGGAGGAACATCGCCGCGTTTCATATCTAGAACATTAAGACGGCCTTCATAAACGTTGTGTTTACGCCCAGGATGTCACGCTAATGTACGCGTGCATAAAAGGACTCATAGCAGAGGCGACAGCGGGAAGGATGGTCACCACGCCTCGCCTCACTCACAGCTGACAGACCTGTAATAAAGGATGACATAAACCGTGTAAACAACAACAAAGCGGCTCGCCGTACAGAGGGTGGGATTGACACGCAGGCTCTGCGCGGCAGCGTGGATTTGAGAGATCTGCGGGTTTTACAGTCGACGGCACAGAGGAGGAGAAACTCTGATGAAGCGATGAGTCGGAGCGGAGGGAGGAGCACAAAGAGAGCTTAAGTTAAGGACTTGGTTAAAGGATGAAATATACAGGAAAGGAGAGGGAGAAGTGAGAATCCTTAAGTTGACGAGGACGGAGCTGTGACGCAAAACAGTGACGTCGACTTTTGGTGATGTTTGAGGACGTGTTGCCATGGCTCCTCCGGCCCAGTAGGTGGCAGCGTGGACAGACTTAGTTTGGATCAAAAGTTTGGCACATCAGAAAAGAGCGTCCATGCTGATTTGTTTGGGTGTGTCACCTCGTTACATCTCACATTGGAATTATGGGAGTTGTTGTTATTCGCTAATTTGCTGTTATTACCAATTACTACCACTAGATGACAGTAATGAGAAGACAAAACTCTAAACTAAGGGCACTCTTTGGCTTTGCCAAATCAGATGAACGAGACGAGCCAAACTCAGCAGGACGAGATATTGACTGTTGGCTGGTAATTTCATTTTATGCACCAAGTGGCAAACAAGATATCACACTGTTCATAATCCACACACACACACACACACACACCTCCCACAGACCTGCAACTTCATGGTAAATAAAGCAGTATGTGTGTGTGTGCCACTGTATGGGAGGAGAGGCTCAGGGGGGCCTGGGGGGTCTTCACATCAGAACATACACACACACACACACACACAGAGAGACACACACACACACACACACACACACACACACACACACACTCACACTTACATGCTGGTGGGTGCATACTTGGTCGCCCCACTAAGTCCCCCCACGTATGACATATGTCACTCCCAATCTGTTCGGCGGCCCCACATCTCTCCGGCGTCACACACTGACACTGTGGCATCGAGCAGAGACGGCGAGAGAGTCGGGGAATGTCAAGACAGAGAGGGAGCTGGAGACAGGGAGTGTGTGTGTCTGTGTGTGTGTGTGTGTGTGTGTGTGTGTGTGTGTGTGTGTGCAAAGACAGGCAGAAAGAGAGAGGGAGGGAGGGAGAGAGAGAGAGAGAGAGAGAGAGGAGTCTGAGAGCTGCCGCTAGTGGTTTCTACCCTCTCCTTGCTAATTGGTAGTTTGGAAACAACACCATCTGTTCTTTAAGTCAGCAGCAGAGTCTCTAGAAAGATGAGACTCTGCTACCGAACACATTTACTCCCAGCCAAGGCAAATACATCAACAACCCCCCTCGACATCCCCCCAACACACAGATCCTATAGGACGCCATCATATTTGCTGTAACGCTCAGAGAAATGCAATCCAGACTCCGGTCCTGGGTTAGTGCCAGGAAAGCCCCAGGTAGTGTAAACATGTTTATTATGTGGCACAAACATTTGGCGCTGGTTTATCATATATCAAAGTATCAGACGATGAGAGGAGACGTGAACCTGTGAGATTGTTTGTTGATTGTTTGTAACGTTTCATAAACAAGTTCTGCTGTAAACGCACCTGTGAACGAAACGATGTGAAGGCATTCTGGGTAAAAGCTACAAAGGTAGGATGGGAGTGGATCGCCATCGTGTGGCCGAGGAACGTAATCACACTGAGAGAGAACGTGCAAGGGTTCGTGTTGGAGTTAAGATTCAAACATCTCTATGTATCTACTCATCCAGGTAAACCGATATGGAAGGAGACGTTCTCTCACTCGTCTCAAACCAACACTGTCCTCTGAGACTCGTTCACACATTGAAGCAGCCCGAGTTTGGATTCATGATCTTCTCTAAGTGCACAGATGGTCCTGACCTACTGATCCACCGCGACACGTTTAAAAATAAGAGAGGCATTTACTGAGTTATAAACAAAAACAAAGAGCGAGGTAATGACCCGTCGGACGCAACAGAGGCAGAGCGATACCGCAGGCAGTTACCAACACAATGAATCCAGGCCCGGATCAGCTGTGCCTGGGAGTATAAACGGGATCGTCTTGGGATTCCAAGCGCACGGCTCAACGCAATGTCTGTGTTTTACATCTCCAATCTGTTACAGTGGGATCTCCCCTGCTTCAATCCCATGGATGATTAAGCGTGATAATTAAGGTTTTTGGACATTTTCCACAGAGGAGCAGACGTGGCAGCTGGTGACATTCATGCATTCCCAAACACAGAGGAGGGAATTACAATGAGGCCCCGCACACACACAGACACAGACACACACACACACACACACACACACACACACACACACACACACACACAAACACACACACACACACACACACACACACACACACACACACACACCCACACCCCACACCCCATTCATTTCTGTGATCACAAAGTCAGCTCTTGGCAACGGTTCAAAAACAGTGGAGCTGCTGTTGAAAAGACTATTTGTGTCCCTCTTTGTTGTTGTGTATTTAGGGGATGATAGAAACCACAGACGGCAGGTAAATGTTTGGGTTCTTTAGCAGGGACGTCCACTCCACTGTCCAGCAGCATCTAAGGGGGACAAACCCGGCGGTCCAATTAGCACTTTCATATTGGCAAAGACATTATTGGCTTGTTAGTGTGACGGATTTTAGGGTTTTATAGCTTTCCGTGTCTTACATAACAGGATTAGAGCCTGGAAGCTTCTCTGAAATACAGCACGTCTATGATGAAGAGGATGATTCTAGCAAAAACATTGTAAAGTGATTAGTCCGATACAGATTGTGATTTTGATTCGATGTATGATACGACAAAGGGATGGTGTGTGACGGCTTTATGGGACCTGGCAGCAGTTTGCTCACAGATATTTGGCAGGAAAACCAACATGTCCGCCGTGTCTGCTTTGTTACATCTTCGCCTCTCCAGTGAAGAGCTGGTTGATGGAATTCACAAGTATTTCCATGCCAGTGAACACATCCATCCTCGGGGAATTTTCATTTTGAGGCACTTCCATCATTTCACTTCTTAATGGGATCTTCACAATGGCGTTTAATTAATACACACAGATTTTTAACATTTGATGGTCTTTAAGCCGTCCTCCTCTCTGGCACATGCAGAGCAGCCGCACATTATTCAATTCATTCAATTGCCACCTATTGTGATTTAATAATTGCACATTTTCCTTACACAATTTTAAATTAATTGTATTAAATGCGCAGCTCTAATTGCAAACTGACGATAAGTATCGTCCTTATCTCTCCCTCTGCAGAAGATGTTTCATTAATCTACATAGAGATTTCTTTCCATCGTCTACTGAAGTGAAGAGGAAGAGGAAGAGGAAGGCCCAGTTAGGGTAACAGTGTAGCAGCATTGGTTAGTTTAAAATATTGTAAAATGTGTTATTTCCTCTTGCATTGGCCCTTATGTAGAGTTTTAAGAACTCACAGTCACTCACAGTAAAGGTGAGGCTGTCATTAGCACACACTGGCCACATGAGGGCAGTGTGGATTTGATATTAAGCCACTCAAACGTCTTCACTGCTTTGATGCTGGTTAACACCCAGTAAACTGTCACCTCACTCATTCAAACCAAGAACGATATGAATTACAAAAGAGCTCAAACTGAGACATTTCAACAGCTCTTTGCTCCCAATCAATCATGTGGATCTTCCTTAGGTAAACACTGAAGTCCATGCAGAGGAAATGAGAACGACCTTTGCTCAGAGATCAATCACATTGTAAGAGTATGTAGAGTAAATGTAAATGTGTCGTGATGTTACAGGATTACACAATCACAACAACACAGGATGCGTTAAACACACACAAGCATTCAGAGGGATTAAAACCTGAATGCTGTGATGTAACTGCGTGCATTCCTTTTTGGCAGCCTGCTATTGGCCGCTCTGGTTCAGAGGTTGAAGGAGTGTATTGTGTACAGGAGTCACAGCAGTGTTTATCTCACAACACTTACATTTACGCGTCAAAGCAAATAACATTTGAAGGTCTCACGCTTAAGACTTCGGTCAGGCGGAGGCGACACCTGCCGTGAATCTAACTGAAGGATTTGGGGTCAAAATGTGATAAGAGTCCCTACTTCATTGAATTAACGTCACACTGATATCAAACCTGTTCTATTTCAGCAATCTGGTCATGCCCCCATTACTCACTGACTCATGTACATGCTAAGCACACGCCCTAATGTGGTAACTTTGAAGTAACCTGTGACGAATGCGGGCACAATGCAAACTCACTCTGCCTTCCTGGACAATACATAATTTCCTCCCGCCAATAATCCGGTGAGAGAGTTGCCAAACTATTTGAAGAGACAATGGCGCTGATACTGGGTGAACTGGCTGCATACGTCCTTCCCTGCCCTTTGTCATCTCATCTGTGTTTCTGCACTGAATCATCTCCCTTTCATTCATGCTGAAGCGAAACTGCTCACCCAGACGTGGCTGTTTTATTTTTTTTCGTGACTCATATCACAAAGCATGAGAAGAGACTGAATCCTTTGGCACAAATGACAAGCATGAAGATAATCCAGATCCAGAGTCCCCGCGGAATTCAGTTTTTGTACTCTCTGAAAGCTGCTGATGGGGTTTAAATGGCAGCCGACTGTGCTGTCAGAGTGATGGTTTATGATGTGGTTTGTTTACGTCTGAGGAAAATCCAGCCTGGCTGTTTATCAGATGGATATCCAAGTCATAAAGTACTGCAGTATGTCCTCAGAGAGTACTTCAGGGCCTGGAACTCCTTGCCTTGTATCTATTACACACTAGTATGATTTTAGATGTATTACTCTCATTCACCTGTTCCTCTGTTTCTCTGTTGGTAAGTGTAGTGCCTCCTTCTGTCGTCTGCAGGTGTTTCGGAATTTGCTTCACTACCACAATACAAAAGAACTAAAATGAAACTAAAGGAAATTCCGAAAAATTTCACCGTTTGGGACAAATAAAGGTTTGTCTCATCTCATCTTATCTTATCTGAAAACCCCCAAACAAACATTCATCCGTCGTGCATCAGGGACTTTACACGAAAGTTACATTGCTTAGGAATTCCAAGTCAAACCCGCAGGCCAGGATTCTGTCGTATCTATTCCCCTTTGACAGTTAACCGCTCCAGACTTCCTTTTAACAACTCAGCAGTCTTCCTCATAGCGTTAAAAAAACACGTACTCAGTCGTCACGTGTGCAAAGCTGAGCGCACAACATCGCCCCGATCACCTTTCAGTCTGGCTTTCCGTATCCTCACATCCCTGACGGTACAGAATTCCCTCCTACGTCCAGTCAAACCCAAACATGTTAACAGCAACACAACACAAATGAAGCATCATATCATATCTTTTGAGTGTAAAAGGTGTGTTTGTGCAGGTTGTGTGTGTAAATGACGTCTTAACTAATCACTGTGTCCTGGATCACACATCTGCTTTTTCCTGCCCACACACACACTTCGGAACCTCCACCTCTGTGGTCATCAAGCAGCCTCATCTCAACCTCAATTAACTTTGATTGAGTAAAACCAAAAAGCTCAACAGGACGTCAGAGACCCTCATCATCATCATCATCATCATCATGAGTAAAATCAGCTGTGCGTTCTCACTCAGTCAGAGACGTTACTCAGCAGTATTGTATTTGAAATGCTTTGATGCTTCTGCAGCAGAACATTTTGTCCTCATTTTGAAAATTCAATCAAAACAAAAAGTCTTTGCCATATGTTTATATTACAAACCTTCCAAATGTTTTTCTCTCCTGTGTTTTATTCCACCAGGACCATCTGTCTGCATCAGTAAAGAGAATTAGATTTTCTTGTTTTTTGCGCCGTTCCTCTGACATTCTGTTTTCTATTAATAAGCACACCGAGTACCCTGGGCTACTTTGCATAAATGAGACAGCCGAGGGGTTGATTGTTATTTTAGAAATTGCTCCCTGTGTGAATCAGTCTAACTGACAGTAGTTACATGACAACTGCAGTTGAAAGTGACTCATCTCTTCCACAGTTGTGCAGCAGTGATACAAATGAAGCCGAGGCACCACACTCTCTGTGTGTGTGTGCGTGCCTGTGTGTGTGTGTGTGTGTGTGTGTGTGTGTGACTGGAAACCCAGCTGTGTGTATGCATATGGAGCTCTGAAAGTGATTATGTGGATGTGTGTTGTGTGGTCTGTCACCGTGTCGGCTGATGGCTCCCATGTACATCCTGCATGAGTCACTCAGATGTGTGTCCTCGGCTACACGCTATAAATGCTCTGCAGCCGCCGGTCTTGCACACACTTGCACACACTTGCACACACTTGCACACACACACACACACACACACACACACACACACACACACACACACACAGACAGTACATCATGATTTCATCTAGAATTCGCAACCTGTTTGCACAATTTTGCACATATCCGTTTTCATTTTTGCCATATAAAGAAAAAAGAAGGGCAGAAAAAGCTCCTTTACAGCCAAATCTAATTATCTTAGCAACACTGTGAGATAATGGTTGTGTAGGTGGTTAGTCATCAGCTCTCTGCTTAACAGCACCTTAATGCATGCAAAGGTTAATGTGTATGCAAACACAGTCACACACACAAGCACTTTTGTGTACCGGTTTGGCTTTGGTGTGCACTGTGGATGTGAATGGCGTGTGTTGCAATGACTCACAGCCTATAAAGTGTGTTTTTGTGCAAGCGAGTGAGTCAGAAAGCATTGCCAATCACAGATAAACCCAACGGCTCCACTCCCTGATCACAGGGTGGAGGTATGAAGAGTGACCAGCGAGAGGGAATTAAAGAAACAAGGGGAAAGGAATGGAGTGCAGCGAGAGAAAGTATCAGGGGAAAGTCAAGAAGCCAGACGGCATGAAAACAAAATGGCTGTGAGTCACACCGATACAAAGGCAGGAACACTGAAACGAACAATAATAGGAGCACAGGAGCAGATGTAAAGAGAAGGCGAGGAAGGAGCAGGGGGGGTGAAATCAGGAATGAGGGTAATTGCGAGAGGTCGGCCGTAACCTCGGGGCCTTATCGTTGACTCTGACTCATCCCCCCTTATGCCTCGTGTGCCGCGCCTATCAAACTCAACACCCCCGGCTCGGCCCGGAACGCCGCCTCCATCTACCCTGCAGCTTTATGACACTGACCTTACAGCCGTCTGTCTGTTCTGTTCTGTCTGCCTGTCTAAATTCCCTCTTGAAATATTCCATTGAACATTCTGTGCCACAATGAGGTCGCGCACTTCCACCACTTCGCCACCAGAGGGGAGTGTTTAGGTAAATTCTACTTAGTGGGGGCTGTGGAATTGGAAACATTTTGTTCTTTTCTGTGGTTAGCCGCTGTGAGTGTGTGTGTGTGCGTGTGCGTGTGTGTGTATTGTCATTTTCCTCTCCAGACAGACACACTGTTTGGGTTTTCATGCACATCCAGCATCTGAAAATCTGCATTCTGAGTAAATCGTATCGGACAGAGATCAGTCACACAGGTGAGGACACAACATTCCCCCTTAAAGCCACGTGTTGGTGCAACATGAGATGAGTACATGTACACACAGTACCTTTGTCCAATTAGGTCACACTTTTTTCCCTCATGAAAATCTATACATCCCCCTGGGTGAGAACATATAGGTGAGTGATTCATAGGTCGGGTCTAATTAAGTCTGTCTCTGCAGAGGAGAAGTGTTTGGCTCCTTCTCCTGTAGGTATGTGAGAGGTAAGGATTCCCTCTTACCCGCCTTATGACTCATCCGCGGTCACCCCCAGTGCGTATGTGTGAGTGTGTGTGTGTGTGTGGAGAGGGTTTGCTTACAGGCATGTCTGCACACGCAAGAGAGAGAAAAGATTTTGAAGTGTGTGTTGTTTTTATATGCATCAAATACTCTGGATATAATAATATAATCTTCAACTTGTGTGTGTGCCTGAGTGTGTGTGTGTGTGTGTGTGTTTAGAGTAAGTGAATGTATGTTCACGTCTGACAGAGTCCTACACTCCAGTTGTTTGGAATATTAAATACAGTGCCGTGCTGGCGACTGTTATAAAATCGAGAGGCAGCATAGCAGGAGTGTGACTCACACACTGACTCACTGACAGCGCTGCCATGGTGTGTGTTTTTTTGCGTGTGTGTGTGTGTGCGTGTCTCACACTCTATGGTTCCTCGGGCAGACTGGTTGGTGAACACCAGCTTGGTGTTCTAAGAACTCTGAACCCTGCCACATTCCCTGGATTTCACACTAGCAAACAAGGTTGCAGATGAGTGTGTGAGTGTGTGTGTGTGTGTGTGTGTGTGTGTGTGTGTGTGTGTGTGTGTGTGTGTGTGTTTTTGCCTAAGGTTGCAAGAGCATATGTGAAATGCATGTGCAATGTCCATATCTGTGTGTACAGTAAATGCAACCCTGGCTGTTTCCATGTGTATATATACCTTCAGTGGAGTGTGTGTGTGTGTGTGTGTCTCAGATCTCGACCTGTCTATGAATGTCTTCACCACATGTCCACAGCGAGTGCTCGCCTCCCCTTGTCCCTGATTTATGCTCTGGCGCAAAAGACACGATACCTGTTGTCAAAGACAGTAAGTCAAATCTGTTATTGGTACGGTGTGTTCTGTCTTCCTGCATTACACACAGCTACACGTATAAATCAAGGGATGGCTGAGCTCTAAGTAAGCATATGGAATATTGTAAATCACACGTGTAATTGTCCTGTGACAGGATTTGTGTCATGGTGTGTGTGTGTGTGTGTGTGTGTGTATGATCTGATGGTGATAAAGCAGAGAGGGACTTCTCATTGAATGTCTGATACGGCCGTCACTTGGACAGCCCCGCTCGGCATAAATCATCATTTGTAGATACTGAGGAGGAAGTGAAACCTGGTGAGTGTGTGCGTGTGTGTGGGTGAGTGTGTGTGTGTGGGTGCGAGTCTCTGTCTACAGGCTGTTCATGAATGGTTCAATATTCCATGAGAATGAAAGTCCTGTAAATTGGTCACATATGAGGGCACCCGTGTCATCTTTTGATGTCCAGATTTGTGTGTGTGTGTGTGTGTATATGTGTGTGTCTGTGTGTGTGTAAGTGTTGGACCTGATATCCAGGTTTGGCCTCATACTCTGCCTGCCAATCTACTCTGCCCCATGGCTGTTAATGATTTCGAAATCATCTGCTTTCAAAGGGAGGGAGAGAGTCAGAGCGTTTGTGTGTGAGTGTGTGTGTGTGTGTGTTCTTGTCTATGTCTTGCGCAAGATGCTTATCACAGAGCGCTGTGTTATGATCAGAGAGGGAGGCCTTGGCTTGGGCCTGTTCAGGAGCTCGCCGTGGCTTCAGCCTTGGCATACAGCTTTGAGTGTATGTGTGCGCACGTGTAAGTGTGTATGAGTGTGTGTGCGTGTGTGTTTGTGTGTGCGAGCAGTCCTCATAACTCTTTGTTTGTATGTTTTTTGCCTCTGCCTGCCATTCCAGCAGCGGTGGCCAGATATCTCTGGGTCATTATGAGCTTGTGTGTGTGTGTGTGTGTGTGTGTGTGTGTGTGTGTGTGTGTGTGTGTGTGTGTGTTAGCCAAGCTGCCGCGTGAAGCAGGAGTGTGTTTACAGTGACACTGCATTCACACCAGCCATCACCTTTCACCCACCTGCTTTATCTCTGCTGCAGGCCATCACAATATCAAACTATTGTTTCTGAACTTTAGCTCCATAAACGATTTCCCAACATAAACCAAATATAAAAACTTCAATCAAGCTCCATTCAAGGCTGCACAATGAAGAATATTATGCTAATGAAACATGACAAAATGATTAAAAATACACCCGGTAAACAGTAGCAGGCAATCCAACCCTTTTCAAACAAAGTGCCAGCAAATACACAACAACTACTCTCCAACTCCAGCCTGTGTTTGTACCTTAAACGTTACATGATAGTGTTTCTTCATATTCGGCCCTTAACTCTTAGGTGAGATCAAATTCACGGGAAAGTGTCAAGTGGCTGAGTACGCACAGCAGGTCATGAAGAGTGGAAACACATATTTGTCTGCCCTCTTGCACAACAAAGACGGCGTTCTCCTTCCACATTTCGAAAAATCAGAACAGAGCCTTTTCCCCTGAACGCAGCAACGCCCTCTCCCCCCCTCCCCACTCTCCCCACGCTGCAAAAATAAAGTGAAACCAAAGACAGAATATGACATAAGAAGCTGTCAGAGTCGGCCCGGGTCAGCAGCGGGGGGTCAGAGCCGCGTCTGCAACCTAAGAGGCAGTGAGTGATGTGTTAAGTGTCTCTCTGGGACACTTCAGCGCACAACGCCGAGGCAGAGGCTGTTTATGCGTGTTTGCATGTGCGCCTGTTGGCCGATTTGGGTCCACGGGTCGGTCTGGCAATCTGGAGCTCTCAGGGTTCATCTCATTCAACACACGTCAAACACACACACAAGACAAAATACACATCCACATACAAAGATCCAGCCTGACACAAACACCACAAATACTTGGTATCCGTAAGTGGACATGTGACGTACAAGTAATCAGTAGTTGAGTAAATGTTTTGGGTTACGGTCTGAAACTGGACAGAAATTTCCACAAAAATGCTGTGGAAATTTGTTATTGGATCGGATTTGTGAACGAGATTCCAAAGTAAAAGTAACCACAATGAATATTGAGCCTAGTCAGAGTTTCAGTGGTGATGTATTCATTCATATTTATGGTAAATATTGAGTTTAGAAGGACAATTCCAAAAATATATGGTCAAATACATGGAATGGAATACAAAACTGCAATATTTCCCTCTGAAATGCACAAGAATAAGTAGAAAGCAGAGCAAAAACAAATACAAATAAACACAAACTCACAAAAGGTAACCACAAGTTACAAAAGTAACCACAAGAGGCCATGAAGATACACACACAAAACATGTGTGAATGTATACAGAAATACTAACTTAATACCTAAACACATACAAACAAACCATCAAATCTTCACACACGCACACAAACACACACGCACGCAAACACACGCACACACACACAGCCTGTAGCAGGGGCTATGAGACAGCCTGGGAACAGCTAGTCCACTAATGAGGTCTATCCCATGGGGATTTAGTACTGCACAGTGGAATGCAGCTCTCCGCTCTCATGACTGACCTGCTCTGACACACACACACTGACACACACACACACACAGAGTTACTTTACTGTCCGAGAGCTGCCCTCTTACACATGAATGAGAACTGATAGAAGGCATCCAAGAATAGGACACTTGTAATTCGGTAGGTGCTGCATTAGAAACAAATATAACAAGCACACTGGGGAATTTAACACTAATTTGAGACCAGAGCAAATAGAGGCAGGAAGACTGGAGGAAGGGGGCTGAGAACACACAACCAGAGGGGGGAATAAATAAACATGGGCACCCAGGGGTCAGCGAGAGAAGCGACACAGAGGGACGGAATCACGAGGGTCAGTCGGAGAGTTTTATTTGCACTCGACATTTGTTCGCGGGATGCGAGAGCCAGATCGAGGGAGTTTACTAGAACAGAACAGAACTCTTGTACGAGGCTGACAGACCCTGGTCGTTGGCGGCCTGGCGGCGGTGCCTCCTGTTAGCTGATAGACGAGACAGCACGGCCGCACTGTCCCCGCCGCCACACTCTCACAAGGCCGCTCTGCTGTTCAGTACACGCAGAATCCTCCACATGAATAACTTTGTAAGTGTGGTTGAGAAGAGGTTGGCGTACTCGCAGTCGCATTGCCAAAACCCAAAACCATTTGGAGTGCGGATACATCACCCAGAAAGTACACACGGCCTACTGTGTTCAGCCGGGAATATACAAAACGCTGAAATGTGGCGTTTCGATGACGAGCTTTAAAAACACAACACACTTCATGACCTACTAGGGACTTTAACAGTTTGAAGGCTTTTGACTTATTTGCAGAGCTGCAGTACACATCGGTACTGCAATGTTGAAGTACTTTGCATGCCTATTTCCATTTTGTGATACATTTCTGAGGGAAATATTGTGCGTTAACTCCAGACTTCACCTGAGGAACATGATACATATGATTAGAAGTCATGTAGGCCTGTATTGGAGTATTCTTCATTAAAATATCACTATCAGGTAGGCAAGTTGAGCACATCTGCCACCACTGCTTATAAGTTAAAGTCCAAATACTTCTAATGCCCTCTGGACAGTGTCACAGAGTCCAGACAGTGTGTATACGTAAATATAGTCGAGCTCTTCTTCTCTGTTTAGTGTTAAACAGTAGTTTGGTTCTTTAATTATGACAGTGCTCATTAATGGTTTGTGTAATGATTAAAAAAGAGTTTAGCAGAACCGTGCATCCATCGCCCAGAAGTAAACAGAGGGCCGGCGCTCACGGGTTCCATGTGTCTGTCTTGCATAACACCATGTCACAGCCGCCGCACATGCTGAATGCAGAGCAGGTCTTTGTTTTGGAAAATGTGAAACAGGTTGCCATGGAGCTGGTGTTTGATCTATTGTAATTAACCGAGACCATTGATTGCACAACGCTTCCCACTGGCTCATCTCAGTCAGCAGGCAGTCCTAAATGGATGCCTCATCAAACACCGCGTTAACCACCGTTTATGTGGACGCCTCCCCACAATGGTTTGTCCTTACATGGCCTAACAGGGACGCAAGGAGCAGAGCGAAGGCAATAACGATCATTTCAGGATTTAACAAAGCCGGGGGTTATACTTTGTAATGGGGTTTGATCCCAAGCTCAAGAAAACTAATAGGTGTTATGTGATTTCTCTCTCCCTCTCTCTCTCTCCGTCTCTCTCAGGAGAAGTGTGTGCGTGTGTGTGTCGGAAGCAGCAGTTCACGCATGAGCAAAAATAACCTTCTGCAACAAAATTAAGCTCCACATTTATTAAAATTGAAGTCAGATTTGCTGGTCCAGTGAATCCAGCTGAATCTGCTTTATGAATGCACGAGACCACAAGAGATTTCAAACAAAATACTGCAGACCAGACTGTGCAATGTGCTGGTTGCATTTAACAGCCTTGTACAACAGCTTACACTTCAACGCTTGAGCTGCATGTAAACAGAAATGAACCAGTAGTAACACAGCATGCAGGAGTGTTTTATCGTGACTAATTCCACTGAAATTCACTCTGTTTACACGTGACTTCAGTTTGAGGAGGTTCTACTGGATGACTGCGTGCCTCTGTTAACTTTGTCCTCTGTCCCTCAGTGATCCTGTCACTGTGTCCTGATGCATGTCATGCGGCCTGTATTAAAGTCAATTAGCCTAGCCTCCCACCCCAGGGGTGACAATCTGGGGCTGCCATGTCCCGTCAGGCCTGACCTTCACATGAGGGACTGAGCCAACACTCACATATGGCCGAGCCCTGGGGTGGGAAACTGCCTCCGCTGGCCAAGGACAGGACTGCGTGAGGGGGTGAGGGTGTAGCCTCTCATCTACACACAGCTTCTCCTGCAGACATGACAGATATGGAAGCTTTCTATTCGGCTTTCAAAGTTGGCAGAACATCAGATTCCAGTTTTGTTAGACAGTGAGAAAAGGTTACGTTCTCATCTTCTTAATGTTGTGAAAATTTGTTTTTCACCTTGATGCATTTGAAGCAGTGGGAGGCCATTGCTTGGACATACTATGAACTTAATCTAAGGCCCTTCAGTGATCTCCTGGGGATTTCCAGTTAAAGGAATTGTTATTATTTCTAGACTTTGGACCTGCAACCAGACTAAGGCAATGTCCCTCACACTAAATTTAAAGTATCACCATGATTAAAGCCAATATGTGGAATCTACTGTGCGTTGGCCTAAAAGGCTTCATGGTTTGGGTCCGGACTTTCCCAGAGCCACTCTGAAACCCTCTTTGCTTTTTTCATCTCCTGCTTTGTAATCCAAAGTGGATCAGCAAAGGAACATCCCCTGAAGCAGCGACTGAGACCTGCTCAATACATCTGAAGCATGGGCATGGAAGATGGAACAGCAGACCACCCGTGATAAAGCTACTGGATATAAGGAGTTCCACCTAATCTACACCACATTTTCACTATTGCATATTTCCGGATGAAGAATAATCTTATCAAGAGCTCAGATCTGCTTATATGAGAATGGATATTCCTGTGATGTAAGACACAAAGTTAAAATACACAACATTAATAAGCTTTGAGGGCTAGTGAGATGTGGCCGCTTATGAAACTGAGCTACTGACATCTGCTGTACTTTATTATAAATGTGAAAAAAGGTGTGTGAGGTGACTCACTGCAGTAAAACAAAGTGTTTCTAATTTGAGGTTCTGTTAAATTGAACTGAAATGGAAAAACAATCCTGTCAGGCGGCAATTTGGGACAACTGGCTATTCCAAACATTGTTTACTGCAGTATGTGTGTGTAAGTGTGTGTGTGTGTGTGTGTGTGTGTGTGTGTGTGTGAACTTTTTAAGCAGTGATGGCTGAACAGTTGTGCAATTGTGGCCCATTTGCCCAAAGCAAATAGCAACATTCTAAGAAAGAGGAAAGGGGGGTGAAGGTTTACGCGTGTGTGTTGCATTTGTGTTTTTTTGTCCTTTCTATTTTCCAGCAGTGTCATTTGCTTTTAATCTGTAGGGCTTGCACAATTTTCTGTTTCATTTGATGTTGAGCAACACATTGATAAAGGTCACAAAGTGGCACTTCCATGAAAACACCTCATTGAAATGAACCGCAGCAAGGATTAAAATCATAAGTGGAGGCTTTTCTCAATAGCTTTTTAATCATAGTCTAAAATGACACATTACCTGTGTTTATCAGGATAATCTGAGGTCATCTGGTTTGCACGAAAGCATTGCTGAATAGGTGTTGGCTCAACTTGTAAGGGCCTGTAAATCTGCTATTGCATTCCTGCAAAACCATAACCTCTGGCTCCCAGAGGTTTCCAGGTGAAAGCCATAAGCTTTCGTCTGCTCACACATCTGACACATAAAAATGTAAACTATAAACCAAAGTCACATTGACAAAAATATGTACAAAATACTCCTGTACAGAATAATAGGTTTGCATGGATACAAACATAATCGCATGACTAATATTACTGTGGACTGAAAAGAGTTCCAAAAGCGAAATCCCATTCTATTTCAGTTCAAAAGCAACAAATAACTGAAATAACACAAAGGTCATAAAGCTGCTTGAAATAAATGAAATTTATCTGAACCTGTCATGAAACTCCTCTCAGCTGCAGCAAACAGGAAGGCAGAACACCTGTGTCGAAAGACAAATATGGGGGATGATGAAACAGATGCGTCAGTAGAAAGGTAACGCTGTCAGCACAGAAATTATTAGGAATAGTCAACAATGAGCTATGCACAAGTGTATTCAGGGGAAGTGTGTGTGTGGGTGTGGGTGTGGGTGTGTGTGTGAAGGGGTAATATCCTCGAGGCCTTCCCAGCAAATATGCATTTACTGACAGCATCACAGCCAGAGGGATTTTACCAGAGGGTAAACGGAAGGAGGAAATGCACGTATGCAGATTCCGGTTTCAGATCAACTTTTTCCTCATTCACTCCTGTTATGAAAAGCAGCAACTCAGTAAAGTCAAACTGACCTCAGATCGGCAGTCTCTCTCTCTCCCTCTCTCTGTTCCACCGTGACCTGTCGTTACCTACGCCAGTGGGAATTCTGTGTTTGCTGACCACACAGGCACCAGCCAGTGCCTGGTACCAAGCTTGCACACAGTCACTGAGCATACATATGTCAGCCTATTAGTCAGTGCACTTCCTCATGCAGTGACATACGGATGTCTGCTCCTCCCATAATCAGGATATAAGTCTGTCATCTGTTCACTGCCTCTCCTCTTCCATATCTAACGCTGTTGAAAAACTGTCCTTTTAAGCTGTCACGTGCTTTCCATCACTGCCTTGTGCTTAAGAAATACACACACACACACACACACACACACACACACACACACACACACACATGCAAGTATAGCAATGAAGTGGTGGTTTTTGTTTGTTCAGCCAGTTTTGCATATGAGGAATAAATGTTTTTTTGATCATTATGTACTAAGGTGTAGTAGTTGTTCTTCTTCAAACGCCATACGAGAGAACAGCCTGGTGAACAGAACACTGCATGCCCTCGAGTCCTGAGAGGATTTGGCAGAAGCGACGCGAGGAAGACAAAGAAGAGGGCAAAGCAGCTGGGAGGAAGAGTGAGAATTTTCCTGTTTGTTCAATAAATGCAAAGTTGCTTCAACCGTAGAGATAGTAGTGAAATAAGCAGCGTGGCTCCTCCCTGGTGAGGCGCACAGTCATGTGCTGCTTTGGCCCCATTAAGGTCACGGTCAAGGCATCCATAGCAGGCAACACACAAGACAAAAGGGGACATTCATAAATGATCACGCCAACTATGCAGCGTCACACTAAATGAGCGGCGTGATCCAAGCTCATTCATAATGTTTCATCCTCTACATTCATTAGTGTGCTGCTGTTCTAGTTTCAGGCGACTACACATGACAACCAACACAACATATAGAAGTGTTCGTCAACTTTGTCCAACCAAATGGTCCTATGAATGCTAACCAACCAAAGTGCAGTTAGTGGCATTTAATAACTGTAAAGTGACGCTAACCAACGAGCGGCTACATGAACAGGTCAGATAGCTAAGATCGCAGACGGCTGTGAGGGACTAAAATTAATATAAAGTGCTGAAAGTTTGTTATTTACAGAGCTAAGGTTATCATCTTCAGACTCTGAGGCTCTGTGTGAATGATTTGTGATGTCGACATCATTCAGTCGTTCTAGTAGAGAATTAGATAAAAGACAACAAGCATGATGCTAACACAAGCAGCTACACTACGCTAGCCAGGCAAACTAGGCAGTGTGCACTCATACTGTATGAAGTCATCGGTTAATCATTGTCATCAATAATCAATGTGACTGATGGACATTATGCTGTGAATTACTGCAGCGTTACAACAACGTGTGCTTAATTAGAAGAAGATACAGAAAATGACTTCTTTATTTAGCTCAGAGCTCAGAGAGATGGGAGGTGAGCGAGTGTCGTAACGTCTCCAAACAAAAACAAAACTTACCAGTTTGTTCAGGCATATGTTTCAGCACAGTGCATTGAGTGTGTGCGAGTGTGTCTGGCATGTGCGTGTGCGTGCGTGTGTGTGTTTACACCGTGGCCTTTCCTTAAACTTTCATAAATTGCCTTTGCTTTGATGCTATGGTAATTCCTTGCAAGCCTCTCGCCTCAACTCAGGGTCACACACACACCGCAATTAGCCGTTTGATATGCGATGCAAAATATTTGTCATGTGCAACACAGTCCAGTGCAGAAAAGGGGGTCAGATTTTAATTGGCTGTTGTGTTCTTCTGATACGCTCATATTCCCAGTAATGATGGGTTTCCAAGCTGAGCAAATTCCTAAACAGCCGTTTGTCACTGGAGTCATCTCACCCTGTGAAATCCTTTGTCTGGCAGCTCCATACGAGGCCCGAGCCACAGACAGTGGAGCTTTTGAAATGCAGCAAATTTGAAATGTAAAAATGTTCCTTTTTTGTTTGATTATTGCCCCAGACCACACACGCTGTGGGAGGGCGGTGGAATTTTTCTTCTTAATAAGCATGCTTCACGTCGAAACAGGCTGTTTTCCTTTCATTCATATTCATGTTGGCTGTGACTGTGAAAACAGGCATGTCTGAATCATCACAGCACATACAAGGCTGCACTGTGCCGCCACCGCCGCCGCTGCTGATACTTCAAAGTGTTTGTTGATTTCATTTGTTTCATGTATCATGTTCATTATCTGGCTGCATAGAGCATTTGGTGTCTCCAGCCTTCATTATATGTGAAAATATTCTTTTAGCTTTAAGTTACAGTCCAAACTATCCGAAGTCCAAAACTTTTCTATTTGTGAATAAATATAACTCCTTCTTATACATACATGCATAAATACATACATTTCTTCCATACAAGCATCTGCAGACGGATCTCTCTAAAATACACAGACCTGATGATGACATATAAACCTGTAATGGAAAACAAATGTGCCTTTCCTCGTCTAATTCTTTCACCCCAAGATAAATACTTGCGCACCCATTCTTGGACAAGACCACCTTCAGAATACAACAACAGTCTGCGCTGAGAAATATTAACATTGGAAAGTGTGCTCATCCCATCCTTTGAATTACACATTCCACTTTCTCTTCCGATATATTATCTTGACAGATGTGTCATCACAGAGACTTATCTGACAGCTCAGGCCCATACTAGGCATGGAATGTCCTCCTGTATACAGGCGGGGAGATGGACAAAGACGCTGATGTTCAGGAGCAGCCACGTTTAATGGATGACTTTAGCTCACGCGCTTTACGGCAGCGCCTCTGACTGAGGAGCGCCGGAACGTTTGTTATTTGTCCTTTTTTTAACAGTTACTTCATTTATAAAAATAGCAGTAGGCCATCGCTTGCTGCGTTTAAGTGGCGGCTTTGTTCATTACATACTGAATGAGAAAGGTCAGAGCTGAACCTTCTCCTGCTGTGGCAAACGCATCCGTCTTTGCAACGACGTCTTTGCGACGACGGAAGATAAAAGACAAAAATAAGTATTTAACAGTTTAAATTGAGTCATGAGGAGTATGAAGTCGGTCGGCATCATTTCAAGGTGAATGCCAAGGCGTGCATGGCATGATGCTATCAGGGCCTTCAAAAGAAAACACGGAATGGTTTCATTTCATTTCCATATTTGATGTCTTAAAACACATCATGAGTTACTGAAGTAAGAGGCGCCGTGATCATAGGTTTCATTCTCCTACCTGTTATTGTGACCTTTAAAGGATAATAATCACACGGCTGTTTGTATCAGAAGGAAAATGTCAAGATCAAATTTAGTGCCTCGTGCTTTTCTTGTCTCCTTAATAATGTAAAACCAGGTCTTTAAATCTCAGGCAGATACAGTATGAGCCTTTCATCTATGGCTGCGTACACCGTGCTCGCTCTACTCAAGGTTAGATTGTTTCATTACATCCCATCAATCATTCAGTGAGGTAAACATCCCCTGAGCATCACGCTTTGCCAAATGGCCTTTACAGGCGAGGCGAAAGGAAGGAAGAGAGGAAATAGAGAATGAGCGCACGGGCAGGAGAGGAGACAGACGCTAAGCAGGCAAAGATGGAGAGAGGAGGAGGAGGGAGAGAGGAAGAACAGGAGAGACAGATGGGGCGAGGAGGGAGAGAGAGAGAGAGACGCGGAGACAGAAAGAAATGTTCCCGACTACAAGAGGATTTGTGGCGTATCCTGCTCTCCCTGTGAGAGGGGATTTGTTTAGGCTGGACAGGATACAGTGGGGACATCTGGACAAATTCAGCTTAAATGCATGTCTCTCTTCCTGTGCTGTGTGTGATGAGGGACAACCAGGCCTTTCCTCCAGGGACAAGACAAGAGAGAGGACATCACCCCCCCAGCCTACCACACAAAAGCCCTGCAACATTAGGCTTCAAGATTAGGTTTTCTTAACTAAGGAAAAGAATACGCGTTCAATATTAGACCTACTTCCTGTTGAGATTGATGAGAAAGAATCGTGCAAAGTGAATAAATGTCAGTTTCAGTGCAGTGACAATGTTTCAGACTGTTGAAACAAGGAAAAGAAGGCACCTGGAAGATACCATAAGATGGCAATACATGGCTAATGGGGGCGTTTCAGGGTCAAAGGTCATAGGAGAACACTTGCTTTGTATTGTGTTTTGTGGTTCTGCAGACTTCAGAACAACAGTGGACCTGTAAGTGGACGGCAACTATCGCCAAAAAAGCACCAAACCACCAAAAAGAACAATGTCGCTGACTTAGTTTCAATGTTATTTCTCTGCAAATAATAATAAAATAAAACATTTAGCTTGTTGATGAATCTAAACACGAACTTACTTACATCTTTTTTGACATCTAAGGTCACGGAATCTTTTTTTGGAGCGTTTTCTTTCACCACCGCCACTGACTTATTTTTAAAACTTGACACCAGAAAACTTCACCATTGCGCAACATTTCCAGTGGTTTCCAGTAACAGGGGATGTTTGCACCGTCAAGCGGGTTCGACTGTGAGACACCGGCGACCCGAAATGTTTCTGAAACCATTTGACGACGTATATATATATATATATTTAGTTCGGGGTTGAGTTCAATCGCACAAGACTGGACGTGTCAGAAACCTTGTAAAAGTCGTGGGAAGGGGGGGAAAATAAGGGGGTGGGAGGCAAAGCGCGGTTTGATGTGTTTGGTAAGCAAAGCCTGCAGAGGTGAGAGCAGCGATCAGGGTGGTCTGGCTTTGCTATCAACCAGAACGTATTAGATTTCTCCTTACGTACGCGACTAAGCACCTGAAAATCACCAGGAAGGCGTCATTCTATCTTTTGTCTATCACGCTTTATGTGTGCGTGGGTGTGGGTGTGGGTGTGTGTGTGTGTGTTTCTCTCCCTCTCCTCCGGCTGTTTCCAGTTACCTTTTAACCGGTGAAAAATATTTACTCCCGAAAATGAAGAGGATAACTTTCCATCTCCAACGCCGTTCCAGGAGACATCTGGCTTGTATTAGACGAGCTCTGGTGCGTGTTTGTGTGTGTGTCTGGGTTGGTGATGGGGATGTGGGTAGCCTGCGTGTTTGTGTGTGTGTCTGTGTGTGTGTGTGTGTGTGCGTGTGTGTGTGCGTGTGTGTATGTGTGTATAATCAAAAGAAGAGTGTATTGTTTCACTGTCTGTGCTCTCCCACAGGGGAAGTGGACTGCAGTGGATTCCACACTCACAAGCCACAAAACACACACATACATACACACACACACACACACACACACACACACACACACACACACACACACAAAATGGACATAACCATTGTGATAAGTTGCTTGTAATACTTCCCTTTTTGTTATTATTGCACACACAGGATTCACCAGGGGAAATCTTCCCATTCATACACACAGCATGACTGCCACTAACCTGCGAGTTCCGTCGTGATGCGTGTGTGCGTGTGTGTGTGTAGTCTTCCTCTGACTTACACAGGGGAACGGCTCTGATCCTTCCTTTGTGAGCCCCTTGCACACTAAACCAAACCTTTGGACCATGAACCAGATCACAGTATAAACCACATAGTTGAGTAAAGCCACAGTGCTGACAGCTTTGAAACCAAAACTCAAGAGTCTTGTGTGTTATGAATGATCTAATCTAAGTCTAGATGTCGGTGTCTAATTATGAAAAAACACTCAAACGTCTTAAGAACAACACATTCAATTTGTCTGAGTTTGTATTCTTCTGTCCACATAACTCCCATTTACTGTTTCCAATTCACTTCAAAAAGGCCCCGGGTTGGATTTGAACCCGGGACCTTCTAGCTGCGGGGCGACAATCCGCTTATGCAGCTGGGCAACACACCAAGCATGGACGATGATTAATGTACAGGAGCAAGCAAGATTTTGACACAGACTCTTTCAACTCTTTATGTTTTACACAGATTTCTGTAAGAACAGCATGGGTTTGCTTTGCTTTTGGGGTCAAGTTTAGCAAATGCCCTCTATGCTGCCTTCCTGCATGGGAAGCACTAAACAAGACGTGCGTTTGTGTGTGTGTTTGTGTGTTCGAATGATTTCCTCTGAGTCTTATCGCTATAATTCAATGAAACAAACTACCTGCTACGGCCTCTGCTGCTGCTGGGTAGCGATCACCTGCTGTTGCGCGCACACACACACACACACACACACACACACACACACACTGTCTCACAGCTCTCCAGATGTTCCAACACGTCGATGACACTGTAGTATTTCTACCAACACCTCCAGTTTCAGCGCAGCCCAATTCGCTGTAAATACATCGGTTCCTCTCTCTCACTTGGATTGCGTCACAACATGGAAACTTCATCCTTTGGTTTGTGGTTTGGAACGTGGAAACCGCTCATGCTCACCAATACTGATTAGACTTTCCCCCGCCGACCGTATAGAAGCTCTTAAATTGCCTTGTAACCCCCTTTTGCAGATTGTTGGCAGAGCGGGAAACAAAGCATTCACTCCTCCCGAATACTTCCACTTGTTTTCCAGGCAAGCCTCCACGCAGGTTTAGTGCTTCTCTTAGATGCACAGCCAGGCACGGTAAAGAATAATAACATGTCAAAGGCGCTCGGAACGGAAAATGGAACACGCCTGAGGGTGGAAAAACACTTCAAGATCTCTGTGCGCCGCTCTTGAATTTATTAAGTGCCGCGTCTCCGGCCCACTTCTCAAGATCACGGGACGGGGGAGCGAGGGAGCGCCGGAGTGGAGGGAGAGTCTCACTGCGCCAAAGTGAAGACTTTTGTTTTATTGATTGATTGGTGGATATTGTAGCGATTATGCGGTTAGCGGTTTGTGTGTTACAGGGGGGACCTGGCTTGTTTACCCGCGTGTGAACTCTTCAAATCTACTCAGATTTAGGCAAAGCATTATGTAAATACCATAATTAGACTGATGGGCATGACAGTCAGTACCACGCCAAGATTATGCGATTGGAAATGTATTTACTCAGGTACGTAAACATTGCCATCTTTGCATGCGGCCTCCTCGTATGCAGATGATGAGCGGAGGAGTCCAATTGAACTTTTCACTCGCATATTTTACCTTAATCCCAGGAGTGTAAACATTGAGGCCCAGCAAAACTAATAATGGGGCGGAATAATAAAGGAATACTGGATCCCCTCAGTCACATCTCAGGCACGGCAGGAATGAGTTTTGTTATCAGCATAGAAAAATGTTGATGTACCTGTTATAACGTTTTGCACATTCAAAGTCTGAGTTGCGTATCGGAGGCATCTTGCTTCGAGTCAAAACAAATGGAAAGGACTCGTTCTTACCCATCAGGCCTCTCGCTCAGTTACGCTCAGTCGCAGATTCGACAAGACCGGATCGACCTAACCCCAGTCAGAATTCCACCCCGAGGTCGAATGACGCAATGCTCAAGACAGAAGGGAAAAATCAACAGCAAACACTGAGTCACAGCCTGGTAACGCGCCGCACATCTGAGAGCGGTAACACAAACAAGCCCGCCGCCTCTTCAACCCTGCCGAGCCGCGAATAGAAAACGCTTTGTCCTCGTGTGTGCGACGGCTATGTCACGACTGCGCTCGCTCAATGTCCCTGATGACCTGCTTTTGTTGTGTGTTGAATGAGCCAAAATGACCTCACACACATAAAACTGCAAGATAATACGAGAAGCATACCGCACACAGCTGCTCAAAGAACACACACGTACGCACACACACACACACACGCAGGCACGCATCATACGGTCGTTTTCCCTCTTCCTGAAAACACACAATGAGGCACACAATCAGACAACGCGTAAACAGGCACAGACACGATTACGCGAGGGCATATACAAGTGCATATACACACACACACACACACACACACAGAGAGAACCCCATACACTTGTGAAACATACACACACACACACACACACACACACAGACACACCTCTCAAGTGTTAAAGCGTCCGGGCATGACAGATCACGCCGCCGCGCCATCATTACGTTGTGTTACCATTAATAATGCTGACACCTTAATTACCTCCGCCCACACCCTAATACACACACACACACACACACACAAACACACATGCATACATACAAACAAGCCTCCAATCAGTACCAAGTTTCACATCAGTGCACACACTCTCTCCTGCTGAAGTTACACACAGGTATCACCCTTCAACATACAAATAGGTGCCTCTCCCTGAACGCACCGTTCTGTCAAACATACTACACCCGCACTCATGACACTCACTGAAATGTGTATTCCGAAGATAAACCCGTTCTCAGGTTGTCAAATTGCTAAAAGGTCAACCCACTCCGATGTTTTGAGTCAGCTCAGGTGGATTCCACACCGGCGTCTGCGTCTGATAGGATCTAAAAAGGGTTTGCCAAGTTTGTTCCAGATCGATGCAACGCTACAAATGAGGTCACAAACTGGTAAATCCCTCAGAATCCCACAATCCACTGTGTTAAGGACAGTGAACGTTACATTCACCAAGTCACAAGTCAAGTTCGAAGCCTTAACAAGTCATAATCCAGACACAGAGAATGCTGTCAGACGTGACAAACTTATTTTCTCTGATTGCATCACTTTTCTAATCTTTGGTTTGTAGGACATGTCACTCTGACCCGCTTTCCTCTGAGACCACACCAAAACTTCAAAGTGTTTGACTTTGTGGCTCAAACAGACTCACACACACACGCATTCACACACACACGCGCGTGCGAGCAACTCGTCAGATTTGGTCTCAGCGGGTCGAATTCACTTCAAATACAAACACACATCCTGCAGCTCTGTCTGGTGCAACACACCTATCAGGGAGTGTGTGGGTGTGTGACGTCCCACACACTCACTCCCTGATAGTGTGTGGGACATCACACACTCACACAGGCCTCAGAAGCAGCTAATCAGTGAATATAAAGGAGAGCTACAATCGGCTTTTCAGCATGAATGTAAACCCAGAGCATTTAGTGTGCTGTTGTATTGCGGCACAAAGGAACCATGAAGTGTAACAAAGGCTCGTCAAGCTTGTGGTGTAATCACTCTAAATTAAAAATTGAAATTCCAAAATGGAAATCTAACTGCGGCAGTTTCATCACAGGCACAAGCGTCTGAGGAGAACTTCCTTTGAAAGACCTCAGCGTGTGTTTCAGTGATGCGCGGCGCTGTGCGATGATGACACCCAAACACAAACACAAACTGTTAACCTACATTTTCAACATCCATCAATACTGATGAAACGCCAAGAAACGCGCAGCCTGATTTCCAGTAGCCACCGAGCGCGCCGCTAATGGAGCGACTCTCGCCTTTCATCTTCCTCCTGCGAGCTGCGGCGCCATTAGAAGCTGCAGTTAGGTAATTTGCGAAGAGTGACAGGTCAGTGTTGTTGCGTGCGTGTGTGTGTGTGTACACACAAACACGTGTCTCCACTTCCTCCCCCCCTCCCTTCTTCTTCTTCGTTTCCCCCCGCCGGCCTCGCCCTCCTCCACTCAGTGTATTCCGCTGCTTGGGAAATAATTGGCCGTCCCTTTCATCACGGGATTACGAGAATAAATCTCCTTTTGGAGCGAAGCGCCGCTAACAGTCATTGAAATCCTGTTACATGGGGGTATTATCCTGCAATTAATTGCTTTTTCCCAACGCTAAGCTCCTCGCTCACTCTCGCGTTTGTACACTTTGATGAGTCCGGCGCAGTTGACTCATCCTGGGAAGATGTTTGGGGGGCTGTGGGACTTGTAGAGGGGGCTTCAGTTACAGGAGTCTGCAGCCATTCTCTCCCTCTCTCTCTTTCTCAATGGAAGCTAGAAATGTCATTTATGTTGCGTTTGGGGCAGCAGGGTGTGTTTTTCAACCCCGCAAAGAGCAACTGTGGGTTTGTTGGGCTCTGATTGTAATTGAGTGCAGGCACGTTAAGAAGCAGCTGCGAGTCGATGGCCCGTCGAGCTGCAGCGAGCGGAGATTAATGGCGGATGACACGTCCATGTGCCGTCCTCCCAGGCGCAGTTTGTGTAAGAATGTGTTTTTACCACTACCAAAGTATAAATCAAAGCCAATGACACGGGCGGAAATTGTGTTCCAGACGTAAATTTGCAACCCTGACAGAAGATTAAAAAGGAGAAAATGTGTTTTTCTGTTGTCTGACGAGTTAAACAGAATCATAATCTATACTTTGATCGCCCCCTCCTCTCTCTCTCTCTCTGTACATTCCCACTTGCTCTCTTAAAAAAAAGCAGAAGGTGAAATGTCCTCTTGCTTCCTTTTTTGTTTTCTCATTCCACTGAGGGTGACATCACTCCACTCGGCCCGGCTGAGAGAAGACTTCTTGTGTAACCTCAGCGATGGGCCGGGTGACAATGTGGGCGATGACGTGTTGCGCCTGTTTCGTAGCCAAAGCTCATACAGACACAAACACACAGACACACACACACAATTACCAAGTACTTCCCATTAACAGCAGGAAACCCCTTGAGTCATCCCGCAGAGGAGCGCTGATTGTAAGGCCAAGTATTTCGGTGAAATCATGTGTCGGAGAGTGACAGAGAGACATGAAATAATGTTCTCAGGACATAAAAGGAAGTAAGGATTTCACTGAAACTGTTGTAGGTGAAAGGGGATATCTGGTATACGAGTGACCTTTACTGGGAAACGACAATCTGGGAAAAAAAAAATGCTTTACATCCTGGTGCTGAGGGTGTGAATAGAGGACGAGTCACACACACAGGGTCAGTGTTCCTGCGTGTTATGGCGCTAAGGACTCACTGGAGGCTACACGTTAAAGTTGGCCTTTACATTGTAAAGTCATTACTGTCTCCGGGTGAGGCGGAGGGTCAATGATCGTTTCAGTACACTATAGATTTTCATTTAGAAAGGAGAATGGAATCCATAAGCAAAATGACAGCAGGTCAATGTTATCAGCTGGTTTCAGTGTTCACTACGTATATATATATACACCTTCATTTTCCTTAGTTAGTTCAGTTATTTTATCAGTGTATTTCTAGTTATTATCTACAATGCTTCATATTGCAGTGCTTTGACCGTACTGCACTGTTGAACTGTTAGTCTTTAGTTACCAAACTCTCCAAAAATGCTTGTTTTTATAAATTATGTGTATCAGCCAGTATATTATTATTAGATTTGTGGAACTGTAAACATCAATATTCACCGCACCGGTCAGCGAAAATGTCTGAAACTGACCATTTATTTAGTTATCTATTGAATGATGAAGCTGATCAGTTTCACACACACACATACAGTCTGATATGCCTGTAATCATAATATAAAAATAACCGATCTTGATGAGTTTCATTCTGTTGTTGCAGAGGTGGAGGCGGCTCGTTTCTCAGATCTTAATTTCATCTGAAAACAGTGTTGGTGTGAAATGGTGTGAAGGAGACTTTCACTTTCGGCTCAGCTTCTCAGAAGAACTTTGGGGAAGTTATTGTGTGTGAACGTGTGTGTGAACCGTGTTTGCTATATTTTCATGTATAACAACTAATATGCCACCAATGCGCTCAGCAAGGCAGACTGGAGGAGCTGAAAGGATGTATCAACCTTAAACTGGGTTGGGATTTTGAATGGTGTATATAATAATAATATCATTGTTGCCAAGGATACACAAACCCACAGCTCGGTTACAACAGAGAAAGCGCCGATGAACAGATTGGGATAACTAGCAAACGAAGGCGAAGGAATTTATGGGCAGACTATAGACTGGAGTCCATCCACATGAAACAATCCTCATCTCTGCTCCTGCTTTGATTGATTATCCCTGAGGTCAGCCCGGGTTGTAAAAATATACTGCATATTCAGTGGAGGTGGTTTTGGTGGGCTGATGACTAATCTTGGATGAGACCTCCACACTGGAGTTCATACAGTTCACGGCCTGGTGGAGCTCATGTGTTCTACTGTAGTGCAGCGGAGCCCTGCAGCAGCGCAGCATCACAACTGCATCTGCTCTAAGCCCAGGGTTGTTACGTTCACTAGCGCTCCTCTGCACGCACAATGTTGTGTCTGCACTAGGTTAAGGCAAAAGGGCGAGTAAGAAAGGAAATAATCTTATTCAGAACAATAAAATGACTGAAATAAAGCAGAGACATGAGCAGTGGAAGGGGTTAGGAACGGGGGGTAGTTACTGTCCTTGCCGAGTGAAAGTCCCTTTCACCAACAACAACAACAAAAGGTGAGACTGTGATCTCGACTCTCTGACTAAATACACATTTATGACCTGAACTCTTTGACTCTGTCACTCAGATATTTTTAGGTTAAACGCAGAGGTGATCAGTTAAATTAACAAACATGTGAGAGAGTGTTTGGATAGATGTTGATTCAGCCAAAATAGGTGAAACTACAAGTGTATGTGTGTGTGTGTGTGTGTGTTGTGGCTGTTCCATAGCAGAGCAACAGTATAGTGTTGTGCGCTCTATATAAAGGTCCTATTAATGGAATCAAGATCAAGGTCAAGAATGATGTCACAGCCAGGCGGGGGTGAAGGGGCTAAAGTATCAGGGGGGAGACGTTAGGGGTTGTTAGGGTCGGCCAGCTTTAGCAGTAACAGTTAACAAAGGTCAGGGGTCAAGAGAATGAGCAGGTTGGCATCTCCCTTCCTCAGCCTGTGCTCGCTCAAGGCTCTGCTCAGCCTTCACCAGGGAAAGAGAGCGGGAAGCTTTCATAGAAGGTGATGAGGAAAGCACCCAAGGGCCCCTAGGCTGCTTTGCTCTAGTAATAATTACATATGCAGTGTGTGAGACTGCTGCTCCAGACCTCCCTGGGCTCAGCTTGAGAGCTGTGCTGCCTTAGATTGGTCATTTTTAAGTATTCAAGTGTGATATAACGTCCAGAAGACGTCCATTAAAACCTTTAATACTTCTCAAAATGAAACATATCTATCTAAAAGCAGGAACTAAAACATAAACACCTACTTCACCTGAAGAAGAAGGAAGTGGCTTTGTGTTTCTGCAGATATTTACACCAGCATCACCGGCGTCAGCAGCCAGTGACAGAACATTTAGACGTTGTGTCATTTCTATGAAGTAAATGCCTCCTGTAGGCTTTTAGTGTTGGACAAAACTCAAATATTTGCTTTCAGTTGCTGTCTTGAGGCGAGTGGAGCTGCAGATACTAACTTTATCATTTAAAAATATGATTCTCTTCCCTGTGTATGCGAGTGTGTGTTTGAACGCAGTGACAGTGGAGCTCAATTGAAAAATAATTCACAATGGAAGCTGGCTGTCAGCCAGATCAGACTGAACTATTCTCAGAGCCGATCGATTCCCAGCCGCTCTTTACAACTGCTGCTGGTGAGTGACTCATCTAATTATAACAAAGGAGAGTATGCCCTGGATACTGTTTCTCTTCTGTTTGGCGAGCACGGGGATGCAGCCGCACACCTACACAGGGACAAACGCTGTATTGGTACACGCACACAACACACCCACGCACACAGGGACGTGCACAGCGGCTGACCAACTACATCATGCTACAACCTGCAATCCAGCAATGTAAACAATCCGGCTTAAGTGTGAGGCGTTCATCTCGCGGCGTGCACAGGGATTATTCTGAGCCCTTGTGTAATTATTCCAGCATGAACTCTCAATTACACAAATAGATTTATCCCATAATGAAATGCACACACATGCTAATGCTTTTTGTGAATCACCGTCAACAATAAGTAGCCCAAGTCAGTTTTTCCGGTACATGCACACACAGATCCTCGCGCAAACAAACACACACATGCACAAGCTCCAAACACACATCATACATCAAAGGTTTGACTCATTAATACACAAACCCCCACTTTTGTCAAATAACAATGGACCTCCTCTCTGCCTCCTAATCCCACAGTCACTGTTCATCCCGCTTTTTGAACTTCTTAAAAAGACACACAGAGGCCGCAGTGAGACAGGAAACCTGTTTCAGTGCCTGCTCGACGGCACACACACACACACACATGCATCGCCCATAGAGACACGCACATCAATGAGACGGTGAGTCACCTTCGACGTAGGAAGACCACTGCACAACTGAAGAATGCAAGGCCTAAAAATAACAGCCATCATTCCTATGGAATCTGCAGCTCGCCCTTGTTTGGACGGCACAGAGACGTTCAGATGACCTTTTTCAGTCATGCCGTGCTGAGCTGGAATGCCCTGGTAAAGTGTGTGTGACCTGCCGAGGAAGAAACTGTGTTGGAAAGTATGGAGTGAAAAGAAATCATTTGGAACAGCATGCTTCTGTTTGGCAAGAGGGGGCGTGCAAAAGAGGGTGATAGTCAACTGAGTGTGGGTATAGACACACACACACACACACACACACACTCACTCACTCACTCACTCACTCACACAGGCCAGCTGGTGCTCTCTGCTTTGGTGAGCATTCAGTAAGCCTGACGCTCCACTAGTGCCACTATGCTTGTTCAACATAAAGTAGTAGACAGAAGACTCTTGCGCAACAAACACATGGCCACACGTGTGCACACGCCCCAACAAACACACACACACACACGCACATTTACCTCACACTGAAACTGACGAGCTCTTCCCATCAGGCATCGTGGCACAACTTAAACAGGAATGTTTTTCTAACCGACTTCTCGGTTGAACATCAACAGGCCGCGACTTCTGGTTCTCATATTGAGATTGGTGCATAGTTTGCTTGATCGACTCTTATTTCTAAACACGTTGCACACTTTGGAGACCTTGCACAATAGCGTCACATGATAGTTTGGTGTAGTACGCGAGTATACAATGAGCGCTGGTGATGTTGTTTACGGAGCCGCGCTGGCATATTTCATGTGAATGCTTATAGGCCGGCACCACAGAGGCTTTATGGGGGTGAGTCATGTCCACATAACAAACAGGCCCAGCATGGGAACATGTCAGGGGGATGTGGAAGCCTGACTTTAAGGCTCCTACACTGGAGCCTGGTTGGCTACTTCACACTGCAGCCTGAAGATTTAGAGAGCAAACACTTTTTCTTTTTTTTCTGAGGAGGGGTGGGGGTTCACATAGGTCTTAGGTAGGATTGGACACATTGTTGCTACTGGTAATAAATGACAACAAGAGCTGTAAAATCTTTGGAAGATTGTTAATGATTACCTAAGAGCATGTGTGCAGGTTAAAGATGGGAGCTGAGATACTGTAGGTGTGTGTGTGTGTCTGTGTGTGTGTGTGTGTGTGTGTGTGTGTGTGTGTGTGTGTGTGTGTGTGTGTGTGTGTGTGTGTGCGTGTGTTATTCCTCTCACACGGATCAGGTTTCTCTGTGTCAGCAAACTTCGGGCTCGGGAGCGTGAATTTCTACTTTCAGGCAGTAAAAGAAGAAGGAGAAGAAGAAGAAGAAATAGCACTAATGTTTGCGCCATATGCTCACGCAGTCCGCCGTGAAAGGTAATCCAGCAGCAACAGCACTGTTTCATCACAGCCCGGGCTGAGCTGGAGTCGGCTGCCTTACTGGATTGCTCAACGGTTGTGTCACCAGGAGGCTGGACTGGTCGGGCGGAGTGTATGTGTGTGAGAGTGTGTGTGTGCGTGAGTGAGTGAGTGAGTGTGTTTGTGTGTTGAGCTCAGGACTCAACATCACCGGAGCCGCACTCTCTCTCTGTCTCTCCCTGTGTGAGGCAGTCTTTCCCTCTCTCTCTCTCTCCTTCTCTCTCTCTCTACCCCTCTCCCTCTTTCTCTACCTCTCTCTCCCTCTCTCTCTCTATCTCTATCTCTCCCTCTCTCTCTCCCATTCGGGGTCGGGATTTCCTCGCCGAAAAAGTACACTGAGCTCACGGGGATTCACTCCACAAGAGGACGACCGGAGGGGGTTTGGATTATTACCACAAGAACTCAAAGGGAGAAGAGATCATCACCGAATCCGCTGAAGTTTTCCCGGAGTCGCGCAACGAGAAATGGAAAACACCGCCTGCTGTTTATTCTAACAACCGAGCGGACACATCCCGAACACGAGCCCGGCTTCTGCCTCTTGTTCTCGCGTGTTTCGTGTTTCGGCACCGTCGTGGGAGGAGGAGGAGAGGAAGAGGGGGGGATGAACTTGCAGTGGATCAGCCCGGTGCCCTGCATCCGCGCCGGGAGAGTCGGCGGACACAAGCGGCTGGACTCGGACGAGCAGCCGCGGCGGGCCAAGTGCGCGAGGCTGAGCGCGGAGGCTGGCGACAACACGCCGGGACTCCTCGCCTCCTCGCCCGGATCCCCCGCCGCCGCCAGCCCGGCGCCGAGCCCCGCGCCCGGGATCCACCAGGGGCCGTCCAGGATAGGAGCGTTCCTGCTGGTGCCTCTGGCGGACCGGGACGGCGTGAACAGCGCGATCGACACCGACACGGGCGATGAGCTAGTGTGCAAGGTATGCAGCAACCAGCAACCAGCAACCCCCCCCCCCCCCCCCCTATCCCCCATTGTGCAATTTCTCTGAATGAATGGTGTTTCGAGACATGGCGTTGCTCAACAAGCCTGTGTGACATGTCATCTGTATCGAGCAGAGTTTGTCCACGCAAACGCATCCACGTAGGGTTTCTTTACATTATTTGACACGTACAGGACACACACACACACACACACACACACACACACACACACACACACACACACACACACCAAACCAAGTGCACCAGTCGTTGGCAGCGGGCGCCTCACACTCTGTCCGTCAGCCCGGATCATTTCCATACACGTCACCGCAATACGCACGACAGAGAAAAATGCAAACATGTGAGAGAGAGAGAGGCAGAGGCAGAGGACGCTTATCACGGCGAGGATCTGCTCCGATAACAGCGGTGACCTCAAATGTTCCCACTGCCTTTATTTGATTTGCAGGCTTGAGGCTTTAGTGGATTAATAAAGTTAATCACTTCAGGCTCGGCTAATGCATTTGATATGCTCTTTCACAAGCAGTGGCACAGGGCGGACTGAGCTGGAATCAAAGCATATTTTTTACTCACATGGTTGTCTCCTCAGATGATCATTGAGCACACACACACGCCACACACACCAATTCTCCCTGCTCTCCTCATTTTCCATGCTTCATCCCTGACTCCTCTCCCTTTCCACTCCCTTCCCTATAGGTCTTCGACATGGGGGTCTACCAAGAAAAGATCAGAGCCTACGGCGTCCTACCAGCTCACAAGAACGTGGCCGGCATCACAGAGATCATCCTCGGCGAACGCAAGGCCTACGTGTTCCTGGACAAGGACTTTGGGGACATGCATACCTTGGTGAAGAGCCGGCGCAGGTTGGACGAGGAGCAGGCCTCCAAGCTCTTCCGTCAGGTGGTGCTGGCTGTTGCACACTGCCACCAGGCTGGCATCGTGCTGGGCGACCTCAAACTTCGCAAGTTCGTCTTCGCTGATGAGAAAAGGTGAGAAGAGAAGGAAGTCAGTTATGCTCAAAGGTTACAGGGTGTTAAAAGCAGATCAGCTATAATGTCAGACAACTTTATCTGGATGATCACAGAACAAAATACAGAGCAGGCGCTGCAGTAGCGGCAAAGCGACGATAGATGGCGTCGTTTCTGCTCTACCATTCCAGAGTCTCAGGACAACAATGAGCTAAATTCTTCCGTGGGAGCGTCTGCGGTGAACCAAACTTTCACCCTGCATCTTTGCTCTTTGTGTCACATGAGTCACAACCCGTAGTTTCCCCAAAAAGACGCCGACGTGTTGATCCTACGCAAATGGCGAGGTGATACAGAGACTCCAGGAATCAGGGAGCGACACACTGGGACGCTGGAATGTGTTGTGTCAGAAACAAACGCCATCTAAACACAAAAGCAAACACGGCGCCGGCTGATCCACATGCGGGCCACGTGTGCAGCAGCTAGGGATGATGTCGGCTCACATAGACCAGGTTCTGTACGGGTGGATCTCAGGCTTATTATCTCTCCCTCTCCCTTTCTCCCTTTCTCTCTCTCCACATGTCTTCTCGTGTGTGTGTGTGTGTGTATTTGTGAATGTAGTGGGTGGCGGTTTGGCAGAGCTGCTAGACGAGGCCGGTGAATGAGACATTGATGCGTTCTATATCTTAGAATATATTTATTACTCATTATTTATTAATACATTACGACATCTCCACGCCGCGGAATAACTTGAGGCTTCCTGCGAGGATTCATTCAAACACGCTGCTTTCATCCGACGGAGGAGTAAAAGTCAGAGCTCCGTTCTGCCGGACTCACACCCACACACACATACAAACAAACACACACACACGCGCGCGCATGCCTCAGTGTTTGTATCTCCGGGTACGACATTCTGTTTGCTCAGACTCACACAGATGCGGCTTGCGAAACTATTTGTCACCTCTTTGCCCCCTGCGTCAGACGCTTTCCTGTAAGAACCCGCCGATCCCAAACTCCCCCCCCCCCCCCCCCCTCCAGGTCCGGACCCTTTTTTTTCTTTGTTACTGATAGTTTCAACAGTAACATTCTCCAGCCATGACCTCTGGGCTGGTGAGGGGTCACGGCGGATGAATGAGCGCAGACAGCCCAGCCTGAGAAGTTGGCGTTGGGTTGTGTCCCTCTGATAGCAATACAGGCTGCAGAGCGATGAGTCACAGAGTATATGTGGAGAGGGGGAGGGGGAGGGGGGTGCTCTCGCTCTCTCTTTCTCTCTCTCTCTCTCTCTCTCTCTCTCTCTCTGCGTGTTCGTCCATGCATGCTTGTGTGTGTGCAGATTACATTCAGAGTCAAACCGCTGTGGTCTCGTGGTGCCTGCAGTGTTTTATGAGCTGGAGCGTGAACACACACACACACTTGACCCCTCATTTGCTGATCATGTATGATGTCATGCATGCACGTCCAGTAAATCAGCAGCGTGCACCTGTTGATTGCCGTTCCAATCTGACATCAATGTGAGCCTCCCTGGAAATGTCAGGACTCCCCCGTGACGTCATCGCTTCCATCACACATTCTTTCCCCCTAAAAAAACGAACAATCGGCCACCATGTCTCAAACTCTCCAGTGACCCCCGGGGCCGTGATGCAATGTCCCAGCCAGCGATGCGGCGGCCGAGCCAGAGCCGGCGAGAGTCACAACAACATGATAAACGCTCTGGAGAGGCGGTTTATAGGGACGGTGACTCGTGCTGTGAAGTACGCGGCTCAGCGGCCCGGGCCGGCCTCTCCCGTGCGTCACCGATGTGGCAACAGCCATTTGAGGGTAATTATGGGATGGCTGGCGCCGCGACTGTGGGACCCAGGTGCAGATAGCCTTGGCTGGAGAGAGAGAGAGAGAGAGAGAGAGAGAGAGGAGAAGATATGTACTCAACAGAAGGATGAGTCACTCTCTCCACTCCTCTAACTCTCACTGTTCTGTTTCCTTTTCTGTCCTCGTGTCTCCTTCCCGTCTCCTGACTTGTCGCCTTCGCCGTCTCCTTGTTTAAATATCAATGGTCGCGTCCTTCTTGGATCCTCCTGTGCCGTCGTTCTTTGGGCCGTCTAGACCGTCTGTTTAGAGAGGAGATTTGGCGTATCTGTGTGTTTGGAGTGTAAGAGCTGCTGGATCGATGTGTTCAATCAAGCAGGAAGCACAAATACATTTCAAAGTAAAACACTGCGGCTGAAATAATCCCTATTGTTTGTTGATTTCTCTATTTACAGTCAAACCTGGCTTGGCTCATTTGCTTGATCTTTGCTCTGTGTGTGATTCTATAAACATGTTTCTCATCAAACACACACACACACTCTTAGAGGCTCTGGTGTTGAAGTCTTCTGCCATTAATATGGCTAAATATAGCAGTGTGTTTGTGTGTGGGGGCTGGGGGAGAGTGTGTGTGTGTGTTAGTGTGTGTGGGGTGTCTGCTGTGAGTGTATATTTATGTGTGTACGTGTGTGTTTGTGCCAGGAAGTCACTGGAAATTTGCTTAGGCGGCTATGTGACCCAAACTGCATTTACTGTCGTCCATTTAGGTCAGGGCGAGTTCAGTCTTTGCTCTATGTGTGTGTGTGTGTGTGTGTGTGTGTGTGTGTGTGTGTGTGTGTGTGTGTGTGTGCGTGTGTTTGTCCACCTTAACTGCCTCGCAGCTTAAGGCTAAAGGAAGCTTGTTTTTCCATGATGTAATCGGTTGCTCAAGATTAACAGATCTGAAATGTTTGACAGTGTTGACAGTAATACACACACACATGTACGCGCACACAAACACACACTACTGCAGTGCAGTAAACACACATATGAGCACTAGACAGATCAGGCGTCTACCGAGTGAGTTTGTCCTCAGATAAAAGAACTTTAACTCTAATCTCAGATTCTGCTCCATGTTTGCGAACATTAATCTCATTTTAACTTCACAAGTGAAGGACACATGAAGGCAACACGCCTCTGTCAGCTTACACGCCAGGATTTACGATACCAAACAATCCACATACGTGGCTTTAGATGTCACAGCAGGAACCACGAAGATGAAGATTAGCAGAATGAGTCAAAGTGAGCTGGTGGTTGATCTGAGTGATTAGTCATGATGAATCTATACAACTGCTGCACACACAAGATGCCTTCAAAGACCGCTGGAAATCTCTAATCTCAATTTATTCCTTCTTTCTGTTTCTCTTAGGACACATGTGCGACTAGAAACCCTGGAGGACTGCCGAGTCCTGGAAGACCCGAGCGACGACTCCATGTCCGACACGCACGGCTGCCCCGCCTACGTCAGCCCGGAGATCCTCAGCGGCTCCGCCCCTTACTCCGGCAAGATGGCGGACATGTGGAGCCTGGGGGTCATGCTGTACACCATGCTGGTGGGCCGCTACCCATTCCACGACCCGGACCCGGCTACGCTGTTTTCCAAAATCCGCAGGGGACAGTGCTGCTTGCCCGAGGGTTTGTCGCCCAAAGCCAAGTGTTTGATCCAGAGCCTGCTGAGGAAGGAGCCCGGCGAGAGACTCACCGCCGCCGAGCTCCTGGCCCACCCGTGGTTCCACCGGCCGCCGCCAGCGCAGGAGGCGGCGTCGGGCGAGCGGGAGGCGGGCGGGGCCGAACAGACGGTGCCGTCCTTTGAGGTGGAGGAGGAGGACGACCTCTTCTGCTGACGGATCCCAGTCCGGCCCAGGGACCAAAACATTCAGAGTAAATCGCTATGAGGGATTCGTCGTCGTTTTTTTGTTTTTTACATCGGCACTTTTTAGGACCCGTGTGTGTTCTGTCTCGTGTACAAACACCCTCAAGCTTTCTACAACAATTACTGTACTGTATTTTGTGGTCGTATGTGTTACATGCTAAGGGCATTGTTCACAATGAGCGTTCATTGTGTTTCTGTATGTTTTTAGATCATTTGGTGCTACAAAAAATTATAATAACAAGGATTAAAATTTAGCCAGATTATGTTAAGGAAATCATCTCTCCGGGCTACAAACTGTCACAGAACGGTACGAGTCGCGAGTCACGAGGCCGCAGAGAGACATGAAGATGTAGAGACGGTTGGCTGAGTCACTCGACAGGCGCGAGAGGAGAGAGGAAGACCTTGAGGAAGACGTCTCCCAGCAGGCGGTGATGTGGTGGCGAGGAAGACGCGTTTAGCAGGGGACCGATGTGTCACGCTCAGCGGGACGCGACCACAGAGAGCGTTGGCTAATCATGCCGCGTGTAAAACTTGACTAACAGCGGGGATGAAGAACGTCTCATGTCACGCCACCATCCGGTCTGCAATCAGCCAGAATAACACTAATGTCTCTCCTTTGTATTAAAATAGGAATAACTCAGTCACAGGCCTCCAGTCTGGTGACCTTGCACCTGGAGGTCATCGGGTCGTGTAGCCGTGGAAACGTAAAAGCACATCATGGAGAAACGTTCAAACTCACCCATGACCAATTACCTCGACGCATACATTATTATTTAGAAGTATGAAGACTTTTCTTTTTTTTCGGTTTGTGTTCGAACGCACCGAGTCGAGCTCTGTCACTCTGTCGCTCTTTGACGAGTGCGTGTGTGTTTGTGTGTGTGTTGGCGCCCGTATCACTGTGTTTCCTAAACTGAGCGGCTGTGAATGTGGGTCGCAGTCGGGGCCGATATGTGATGCGGGCTTCGTCTCGACGATGACTCAGCGTTCCAAACTCACCCAGACCAGGACGGGGAGAAGAATCTGTTCTGACTTTAATGGTACTTTTCCTGATCGTGGCGCCGCAGATCCCTGTAGTCTTGACGTTCGGGCCTCTGAATCGGTTTGCTAAAAGGTACAAAAGCGCCTGTGCGTCTTTAACTGCATGGGTCCCGTCATATACTAATAAAAACAGTCTACTGCAGTACTTTAGATATTTGCTCTTCCCTTGCCAGATGTTGCCAGATGGGCGGCGGTCCAGATCTGAAAACAGTTTCCGCTCCGTAATTTAAGAGATTTATGGTTTTAATCCTTCTTCATATATGTAGAGTGAGTCACACGCTCATGTGACACGTAAACTGACACGGGTGCACAAACTTCATATTGCACTGTGAACTATGTATTTGTGACACAACCTGGCGGCTGTTAGTCCACATAGGTTACACACCAGAGATATATTCATTGTATAAAACATGTAAATATGTACATTGGAAATATGTGTGGAGATGTTAAATAATAAAAAATAAAGATTACATTTTTTCATATGGCTCATTTTCTCGGCCCTGTCTCTCTGTCACACGCACACACACACCTGCAGGTTACACAGCTGTGCAAAGTGCATCCACGGTTTCTGTGGACGATTTCTCTCCACTCGTCTCTTCATCACCCAGAGTGAAAGAGAGACATTTTCCTCTGCACTTTCAATTTCATCTTATCGGGGAAAAGGACACACACACACACACTCTCCCTCTCTCTCTAACCGTTTACTCTTCACTGACCTTTGTGTAATGTAACATTTACCTCCTCAAACACACAAATGTCAACAGTGGGTCTGTGTCTTCCCGGAATTCTCACAGGGAGCGTATGAGCTGTTCCAATTCCGTCCCCCCCCCCCCCCCCCCCTTTACTTTTTCACACATAGTAAGCGGTGCTACATGAGGTCAACTTATCTCATGTTTTACACAGAGGACACAGAACATCGGCGCTATTCAAAGCCACATACTTGCATTCTTTCCTATCAAAGCAGCTTTCGCCAGTGATTCATTGTTTGACCTATAAGAGTGTAATATCTCCACCCTGTGTGTTATGACTACCTTAGGCATGGCTGGTTGGGGCTTGCGTAATCACTGTGTGTGTGTGTGTGTGTGTGTGTGTGTGTGTGTGTGTGTGTGTGTGTGTGTGTGTGTGTGTGTGTGTGTGTTGAGCACAGGAGCCAGATTAGGTATCAACAGGGTAGCTGGAAGCGTCTCAGCTGCTGGGAAGCCGCCAAGCCAACAATTGCCCAACGCACACGTCAGAGTTGGGCAACCGGAGAGGAGCTCGGGCGACAACAGACGCCCCAAAAAGTGGAGCAGGAGCCGGCCAGCAAGAGATGAAATAGCTGCAAAAGAGTGTGCGTGTGCGTGTGTGTGTGCATGTGTGTGTGTGTGTGTGTGTGTGTGTGTGTGTGTGTGTGTGTGTGTGTGTGTGTTTGGGAGAAGGGGTGGGAAGGTGTGTGAGGAAGGTCTGTCACTCTGGGGTTCCAAGAATGTGTGTGGAAGTTTTTCTGGACAATGTCAAAGTTGTTGCAATGTGAATGTGGATTAAGATGGAGCTGTTTTATGTGCTGACAAGTAAAAAAATAGCATCAGGATCTGTGTGTGTGTGTGTGTGTGTGCGGGCGTGTGTGTGTGTATCTCGCCCCTTGGCCGCATGTGTAAACTTTATCCTTCCTGGTAAAGTGGAATCATTAAAGGTTTCCCAACACGTAATCTTCCAAACAACAGCCTTCACTGACTTCCTTATGATGTGTTTACTGTGGATGAATGCCACACACACACGGACACACACACAGACACGTGAGCTCAGGGGTTAATATCTGTGATTCCCTCGTGAGCAGTGATCATCTGTGGGCTGAAATGATGAGTAATATTTGTTTCTTTGTTTGAAGGTGGGTTAATAACAGCTTTAATTAAACATGCTGACAGACTGAGGCCGAGCCCAGGGAAGACAGTCACTGGAATTCAAAAACAAAATTCTCCACATCGTGAGACTGGAGAGGTTTTCCCTATTTTGGTCAATTTCAACAATCTCTTAAAGGAGGAAAAAAAAGCCACATATTCCCCGAGATAGCTTGTGACAAATAAAACTTTATTAGCGGCATATTAATATTATTACAGTTTGTTTTTTGTCCCAGTCTGATATTATTCTTGTCTAGATTTCATCAGATTTTAAAAGGGATAACCTGTGGATTGTTTGTGTTATTCTGTGGCAAGCTCACAATAGTAAGGATGTACACACACACACACACAAGCTCCACCAGGAAATAGAGGACACACAGATCACCTGCCCGGCTCTGCTCTGCCCTGATGTTGGCACTGTGGCCCTTCCTGGAAGTCTCTGGCACAGTGCGACGGCTCCGCTGATGCAATGGAAACCTTCCCCTTTGTTTCAGCGCCTCTTTGACCCGCTTTGTTTCAACACGCTAATCCCCAGAATAAGCCGAGCTATTGTGTGGAGCAGAGCTCTTGAGGTGTTGGGACGCTCGTAATAAGGGAGGCGTTCACTGCCGTCACCATAACTCACAAAAAGTACAGTATGCCATGAATGCACCATGGATCCGGCCAAAACCGAATATCTGCTGCCATCCTGTGGTGATAAGGTGAAACTGCAGCTGAAGTTATTTCAAATAAAGGGATTCCTCAGGCTGTGTGTGTGTGTGTGTGTGTGTGTGTGTGTGTGTGTGTGTGTGTGTGTGTGTGTGTGTGTGTGTGTGTGTGTGTGTGTGCGTGCGTGCGTGCGTGCGTGCGTGCGTGCGTGCGTGCTCACTCATTTTGTTCTGTGCAGACAAACAAAAAGCTGATGTCATGCTCCTGGCTGTGTGTGGCCTGTTTGTGTAGTTTTTTTTTTTTTCCTCGAAATTGTTTTCTTCTGATTTATTTATGCGAACAAGTCTGCACGGAGTCCGATTAGATTATTTTTGCATGATTGATTGATTACATCATTGTTGGGGGTCATTGCTGAGGCGCCCCAGCTTGAGAGACTAGTTATGACAACGAGCGTCCAGGAGAGGGCAGTGTTTCCATGTCAAAGGATTAACAGGATAAAGTTATGAGTCGTGATCGTGTATGAGATGTGTGTGAGGACAGACATGCATTGATCGATACACGTTCAGTTCAGCTCATCTCAACATAGCTGGAAAACTACTGCCATCAGAATCAGCTCAGTAATTGCCGTTTTGTCATCTGGTACATCCTATAAAAACACGTCCCGCCTGTGTTTCTACTTGAGGTCAACAGTGAAATCATTTCAGATTGGGGATTTATGGGCCCTTTAACTTCAGCAGACCGAATCATTTAGATGGTCGGCCTGTACGCAGCCCATCTGTCAGTTAAGCAGTCAGTCTTTCCTGGCCTCCATCCAGGCTGTTAACATCTCTGCCAGCCCGAGTCAAAACACGCAAAAGGTTGTTTTAACACGTGAAAGCTGGGTTATTTTAATTATTCCTCAATGGCATGTGAGAGCAATCTGCTGCTGTGTGGAGCCGCTGTAACAGCACCAGCTCAACCGTTTGCACCAAACCATTAGGAAATATTGTTTCGGCTTTATTCGTTTTATGCGAGACGTGATTTCACCTCTGCTTGATGGTTTAAACAGGAAAACCGTGAACTAAAAAGCTCCGACAGGACAAGAGAGAAATATGAGTTACACCCCAATCACCTTATTAACAAGCTTTTCCATATGTGCCTCTCTTTCAGAACAGCCAAGAGCTACAGGTACATAAGAGGACCAAACACACCTGCGCTTCTCTCTCTCTCTCCCTCTTTATATATATCTATCTTCACTCAAACAGCCGCTCTCTGTCACGCCACTCATGCTTTATAGTTCATACGGCGCCTCGCTTTCATGGCAATTCACAAAATACCAGACTTTTTTCGCTTCCCCTCTACAGACCCGAGTGCTTGAACACCTTCGCTGCCAATCTCTCTGCAGCACGCCGCCGCCGCAGCCTGTGAGGAGAATAGAAATCAGGCTGTGTCGGGGTTTGTTTGGGGTTTTGTTTTGAAACCATCCATGCTATGAACTGGAGTTTGGCCTAATTATTTCTGGTAGGAAGGGAGACAATTCCAAACCTCCTCTAAAAATGACACATCAGTCGTTTCCCCTGGCTGATGGCGGAGACAAACGGCGCACTGGTCAAAGAGATTAGCTGAATATTAAACAAAGGGCGCAGTGTAGTGGGATTTGCTCCAACGCACAGCGTCAGGTTGAATAAATGAGTATAAAGTGATGATGGCTGGAGCCTTTCAGTCTTATTTATTCTCTAAAAAACTCCCATTAGCCGACTTGTTTGCTCACTTCAGATCCTCGCATGAGACACTTTGGTAACAGTGGTGCCATTGTGAAGGCAGAGAAACGTTTTAACTCTTTCTCCTGCACGCCTGTGAGGAAAAACAACTCAAGAGAAGAAAGGAAACAGCTAAATACATCAAATCTGGGTTTAAACATTAAATACAGTGCAGGTGGGATCAGTGTGGAAGAGGAATGTACTGGGATTGGTGGATGGTGGATGTTTTATGGAGCACTTGGGGGGATTTGTTGTTGTTTGTAAAGAGAGAACAAAATGATCCACGTAGTCAAACCTGCACGTAGTCAAGCCTGCCTGTTACCTGCAGTCGCTGCTGCTGGACGCTCTGATTCCATCAACATGGCGAGCTGAGCGCCACTGGACCCGTTTGATCTGAACCACATGTTTACTTGATTTGAGGCAATAAGTGTTTGTGTTAATGTGTTAAAACCATTCCCTTCCTATTTTATTATACGTTTAGATTGGTATTCTACCTCATCAAACCTTCTCTTCAGCCTTCTTAATCATTTTCCTTCCTTAATCTCTTTTGTATTCGCATTTAGCTATTTTATTATTTATGCCATGTAACCTCTCATATTCTACTTTTACTCATGCAGTGGTTTGAAATTTGATTGGTTTTTATTGTTATGTAGATTAGTCTAATAGTCTCTATGGTTAATCCCTATTAAATCATTTTTCAAACTTAGTCCATTATAACTATTATTATGTAATACAAGTGTGATACAAGTTTGACTGATGGTTGACCGTGGTGACCTAGACCGGCCCTGAGGGAGGCATGAAACCCACATGCTGTCTACACACTACACGCTTAATCCACTACTAGATGCTGACTCGCGCGCACGCACGCGCGCGCGCACACACACACACACACACACACACACACACACACACACACACACACACACACACACACACACACACACACACACACACACACACACACACACACACACACACACACACACACACACACACACACACACACACACACACACACACAGGCTGCTTAGCTCATCCTTAAATGGGACAGTTGCTCCACACGTTGCCGGGCCACAGAGCCTGCGGAGAGCGACAACATAAAGAGCTAAAGGAGGGATTAAGTCGCCGCCGGCTTCCTCCCCTCGTCGCCATTTACCGGGTGCTCCCTCCTGGGTGCCACAGGGGGTCACGATCAGGGGAGCAGTGAGAGGAGGTAATCTTTCACTTCTCTGCATAGCACAAAGGCTTAGCTGGAGATAAGCCCACAGTGCCTCTCTCACACACACACACACACACACGTCTGAGGGGTCTGAGAAGGTGTACATTACTGAAATAACACATGCAGACACACTTTAACACACACACACACACACACACTGTGGCCCTGGAGGTGTTTATCTTGCACCTGAGCTGAGAGCTAATTTAACGCCACTATGCAACAACAGGAGCTCAACAGATTCATCTAAGAGGGAGAAGGAAACCACGGCCAACTCAGGTAATGGAGGATGCAGCTCAACCTGAATTGCCTGAAAAACTAAAAACTTGTCCGGCGACTCTGGAGCTGCCGTACGTCAGAATCTGGATACATCTCAGATTGTTTACAGGTTGGGCAGGACTGTTGAGTATCTTTACGTTCGGTTGGTTTTAAAGCCATTCATCCATCCAGAAGTCATTCTGCCAGTTGTGAGATCAGATTGAGCTTCGGTGGAACGATTTCCATACAAGACCAAAGTCTGAATCATAAAACTAAACAGACGGCAGCGGAGGCGGCGCTTTGATGCTTCTAAATTCTACTTTTCATATGCATGAGATTAAGTGTGCTATTGTGTCTCTCTGGTCACGTTCCTTATGCTGCTTATCGTTCATTTTAAGAGAAAGAGAGAGAGAGAAACGGTGGAGGAGGGGAGGTGTTGCATGGCTATATGCTGAGGGTGAGACGGGGTGAGATGGGGTGAGACAGGTCACCTTCAATTACTTTTCAGCGCTGCTCGCTCCCATCAGCAGCCTCTGATTATAGGACCTGCATGATTGTGTTTGAGCTTATTGTCATCACCATCATCATCATCATCATCATAAGCACTCTGCAAGGCTGAGAGAAGCGACTGTGAACAAGCAGCACCAGCATAACGACGCGTTCAAGTACAGGTTGGGCAGGGTCAGGAATTTTCCTGATGTGGGTCTGTAAAGCTTGTTGTATGAAACTGGGCTATAAGAATACACTGACTTGATTTGACTTGTGGTGCGTTTGTGTGTATTTGCTTGAAGGTTGTCTGGTCTGTGGATGGAGGAAGGATAAAGGAGAACAAAGACTGACGACTCATGATGAGAGGAAGGACAAAGCACTGAATCATTCAGCTGTTGTGAAACAGTTTATCTGTGCTTCATCTGAGAAACGGAAGCTAGCAAGTCCAACCTTGTTTGTTTGTTTGGTCAATTTACAGATAATTTGGACTCTTTCCAAGATTGTTTTTATATCTTTCTAGATAAACTATTGAATATAATCAAAATACACCTTTACGAGTTAAAAAAGTGGTATTTGTTCCAGTTTATGAAGGTTTCAAGTCTCTCTACATCAAAAGTCAAAGTCACTTAGGTAGCGTTAGCATTGAGGCGTTTGTTTCACGTTGCAGTGCTCTGCCTGCACATGAGGGTGCTGCTCCATCACCAGGGTGTCACCCTGTGACTCCCACACCTTCATCTCATGCTCAGACTCCCTCCAACTCCGTCAAATCACCACTTATGCTCCAATTCTGTTGGCCTGTTATAACAAAACATTAAACCCATCTTCCATTAAACAGGCTTGATTTAAAATAGAAACAACAACAACATCAACAGGCTATCGCTCTCCACTGAACCGGCAACAGGCGGGCTGAGAGGGCGTGAAGGGAGCTGCAGGTGTTTATTGAAGTGCTGTCCAGCAGGGGCAGCCCTCCACCTCCAGACCTCCACCGCCCCACAGGCCCCGCGCTCATTCTGAAGGTCACACCTCTCCAAGCGATCGCCCGCGGCTGCTCGGGGGCCTCGGAAACCATCGGGCTCATCTGGCCGGCCGCCGCGCGCCTGCCGAGAAAATCAAAGGCGCCAGGCGAAACCTTCAATAGCAGCAGAGCCCAGAGTTTCCCCTCCTTGTTGTGCATTCGTCAAGAGCGGATGAAAGGAGCCGATAGATCTGATGATGTCCGTCTGTGCCCGTCTGTTCTCTTCTGGGCGCCACGTGCAATAACAAGACACAAGCACTATGACCACAAGCAGGAATGTGGAATGGCCTTTTTGTTGTTAAGTGAAATGACCTAATGCCTGGAATACCAGACTGCAGATCCCTCATTCTGTCCTGAGGAAGACCTCCAGCTGTGATAATGGACACACACACAAGTGTTCATGCTGATATGGATATGGAACACAAGCTTCCCTCTTAATCAAATCATTGTTTTGGGGGCGTAGGGAGATCTGGATGAAAAACAGTGTGAGAGGTCACATGAGGTGAGCAGGCCCACACACACACACACACACACACACACACACACACACACACACACACACACACACACACAGGCTGAAGTGGAAAGGCCACTTACTATCATTATAATCATTAATGCAAAGCTTCCCTCTGGAGGCTGTAGAGTGTAAACAAAGGTTGCGCAGGTATGGATCCTTCATGAGGCAGAATCAATATACAACACAACTACACTTCTTCATCAACCAAGTGAGATGGTGATGTCATTACTTCAGAGTTTAGAAACATTTCCTTCACAAAACAAAGAAAAAAATTAATTAAAGTTGTTTCTCTATAAGATGAAATGTTATTCTGAGAAATATAGAAACATCTCAGGAGAGAAACAATTTAATTTCCCTTTTACAACCAAACCGCGCGCCTCAGCTTGTCCTCTCAGTGTTACCTTGACAACCTTACACCCCGGTGATATCTTTGAATTTACTGTAAACATCATTGGCGTGGAGGAACCCTCAGTGTGCCGATCGACCTTAAATGCCACGTTTGGTGTCTGTCAGCTTCATCTCACTGCACTTTTCTTTCCAAAGCAAAGAACAGGTGGATCCAGATAATTGTGCGACTTCAAACTATAAACCAGTTTGTGTGTGAAGCTGCTCAGTGAAGCTTAAATGAAGAAGCAAACGCAGCTTCACACAACGAAGCTGTTCAGACTACACAACAATAACTGCTACCCTATTACCGTAGCAGTGACGTGCACGCTGAGTGAGAAAGACAGGAGGACGGGGGAGACAGACACTTAACCGACCTGCTCTCTGGTTTTCGCCACTTAACTCGGCCATCATTTCATAAAGCCGGACCGGAGCCTGGCCTTTATGTGGAGGTCGGTATCCTGGCAACCACACGATTGGCCCTGGAATCTGATTGGACATGAAGTGAAAACATCTCCTGGGGTGATTGCTGAGGCGCACGTACGTTCCAAACCTTTCATATGTTATTAGCAAAGGCAACAAAGCTTCAGGTCTGGTCCCGTCTCCAAGCGGGAACCACCGTCACCGACACGTTTAACACACGGGATGACGTCGCTCATCAGTTTGACCTGCGCGTCCGTCTGCAGGTTCAGGTGTCACGTTACTGCGCCTGAGGTTTCCAGCTTATTACCGCCGCCGAAATCACTGCAGGGGTGAAAAATTCCTCCAACCGCCTTTGATTGTCGCTGTGGCTGATTGCAGCTGCGGGTCTCCTTCATGTGTGTGTGTGTGTGTGTGTGTGTGTGTGTGTGTGTGTGTGTGTGTGTGTGTGTGTGTGTGTGTGTGTGTGTGTGTGTGTGTGTTCCACCTGGTGTGTGGTTGTGCGTGTCTGTGTGTGTGTGCGTTTGCTTTTTGAGAGCCGGCGCTTCCCTGGAAAAACTTCCCTGACACGCGGCGTGAATTTTTTTTTGTCAAGCGTCTCCTCCTTGCTCCCAATTACCACGGCGCAGCCAAGCCAGCCGTCTCTGCGCTCTGACAGATGACTTTGACCTCGGCAAAAACACCGGGACCTCGGCGCCAACGCGTACAGCTGCGGCTGAAGGGAGAAGGGGTGACGGGTAGGTGAGGGCGTGAAGGATCCAAGGCTTTTCTACTTCCTTTCAAGCAGGCAGCCTGAGTCACGCGAGGCGGGAGGGGAAACGTCTTGATGCCGTCAGCGCTGGAGTCTTTACAGAGTGACGTTTTTTGTAATGATAGGGTTTGATAACCTTACACCTGCAGGCCCTAAGGGCTCGGCCGGAGCTCCACTGAGCCACGAGCTGTGGAGGCGACTGTCAGGCATGACCTGAATGCTGCTTACAATGAAACCCGGAAATAGAAGCAGAAATAACTATAATACAAAGCTACAAACAAAGAAAGAAGAAAAAAGGAAATCCCTGCTTCCCTTCCTCTGTGTGTGTGTGTTGCTCTGGCGTGTTTGGTGAAACAGATACGGCTGCCGCTATTGTGTTTCAGCGAGATGTAGAAACCCGAATCCCTGGCACATCCACGATCAGCGATTCCCGGGACAATTCCACTTCGGCTCGGACTCCAAAGTGAAACGCGGCCTCAGCTTGATGCAGAAATCTCCTGAGTCGGCGGTTCTGAGGTCTGCGCTCATCAAAAATCTCTCCATGACGTTTCTCGGTGGGTCGTATTAGGGAGCGGAGGGATTAAAGGGGTTACAACAGATGGAAAACTTCAAGTAATAGCGCGTTGGCGTCTGGCAGGAAACTGGGGCAGGCGGTTGCATTCAAACAGCGACACCGCGTGAGTCTCGGCGCCGTAATTAACATTCCCTGTGATATTACTGAAACACCCTTGTGCTAATCAAACTAAACCTCTCAAGCCGCTCGAGCCCCACGCACTGAACTCCAGCCTTTGTTTGCTCTGCCACTGTTATTATCGGTGATCCGGCCGCTAGGATCACTGGAATTTCCTCCGCTTTGACCGGCGCACCAGGCAGAGAGCGATGGGAGACGCACCTTGGAGACGCTCATTATTCTGGGCTTTACACACACACACACACACACACACACACACCTGGGAGCTGAGTGCCACCTCTGGTAAACACCGGGGGAGAGTCGTGTGTGTTTGCAGGGTTGCACAGGTTCTCTCCAGAGGATGACAGACAATTTGCACTTTGTACCTTAAACGCACTGCAGGTGGCCTGAACGCATCACACAGCAAACACACTCAGTGTATTGAAATGAAGGTGGCTAGATTATTTCCATTTCCAGATATGAGGTCCGTACTGTAGTCACCATAATGGCCACAAAGTGCTGCCATTCCATTTCTCCCATTTTGTCACTGATGTTAAAAATGTTGCTTCCTGATTGTCTGGTTTTCTTGTGCGTATAACAAATGACACGCTAAGTGAATCCTGCACCCTGCCAGGTTATTTAAAGACTTTCACAGTGAGGAGCTTGGAGAATGCAGCTGTCTCCCACCAGCACCGAGGGGACGGCCCCGCTATTCCACTTTACAGTCGGCGGAGTGGAGGAAAATTGGTAAAAAATGAACGATTATATCCAGCGGGTTTCTCTTTAGAGGCACAATCTCCCTCTGTCAAATGTTTCTCGCTTACATGCTTTCATGCAGATTAGACAAAGCATTTTGTCTCCACACTTCCACGGTTCACACAGGTCGCCAGCCACCAGGCCAGGTTTGGGGATGACTTAAGGTCACATAACACACCGGGAAACGTGCTGCTGCAGGAGCATCTGGACGCTCTATGCTCATGACGTATCGTTACACACTCACACACATACACACATACACACACGACGCTGACACTGAAAATGGATTCACTTTTTGGGAATGCAAACCGGAAAAGTCCTTCAAAAAATAAGAAAAGACAAATGTGTGTGTAGCTCATGAAAACCTTGTTCTTTTCACTTTAAAGGCTACAAACTAAATGTGAAACGTTGTCGGAACCAAAGAGCAACAGTGTCTAAAGTATTTTGAAAACCAAATACGAGTGGCAGAAATATTTCTCATCCTTGAGCACAATGTGAAATAGTGTCAGACGAGGCCTCAGCAATAATTCAACACAAAGGTTGTTCTGCTCCACTGTCTTTGACGATGTCTGAACTGTTTTGGCGTCTTATTCCTTCCAACAGATGTGCTATTGTTCTCATTCTCCACTGTTCCTGCAGCCGCTCAGCACATCGCCTCATTCTGTATCATGTCTCAAGGTTGAGGTGTGAAAAAGACTTGCAAGGAGCCGGACCGCACGGTGAGGACCAGAGGCATGAATCTGAATCAGCCTCTGTCAATCAATCACCTGCTCGCTCTCTCTCTCTCTCTTCCAACCAGCGGGAGAAGAGATTCCCCCCCCGCCCCCCCTTCATTCAGACATGTCAGTTGTGACATTAAACAGGAGGAATCTGAAAAATGAAATACCTTTTTGGATGCAGAGCCACGGAGTTAGAGGTCAAAGTTCACTCACTAGCGGTGACCCTTAGCCTCGGCCAGCTGTGATCTTCGCTCGCTTCTCTCCTGGCATCTGGAAACCACAGATTTATGCAAATGAGCACCAATTAGTACGTTTGACACTCATTCGCCCTAATGCGCTCCCCAGACAGGAACCCAGATCAAGGAGCAGAGAGTCGCGGGGATTGAACACAGGAAGCTTACACCAAAAAAATAAAAAATCATGAATAATGACTCGCCACATAACACACAGAGTGAAACCTCTCCTGCAGAATGTACAGCACAGAAACATTCCAGAGGAGTCAATTCTCCCGTTTGGCAATCTTGTTAGTGACAGCGCCTCAACCTGCCGTGGAATCATTAGTAAAGGAAGCTCACCGGACTGACACTGTATCTGAACAAATGGCCTCTCGGAGGAGACAGGTAAGGCGAACCCTTAACTGTGCAAGCCGAGACGAGAATGATGAGCTCCAGTAGCTGATTAAGTCACCAGGGGCCTGCCCAGTCCCCGCTGATTATCAAGAATTCAAAAGGCTCTTCCTCCTAAAACAGCATCAGCAGGTGTGGGATCATCTCCCCCTTTCCTGATCCCTCAACCCAAATGGGGGGGAAAAAGAGAAAAGAAACGGCACGAGATGCCCCGGAGCCTTGCGTGTGTGTGTGTGATTGATCAGCCTGCTGCGCATATTCAACCATGGAGAGGATAGGGGAGCACATTCAGAGCAACACCTCGGTCCCCTGATCTCCAGACAGATGCCATGTGCCAGTTAGTGCAGGTCCTCAGCTGTCTGCAGGAGCCAGGAGAAGAGAGAGAGAGAAAGAGAAAGAGAAAGAGAAAGAGAGAGAGAGAGACAGAGAGCGAGAGAGAGAGAGGGCGGGGGGGGCTCTGCTGCTCCACAATCTACCAATCTACTACACTCCATCTGCCATTAAAATGATACGGCCAATATGCTGCGTTTCAGCGGGAGCTGGGGAGAATATGACACAGCCGAGTGTGTGAGTGTGTGAGGAGCAGGGGGAACGTTTGGGTTATGACCTTGAAAATGACGACGCAAGAGACGCGTGTTTGTATAAAGATGCTCTAAGTCTTTGGCGTGGCACAGTGATGGAGGAAGTACTTAAAACATCATTAGAGGTAAAAGTCCTGGATTCAGATTTGATCTTACAGAAATAAACAATACAGCAGTCAAGCATGTGAAGATGCAAGGATATCTGTAGAATCCTAAAGTATGACTACTTCAAATCTGTACTGACTTGTTGCCTCATATTAATCATGGCAGAGAGGCGTCGAGCATCAGTTTGCACGAGGCCGCTAAAAGCATAAACATGGAGTTATAAGTGTGAAAATTACCTTCTTCAGTCAGGACAAAGCCTCATGCCTTCTTAACTAATATGAAAACTGCCGACGTGACGCGGTACAAATTTCCAGGCTTTCAAGAGCGTCGCACTTTGAACAAGTAATTACCCAGGCAGCCTCGTGAAAGTTGCTGTTTATTTGTTGGAGAACGCGAAATCATAGCTGCAGGAGGGAGAGGCTGAATGCAAATCGATTTGGAGCACCTCCTTCACACTCATTACCCTTTCATGTAAGCTCCCCTGTTACTTTAAACTGCCTCTGAACACCAACAAACGCTCGGAAGATTTCAGACGCCCCCAAAACAGCCGAGAGGGATTCGAGCCGACAGAGTTTAATACACAAAACGCTGTGGATCTCTTCTGCGCCTGAAGATGTCATGCAAAGGAGCACATTACATCACACCATTACATATCATTCAGCGACACACTGATGATACAGTCGACTCTGATCTGAGATGTTTAGGCGCTGGGGGCGGGAGTGAAAACACACTCCTCACTCCAGCATCTGTAAATGTATGCAGAACATAAGTTAATGACGCAGAGCTCTGATTCATCTTAGACATAATCCACTTTCCCCCGCAGTGTGTGTGTGTGTGTGTGTGTGTGTGTGTGTGTGTGTCAGTGTATGCTGCAGGAAACTTATGCAACATCTCCAGACGATAAAACATTTGCCATCTCATCCTCGTCTGGCGTTACTTTCACAATTTTACACAGGGCGAGACAGAATTAAGGGAGACACTTCGGCTTTCAGAGAATAACCAAGAGAAGACAAAGCAAATCAGGATCATTACACCACAGTAAAGGGACATTATTCCCAAACTAACTAACATCCAGATGTGCAGGTAAGAGCTGCAAAATGCAAAACAACAAAGAGAGAAGTTAGACGTCCCTGAAGTCCAAGTACACACACACAGAGTGGGAGTCTGTGTGTCGATATCAGCTGTGTACACAGAGATAAGGTAACGCCCGGCTACCGTTCGTGCCCTTTGACCCTCACGCTCTGCCCTCCTGTCCTGCAATTCATCAGCTCAGTGGCGTAAATAAAATGTTTTATCGTTCAGTCACAGTGTGTAAATTTGCCAGCCTTTGCATCACATCAGCCACTAACATAGGGAGTTTCTACTTCAATAATATCTACATAAACATGATGAATGCATGGCAGCGCTGTATAGTTAAAGGTGGACAGCTTCAGTAAACCTGAATTGATGGAACGCGCAATAAAAAGCTGGTTAATGACTAAATAAATGCCTTTTAAAAGCAGTTTAAATCAGCTTAATTAATGTCACTGGGGTCCACAGTCAACACTGGATCCATTCATCTCAAAGTGACAAAGAACCAGAGGCTGACCTGAACCAGACGGTGCCGGGTTGAGTTAGACTGGGTTAGATTTATTATTGGGGTGTGAGTTTCTGCAGCTGGTGTTTGAACTCCTGCTGGCAGAGGTGCTTGAGGTTGAAGGTTCAAAGCCAAAGACGAGAGAGAGAGAGAGAGAGAGAGAGAGAGAGAGATGCATTAACAACCCCATGAAACCCATTTATACCAAACACGAACAATTTCTCAGCTTCGCCCGAACAATGTGAAAAATAACAGATACGGAAATTACAATTTTCACGAAACACATCACGCTGCTCACCGAATGACTGCGATGACACTCTGCGCTCTCCCGCGTGTTTGGATCCAAACAAACACGCCACAAACTGATCCAAAACAATCCCGGAGGCTCCAGGATCCAGAAGCTTTCCAAAGATCCCAAACAGCAACTGGTCCTGTTACACGAGGCTAATGTTTCATATTTTGCTTTTTTCCAACATATTTAGCCTATTTAGCTCAAACCCAGTTCTCTGGTTCCTCTTAATGTCGCTCACGTGCGCGCCGGGCTGACGTCATCAGGTGAGTTTGGGATTGCACGTTAAAAAGTAATCATAATCATTTCAGTAACCAACCAGAACAACTTCAGAACAATAATAACAACCTGGGACCTAACACAGCAAAAATATAATTTAATTTAATTTAATGACTTAAGTGAATTCTCAGCAGCACATTTTAATATGACACGGTAGTTTGAAGTGTACAAGAATATATCTACATTATATGAATGTTAAAATATTAGCAGATTAACCATCAGGCATTAATGTTCATAATAAAAAACAAATGTTGAGTGAAAATATCTTGAATTTATATCATAATATGATAACAGGTGCAGGTATTTTACATCAACAGACAATAACAAGCCACCTGTGTGTGTGTGTGTGTGTGTGTGTGTGTGTGTGTGTGTGTGTGTGTGTGTGGACCTCCATGACCACAGCCTCAGGCAGGATTCAGGCAGACTCTGCAGACTGCACTGGGGAATCAAAATGGTGAGAGAATTTGTATATCTCACTCAGTTTAATAGTAATGAAGCAGTGTCCTGCTCAAGGGGTATGAGGCACTGAGTCTGAACGAATCATAAATTCATGTCACAGACATGCAAAGTACAGATCAGTGTGTCTCTGTCACGTTCCTGTTCATGCCTTAACCTTGACTCAGCAGGTAATCAATCAACCATTTCAATTCCAGGCTAAAACAAGCAATTCTATCCTTTGTCTTCCTTTTTTTCCATCAACTTGTACAACACACTGAGTTACCGGGCAGAGTATGACATCAGACCGCGGCCATTGTCCTCTGACCGGCGGGTATTTTCTCCTGGTATATGACTCAAATGACACAAAGCGAGGCTGTGTTGCATCTGCCAGTGGCCGTTTCTCACTCCCAGCACCGCAGCTTTAATCACCCCAAACTCCCCTAACGCCCCCCGACATCCTCTCTTGTTTGTCCACAAAGGACCTGCCAACCTGAGTGAGATCCTAGACCTAAAACGTGCACAATTGCTGGAGTGCAGCTTGAGAAGATTAATGAACTAAATAACGCCTAATTGCCTTTTTCGGGGAGACAATAAAGCCGAGACCCAGGATGAGCCTCCATGTTGTGTTTTAGATTAGGGCTTTTAATTTCCTTGATTGTTTACTTTGATGGAGATGTGGTGTGTTCATGTTGCCCTCATGATTCCAGGAAACAGCACCAGGATTTGTTTTACGATGGAACTAATGGCATTGTTTCTTTATTACTCAGTTTTCTAGCCTGAGTCCTTGATTATAGGATGTCAGCTCATATCTAAGGGTATGGAGAGCTCGTTTGTTTGACTCGGCATGAACCCCAGAGCCTCGCCTGAGTAACATCAACCTCATATCTAGAAACATAGACATAAGCAACTAATAAAAATCAGATAAATCGCTCCTAATTGTGATGTTTTAGTCTCTAATTGGAGTGTTTACGTGGTAGCTGTGCCTGTACGGTAGATGTGCAGAGACAGTAAACACAATCACACCCACAGGGGTTGGTGAGGATAACACCACATTAACAAGGCTTGTTATTCCTCTGCAAACGCTATAAATACATCCTTGATCCTTCTCATTGAAGCACGGCGGCAAAAGAATTCCAATCTGATGATCTCTCGCACGATGCCGCTAATCTCGTCAGTTCATTAGTGCCCTATGTTGTAGAAGAACATAAAGAGTAACAGCAGCGTGCAGGCTTTGGTCCTGGGCAGGCCTCTGTGCTCTCCATGCATCATTCATTCATTCACTCCGACACACACACACATGAGACAGTGAGTGCTGGCTGGCTGGCTGCTGCTTTGGTGTGCGGACCAGCTCAGATAAGATCTAAGAAATAAAACACCCACTTCAGTTGTGTTGGATCTGAAGCCTCATGCGTTCATCTGTACGAGCGATCAAGCTTCATCTACGCTGCATCAAATTCTTGAGAAATTCTCCATCCATCCATTCTCACCACCGTTTCATCCTGTGCAGGGTTGTTTGGGACACACACACACACACACACACACACACACACACACACACACACGAGGCAACATCATTCCCCTCATCTATACATCACAACATATTGCCACTTTGCAGCTACAGCAGCACACTCAGTACCAGCTGCTGTCCTGAATAGTTAAATGTCTCTTAGTTCAATCTGAAAAGATTAAATAGAATCAAGAATGGTTTGTAGTTGGACAAGACTCTCAGAAAGAGTTCCTGCATTCTAATTTAATTACAATTTTGCATAAAAATAAGCTCCGGCACACAGAGAGTGAAGCAGTATGGTCGATATTTGTCTAAACCCAGAGCAAAAACACCCCAGTGGTAATTATGAGAGAACATTCATCACTCTGGCAGGCTGTCTAAGACGACTCTACAGTCTACATGATTATAAATTGTGGCTCAAATGGCGATAGTAGTTTGTCTTCATTCTATTGGCCTTGGGGGCAGCAGAACATCACAGTACAACAATGCAGCTTTTAAAGGGTTCTTTTTTTTTTTGAAAGATGCAATTGAGGTTTGTGGTAAAAGGAGAAAATGAGCATATTCTCTCCTTCACTGGTTGATGGCACAAGCTGAGTAGATAATCCCTGTGTTTGTTGTTTGGCATTATGCAACAATAATGCAAAAGTTTTCCTAAATTCTGTCTTGAATATCTCAGAAAGCTTTGAGTTGTAAATCAAGTGTCAGGCTTGTAACATTTAGTTATAAGAAACATTTGAGCTCCTGAAACTGCGACTAAACACAACGGCGGCTGGCTACCTCAAGTCCCAGCCAGGATTCCCACAAAGACAATGCAACAATGCAACAAATGTCAACAGTTTATACTTCAGGCATTGAGGTCACCTGCTATATGTTAGTCAGTCAGTCATATTTTAATGAGGAAAATGTTCGTCGGGTTTAATGACATCGTCCCTTTATGGCTCCTCGGTGACTTGCAGTATAGGGCTCCTGTGGTTTAGGGTCACTATAGGAGTCCTGGGCCTCCTGGGTGAATATGGCTTTGGGCCCCTTTTGTTAATTAACTCATCTTACAGGAATTTTCATGGGCCTTCTCCAGCTTCTCCCCCCTTTCACTCCATTAGGGACAACACAGCCTACGGGAATCATGACTCCCTTTTATATCCAGAGAGGTGATTGGTGAGAGAGCAGGCGTTAGAAAATATGACATTTTGAGAGAGTCGGATTACCCCAACTGCCCGAGAGCAGCTCAGCCCTGCAGTGTAAAGGTTACCATGGCGATCCACCTCAAGCTAGAGCCACATTGGTGAGGCGCAGAGGCCCATACGTTTCACTTAGTGAGATTAAAGATCTGGATTGCTCCTCACGGCAGTCCAATAAGCGATGATTGTGAACTATTTGAAACAAAAACATGAAATATATCCCAGTCGCCCCTGAACGTCACGTGTTCTTCCATCAGCTGTGTTTATACACCCTGGAGCCAGAACACCAGGGGCTTGAGACAATAAAAGAACAGATTGTGAAATCTTTTTTTCAAACAGCAGACTATAAAAGAAAAACAAAAGACAATCTGATTATCCTCGTATTCTAAATATTGGCACGATCCAGTAAATGACACCTGACAATCCTCTTGGATGTCACATGGAAACATCAGCATGAGCCCTTAGATGAATTAAAGATGTACAGGGAGCTACTTCTCCAAACCTGATGAATCTCTTTACACATGCGTAACTCAATACAAATGCGACAGGATAAACAACAAGACTCAAGAAAGTTCAAAAAGCGGAATCATGGTTTACTCGACTTTTCAACTTTTGGTACATCCATCCCGACATGTCCAGCACTGTGGAACGCTGCATGTCCCAAAGGTGCTGGTGTGAGATTCCCCCCCTTAAACCTTCATATATTCAGCTCTGACACTTCTCTTTCTCTCTCTCGATGTATGTGTGTGAGCTGAAGGGTGAAGTTGAACCACACAAGGATCAGGTAACGGAACACACACATATACGGAATAGGGAAACGGTCACAGTAGTCACACACATGACAGCTTTATGACAGTCCCAGGCTTGTATAAGGCAATTAGAACACTACACATTCTCTGTGGTTGTTGGAGGTACACACACACACACACACACACACACGCATATATCACCCTAATTGAATTCAGTTTGAGATAAAAAATGAAAAATGAATTCATAATTGCTACAGCCATTCTAATTGAGAGGATGTGGAGGATCGTGGCTTTAAGGCATTGGCATCGTTCTAGACTTCTACAAATGGAGCAAAGTGTATCCGAAAATAAGGACGATATTCAAGTAAAGATGACGTGTGCTCCGATGAAGATGAGGGGTGATGAAGGCTTGCTATAGATCAAAGCAGACTGTCTCCTCTCCGTGCCGGCATCACGGAGCTTCTGGCTCACTTTTCACCTCCTCCACGCTGGTGAAATGCGTGGAGAGCTCCTGCAGCACGGCTGTCCTGCCGAGGTGATCGTTCCTCCTCTTCTCCATGATCATGTCCTCCAAACTCTGGAACTCCAACACGTGTAAGTGTTTGTCCGACACCAGCACCTTCAGTCTGTACGGCTGCTTGCCTATCCGGATCTCTCCACCCATTTTGAACTCTCGCTTGCCGAACCGGCACCAGGCTGCGAAGGACTCGGAGTTCCTCCAGCTCAGCTCTCGGTCCTTCAAACCCACTTGTTCCATCGCGTTCTGCACCACCATATCCGGGCCCAGGGCTTTGAATTTGTACAGGTCGTTGACAATCCTGCACCTCCTCCCCTGACTCGCGTCGGTCAGGAAGCTGTTCTTCACCTCCGATCGGTGCAGGTGGACCACCTGGAAGTCCCCCACGTACACGGCCCAGTGCGGGTACTTGCCATTAGCCACGAACTCGACCAAGTCCCCGGCTTTGCAGTTGTTGAGCAGGTTCTCCGGGGAGTAAACCTCCAGCTCTGCGCACTTGGAGCTCTTCTGGTAGATGCATTCATCCCTGTAGTAGACGGCGCACTCCACCTCGTCGCGCCGGTCGTAGCTCTCTTCCTGATTCTGGTCCTTATCGGTGCCATCCACCGCGCCGCCGTCCTCCAGCTCGTCGTCGTCGCTGGTAAATATGTACGAAACACCGATCCGCGGACCTTCCTCCGTGTCCACGCCATTAGGATCCACGGTGGGAACTTCTGCGTAACTTAAATGTGACAGCTTGTCCACCTGGTTCCCCATGATGCCGCCGCCGCCGCCGCCGCTCAGCCTGTAACACGATCCCGACGCCGAAGCTTTCACCAGCCGCGAAACATCACCACCAAATGTCAGCGCAGACCTCCATCATATTACACAGCACAACTCCGTCCGCTGTTACTTCCACAAATTACGCAGAGGAAGACCTCCGTGCTGCGGCCGCGGGGACAACCTGTAAGAGAGCCATCAACAAGTGGAACTGTGAGCACAATGGAAACTGGTTTCCAGTAATCCCTCAGGTGGAGCCGCGGAGAGTCACCTGCTGTTTCCCTGCGTAAAGTTCCGTCCTCCGGCTGGAACAAAGGAAAGTCTTACAGAATGGCGGTGCCGATCCTCGCCGCTTGTATGCCGCTGCTGCGTGTGTGTGCACCGCGGGTCGCGCTCCGCCGCGCTGGCAGAGCTCCGGCGGTGATCTGGAGGCTGATATGCGGCTTCAGCATCGCCACAGCGACCCTGCGGCTCCACTCGGCTCTGCTTTTAAAGCGGAAGTGCGCGTCATTTTCACTGCCGCCCCTTTGATAGTTTAATACTTCTCCTCACAGCGAAACTTGGAGTTATATTATTTATCTTTATTTACCGAAGGAACTTTGGAGGAAATTCTCCCTTTAAATGAAATTAGACCTCAGATTACTTATTATTTTTTATTATTCTTCATGGCGATGCTATACATTAACATCCATGTAATAAAAGACAAAGAAGACGGTGACTGGATAAGTAAAGATCATTTAAGTGAACCAATGTTACAATACTAAATATGAATACTAAATACTAAAATTGAAATAAAAGTGAACGTAGTTCTAGTATTAGTAGCAGTAGGATCAAAAGTACAATGAACAATAATGTATACTGTCCACTAAAATGAACTTGTTGGATAATATCAGAAATACAATAAGAAGATGATACAAGGGAGTTCCTGATATGTTGACATTTTTAAGATACAACGTTTTAACCTCACAAAGGTAATATCGTATCATCCTTTTTAAAGATGGATATAAATTTTTAATCTACAAAGTACTGAATGTAGGAGGGAGAAAAAAAGCAAAGTAATCCCATTGAAGTGTAGTGGAGTCGTATAGGAAGACTCCAAAATTTGAAGTAGTAAAATACCAATACAAAACTGTATTGGCATATTTGATTATATTCCATCTGTGAAATGCAGAGTAAGCAGGCTTCATTATGTGATTGGAGGCTGTCACACCAATCTACTGTGTGCAGGGTCCCACATAGTCAAACTATGTTGACCACCTCTGTCCTTGAGTGAACTGCAGCTGCAGTCATTTGCTCCTTCTCCTCTGCTGTTGGGACCATAATGTCTCTATTATGTGTGTTGTAGCTGCTGGCCTGCCCAGACTCGTTCTCGCTTATGGGCTATTTTCTCACCACTGTATCCCACAGGCAAGGGCATCGTGAGCACTATGTCCCAAAAATGGTACACTGCAGCAGCCTGTGTGTGAAAACACCTGTCCTGGAAGTGTGTGATAGTGAGTGAGAGCCCAGGGAGAGGCAGAGGAAAGCTGAAGTGTGTCTGACGCGTGTAGAGGCAAGCATGTGGCCAAAGAGAGGAAGAGGGATGGAAGGGCATTGTGTTACCAGTAAACAAGCTTGGCAGGCTAATCAAACCCAAACTAGCTGCAAAACTATACTTTTATGGAATTGTGCTTACTGGGAAATATACACTTGACCCATCTGGTTTGAACAGGCAGCAGGCTTTAGCTGCTACCAAACAGCAGATTAGAAAGGAGGCCACTGAAGACATGTGGCAGTGCTGCTTAAGAGCGTCAGGTGAACAGGTTGGGAGGCAGAGCTTTATTTCAGCAGGGTCACACACGGTGATCCAGACCGAAAGGTTTTCCTGGGTAATAAGATTCAATTTGGGTCACAGGATTCAAAATAAAGTTCTCTGTCAATATTTTACATCCTGAAATTACTATATAAGGATCCACAATGAATCAGTAGAACATTATCTGAGAGGAAGTCATGTAGGTAACGGTGATAAACTCAGATTGAGGAATGTCAGAGTAAAACACATTCAGGTCTATTTAAAAAAAAAGAAATGTTTTTAAATAGACATTTTCAATACATGCAAAAACTTTTCTCCCATTGCAGCCTGAAGTCTTATAGCAGCATCAGAACAAGGAGTCAAAAATAACAAGTTTCCTGCCTGAACCCAGCCCGACTTACTGGAGCAGGAGGGTTTTCACCCGAGCATGCAAGAAAAGATGTCAGCTCTTTGAGTTCTGATGTGTAGTCCATTTGACCGCTTATTGGAGCTTCATGTCCTCGGGGGGCATGACCCACTTTATGCCCCTGGAGGCCTCTGGTGACACACTGTAATTTGTGGTGCTGGGAAATTACTGGAGCAGGGAGACCTGGGAGACACAGTCAATTAGGTACGGCTGCACCTGTCCGGTGGGGGCACAGCTCGGGGCACACAGACACAAACTGCCTCAGACTACTTCTTCTTTTTCATCTCCTTGCTACGTGGGTTTCGTACCGACTTTGGAAGCTTCAGATGAACGCATCAGACATAATTGTTGTTGTCTTTTTAAATTCAGTGTCCATTTAAATCCGAGGCGAGTTGAACAAGTGCCTACACGAGGCAGATGGACAGAGCATCCGGAGCGCTGGGTCTTGCGCACCATCTGTTCCACCTGGCTTGGAAAACATCAACCACGTACGGCTTAATATCGTGTAATGTGATTGGCTACGACTCAAAGCCAGAGGGGGCTTGAGTCAGTGCTCTGAGTGAAGTCCAAGTAGAAAACATTAAAAATGCATATTAGGAAAAACACATGTGAACATTGTTAGGGAGGAAAAAGATGTTTTTCTTATTACATATTTATTTATATTTTCATATACTTTGTACATATGTATTTGTAATAATAACATGTATCTCTGGAGAACAGGGGACATGGCGTCAGGATGGAGGGAGGGCGGGCGTATTAGAGGAATGTCACTTTCTTTTGTTTTTACCCATTTAATTACAAGATCATTGTCATCATAATTGTTCAGTCAATGATATTCACAGTCCCATTTCACAAGCTACAACAAAGATTTCCTAAAATATAGGTTGACATATAAAACTAGCATTTTTTTAAACACTGTTGTGGAGGATGGGGATATCTGGGGTGACCAAGTACTGCAGCTATACCAACTAGATAACAAACAGGCAGATTGGGGGACTCTTATTGTGGAAGGTAGGCGTGTGTGAATACACACCAAGGGACTAAGAGAGGTGTACAATACACACGCATACACAACATACACACAACAGTTCTACACGGTCTTCATGCTTCAACAGAACCTCAGATTAGTCTTTTTTTTTTCTACATCAGCATCAGGTTATTAGAAACGACAACCACATGTGGGTCCAAAATAGCAGAAGGAAAATTCCCTCAAATAGAGAAAACAAACTCAACAACATAGGTTTCCATTCCAAAAAGTACTCCATGTCCTCGGAGCCACACTGAAAATTCATGACAGATTTCAGACAATGTTTGGGCTGTCACACTTCTCAGACACCGGCTAAAACCTAACCATCTTCATCCCGTGGTCTGTCTGTGACAGCCTCGCAAACAAAGTTGCCAACTCCTCTCCAGACTACAAACCCTATTTTTTTTCAATCCACGTCTGTAAACAGAACCCTTTGGAGAGTGTGGCAGATTGGCCGCGAGTGCAGAGCACCGCTAACACACTGGAGTCCATCCAGGGCGTGATGGTGCCAAACAGCAGCACACACAGGCCTGGATCACTCACACACACACTGGACCGGCACATCATCGACATGTTGTTACTCTTGTCACTTTTCTGAAGCTGACTGAGAGTTAGTGACCCCATTTTGTTGATATCATTGACTGTATACACTCAATCAAAAGCATGTAAATCAACTGAAAGAATCCAGTGAAATCGAAACAAAGATGTAAGACCTGATTGGTTGATAGCAAATAAGGCAGCGAAATAAAAATAAAACACAGCGAAAACAAGTTTAAGTTTCAATTTGGTCTTTGGTGTTGTCTCTTACTGAGAAAGAAATGTCCAGCAAAAAGAACATAAAAATAAAGATAACAGAAGATAAATAACAGCCGTTTCTCTGTCAGAATCTGAGATGGAACCACTTTAAGGGTCCAGGAAACGCTGCCTGCCCGAGCAGTGAACGACATGATGTTACTTCATTAGCAAGTCTGGAGAAGTCCTGCACAGTGCAAAGAATAAATGCCCCAATATCAAGAACAAGTAGAGAGGAAGGGATCTTCATGAGATGTGCAAAGGCATCATGCATTAGACGTCACTTAGCGTGAGACGACACAGGGAGGCAGGAGGTTCTGCATTGGGACTCAGCGGCCAAATGGGACCGGCTGAGTCCAAACACTTGGTCCTAAAATGCATATGCCACAATTCCTGAAGAAGTCTGTTCAACACTTCATTATTTTCTTTCTCAATGTTTATCCTAATATCTAATATAATCTAATATATTCTAACATCTAACCACTTGACTTCCCTCTCATAGAATAACAAAACCATCCAGAGACTGAAGGGGGCCGGGGGCCTCAGCAGCCAGTGTTAGTGTTTGATTGCATCACTGTTACGTACTGTGATTATAGCACCACTCCAACAGAAAACAATGCCTTGCTACAAATAAGAGCAAGCGCATAAAGGAATATTGTTGGGGGGGGGGGGGTCTGTCTGAAAGGTGACTCTTCATAAAGTAGGTTCAGAGAATGACAAAGTGCAGGGCGGCAAGGGGGCGGGGCTTACAAAGAAGTGCGTATCCTCGTGACCAGATATGTGAATGCAGGTTTGGGGCGAGTAAGAAGTGACCGGTGACACTGCAGAACAATGTGTTCTTTTTTTTTAAACAAGATGGCATTTCCTTGTGACCGTATATGGAGGTTTGGGGGGCGTGGCTTATGTGGATTGGTCCTTCTGCAGGGCTGAGATGTTGAGGGTGGGCGGTGCTCGCCCGCTCCACTCCTTCAGCAGGCCGTCCTTGAATTGGAGGTTGAGAGCGGGCAAGGGGACGCCGGACTCTGCCGGCGGCTGGCTGAGAGGGCTCGACACGCCCGTGTCCAGGTCAGCGAGCTGGCTGCCATCCTGCCAAAACGGAGCAGAGGTCAGAGGTCAGATCACACGGCACAGCAGGGTGTGGTACAAGGATGTGGAGACAAAGGCAATGATCTAGTCCAGCAAGATGGGATGTGTCTGACATGAAACCTGGCCACTTTATTTTAGGTACACCTGCTTTTAAAACTCAAACATGGATTAATTATAACACTCAGTATCTCACATAATACCACCAAACACACTTAAAGCTCGGCTCTTACAGCTTACTGCTTGCTTATTGCAATTTAAATGGACGACAACATCACTGACTGAGGCACTTAGAGATGCAGAGAGCTACGCTACACTGGGCACCTTCACGCTCCCTTCATTCATGTCTACACATTCATTAGTCTACACTACACTGTGGCCGTTTGCTGTGTATAAGCTACGTTTCTGTTTAATGAAACCATTCTTTTCTCCACTCCTCCCATTTCCACTGCACCTTGTTAATTCTTTTCTTTGTTGTAAGCATTTTTAGAACCGGGCGAGCTCTTACCTGGAAAGACTGAACAAAGCTCAGCACCTTCAGCGATAGCTTGCGACTGGAGTGAAGCAGCTCTTGGAGGCTGAAACGACAACAAACTTAGGGTCTAGCCGTGTCACAACACCACACCGCGGCTGCTTGTCTACACACACTTAAGTGCTTTGTTTTGTTTTGCTTTACCTCTCGTTGCAGCAAAGTTTGTGCGAGGCAATTTTCCGGCACACTTTGCGGTTGAGCTCGGAGCTGAAGAGGGGCATGCCGAAGCAGAGCTCCAGAGGGACCCACTCATCTTCAGAGGATAGAGCTGCCAGAGAGAGAGGGAGAGAGAGAGAGAGAGAGAGGGGTTTGTAGAGGAGCGATGAAGAATTGATGCAACATAGCAACTACAGTCTGTCTGTTTCTAGAGAATATGATCACAAAAGACCCACTAATTACTGCCAGTCCTCCATTTAAGCAACACATTATTCCCTTTTGTCTCTCTCTGATTAAAATCAAATCAGCCTCTAATAAAAACTAAAAGCCAATAAAGCAAATGTTTCCTTCACATACCGTCTGTTTTTCCTTTGCCTTCCCCGTTGTTCTCTTCTGCCACCAGCTCAAAGGACTCTGTGCTGCCGTTGGTGTCCAGGCCGCCTCCTAAGTGAGTGTCTCCTTGAAGGGAAGAAACAAGTGTGATCATTAAGACGCTGCACGGCTGATTCTGGGAAACCACTCGCAGCAAAGCTTAGAGCTTGGATGACCTTCAGTTAAAAACCCTTCAATGGACGACTTCAGTCCAAGGTTTCCCTGTAGATGGACTTATTGTTACTTTCTGATTAAAAAACAGGAATTATAAAAACAACAATGCCGCTTTTACGTCCATAACTACCTAAAAATAACTGTAATCGGTTACCTCGGTGAGATTCAACCATTCAATCTGAGGGAAAAGGCTAAGAATGTTCGATCCACGTCCATTAGCAAAGGCTATCACAATAAGGGACATTTACACAGACAAACCGCATAATTAAACTGGATTGCCAGCAATTCTTATCCAATTTGTGTAATTAGTGCCAATGGCCATTACAGCCAAGGACATTGTTCCTAATACAGCTTTATGTCTCTTCTGTCTAATGTCCCCATGTAAACATACAGTACATCAACACACACACAGGCAAACAAGAGAGCATAACAGGATTTGTGTGGTTCTTTTAGTGTCCAATATGGGATGTTTCAATACAATTGAAAGTGATGTGTGTGTGTGTGTGTGTGTGTGTGTGTGTGCCCCCACCCCTGCAGTCGGTGGCGTCGCTGGCCCTGCGGCGGTGCCTGTTGTTGGAGTTGAGCATGGTGATGTAGCCGCACTGGTGCTCCAGATCCACGTGCTCCTTCAGCTTCTTCAGAGCCTTGTGCACGCACATGTTGGAATAGGAAAACTCTACACAGGAAGGAGAGAGAGAGAGAGAGAGAGAGAGAGAGAGAGATGTTCCCATGTCAACAAAACGACAGCCTTAGTTACAGAAAATGCCATTTAAAACCCTGGACATCATAGAGAGAAAGAAGCGCTGTGTGACCGCTGGACTGAAGAATTGTTAATCATTTACAGGCAGCCGGGCACTTAAAGCATTTTAACGTGACTTTTATCGAATTAGTTAATCCTCAGTTTACTTAAGGAAAGTGTGTTGTGCTGCAGTGTGTTTCCAGCGAGCGCAGCCTGCCCGTAAATTCGGGGAATAGTTCCAAGAAGATGAAGTGAGACTCATCCTTCCCATTCATCTCCCGTGGATCTGCTCCAGGTCCTGCATTGATCAGATACGCAACGCTAACCTCACTCATCTCCTGGCTTTGGGTATTCGGAAGGAGAAGTAGCCTCGAACACATTATGTTGTAAGCAATTCTATACTTTTCTTGCTTTAATTTCCCCATCATCTGTTTTGCAAAATACTGCAGCTTGACTGAGGAATGAACTCTCTCGTCTCTAAGCTAATGCCTTAGTGCAGTGATGAGTCATGAACACCTGCATTATTAGCATATAGGTTGTGAAATGTCAATTGGCAATTACCTCCTTTCAGATCCTCCTCATCAAAGGGGAAGGGGATGTGAACGGTTTCTCCATGGCCGTGCATCCCGTGACCCTGAGTCGCACAGAAGGAGGAGAAGAAGAAGAAGAAGTTTTCCAGTGGCAGTCCTCATTTGTAACTCCTAAGTCTGTCTGTCTGTCTGTGTGTGTGTGTGTTTTACCTGGATGAGTACAGCGGAGTGTGTGAGGGCGTCGTTGAGCATGGTCAGCACGTTCGACGTGGGTACGACTCCAGGGTCGTGACCCCAGGAAGTGATCAGCAACCTGTCGTACGTCTGAACACACGACAACAGAGAGAGAGAGAGTGTTTCTATGAATACTTCACGGTGAGAGACGGTTCAAACTGAGATGTGAAAGAAAGCATGAAGGGGAGAAATCCATACCCTTCTAAACTAATTAACCTGCAAACACATCAACCTCCCACTGAGAGGAACATTCCAGCTGATGAGAGATGGAAATGAAGTCCAAACTTCCCGACGTGTTGCCATATTCTCCTGTGTGAGCTATTTACCCACAACCCCGGGGGATTGTACAGATTCCCAGTGTCAGATTCCCTTTTGTTCCCTGCCTCCTCACATTCCCCAGATGGTTTGGGAATTCCACGACCGCCGCATGGAAAATGTAGGACCCGCTGTGTGTAATGGAGTGATTGAGGTGCTTGATTGACCTCACAGTGAAACGGAGAAGGCAGGATTGAATGAAGGAGAATCTAATCACACATTTGACCTGGCCAACAATGTGTCCTGACATTTTACTCGCACTCTTATCATATTTGTACGCTCGTCTCTTATCTGGACAATTAGCTCACCTACAAAGGGTTTTCTCGTTACGTCAACATACGTTTGCGTGCTGGATTGCGAGTTTGGTCTGACCTGGAATATGTCGGGCAGTTTGCGGAGCCTGGAGCCTTTGGAGAGCAGCAGCGACGGCGGGCCCTGACCGGTCACACGGTACAGGTAGAGCTTGAACCAGATGGAGCTCACCTCGGGGATGGCTGGGCCAATGTGCTGCAGAGGGGGAAACACACACACACACACACACACACTCATTTCTCACACATGTACACACAGAAACACAGTAACAAAAGAAAATGCTGGTGCTTCTGTTCCACAAGATAATAACAGGGATTTATAACTGAAGCTAATAATGCTGAGATAATTAAGAAAACATGTCATTGAACTCCACTTCACACAGTCAGGGACCAATGAATGGAGCTTTTACATTATCTGCTCCTGTGTGTGTGTGTGTGCCAGAGTGTGGCCCCCCTCTATCTTTGTGTAGTCTTGTTGTCAGGGGCAACAGCAGGCTGAGCACTCACACGAGTCACACATCACCTTGGGTACACATAAGTGCACACACAAAGCAAACACACAAGCATCCCACTAAAACATACAGAGGTCCCTCAACAATAACACACACACACACACACACACACACACACACACACGTGATATGCAATCCCAGCATGCAGCACTCTAAGCCCCCCCTCCCCCCTCCCCCAGATGTCACAGGTGATGTACCTGAGGCGTGCAGCTGCTGATGGGCCGGATCTCATTGCTGAGCGGCGCCATGGAGACCAAAAGCTTGTAGTTTTTGTTGAGGACGCGGCTGCAGGTGGCTTGGTCCAGACCCAGCAGGCTCTCACAGCGCAGCATGTCCAACGGGAAACCTGGCGCGGGACGAACGGGAGAGAGGGAATGAGTGAGTGCTATTCTGCTCTGTGCTTTGAGGGACATCATAGATTCACAAAGAAAAGAGGCCAGAGGATGAAGGCGGGAGACAATAACAGGAACAATGACATTCAGAGCAAACAAAGATTATCTGTGTCCACGTGAGGAAAGCCAGACAACTTAGCCTGAACATTTGTAAAAGTGGTTTAGGCACTCAATAATAAATAATCAACCATAATCTGATATAGAAGCTGTGTCTGCGTCTGCTGTTACAGTCGGCCAACGACTCCCCAACAATCCAATTTTCAGAGATATGCTGCCTGGTGATCAGAATCATCAATCCCTCACTGTCTTATAAAGACAAACGCAACTTTATTGCCTTTAAATAATAAATGGCTGCAGCACAGAAGGGATCAGGAGTGATACCTAAGGAAAGAGACTCGCTCTGTTGGGGGAATTCACTAAATCAATCCCGCCGTCTCGCTAAATGAAGTCACGACTCGACTCGTCAGAAATCTCGTGTGATCGTTTGTTTTTTCGCTGTAGCCCACACACACACACACACACACACACACACACACACACACACACACACACACACACACACACACACACACACACACACACACACACACACACACACACACACACACACACACACACACACACACACACACACACACACACACACACACACACACACACACACACACACACACACACACACACACACACACACACACACGTCAGAGGGTGGAAGCAGCAGTTTGGGGAAGAGTGAGAGAAAAGACAATGAGAAGTGAGGCAGTCAGCCAAAGCAAACAAACGGCGTGGAGTGGCACAATAAAACACAGAGAAGATTGGCTTTGTCTGGGTTTCTCTCTGCTGATTGCCCTGGAGGGGCCGGCGAGAACAATACGTCTTTACAACGGATTCACAGTTTGACTCTTAATCCAGAGACACGCCGCCATATTTAAGAGACTCGCTGCAGGAGAGACAACAGAGGCAGCCTGGAGTCACAGTAATAAAGTCATCAGCAATCATTTTGTGCCAAAAGCAGCCCGATAAAACAGAGCTGTGTTAACTTTGTTACCTCCAGAGGCGTCTCCACCTTTTTCATGAACTGAAGTATCTTTTTGTTGCCAATTTGAGCAGCCTCAATAGGAATTGTTCTGTTTAGCGGCTTGGAACTCTTTGCAGCAAGGACGGCTAAGAAGGTGCTTCAGGTAATCACAAAAGACAATAACTGCAAAGCGCCTAAGCAACACACACACACACACAGATGTGGGAAGGAGTGTGTTTGCGTGCAGCATGTGGCTCCTGATACTGACAGGACAGTGTGTACTTACCTATATTTGGAATATCAGGTCCCTGGTCCTGAGTGAGTTCTTTGTTGTAGCGCAGGAAGAGGATTGTGTTCTTCAGGGTCAGAGCGTGATCAAAGTAACGCTGGGCCTCGCCCTCTGCCGTGCTCTCCACCTGCGGGACGGACAGCAGGAAGGAGCTTCAGATCGGAGCACATTATCTTTGAACACGTGAACATCAAGCTAAATAATATAGGGGACAAACGTCTAAAGGATCCTGTTGTACTTGGAACCTTTTGATGTTTCTTTGTAAACGCCAGCTGTTCTCACCTTCTCCAGCTCTGCGAGGAAGCTGTCCAGAGTCTCGTCAGAAAGCTTCCCCACCTCGAACATGGTCACTGCATGACTCTTCAGGTTCTGAGAGGACAAAGCCAAAGCAATCAAACTCAAGCTGTGATATCGACAACGTCCAATGAGAACTCATGCAGACACACTTCTGTATCTGTCCTTTTCTATTTTCATAAGACTTAGGAGTATTGACAGGTGTGTGTGTGTGTGTGTGTGTGTGTGTGTGTGTGTGTGTGTGTCACTGACCGGGGACAGGTTGCCCATCATGAGGAATGCTGTCAGTGTGGAGTCGAAGAGGAAGGCGATCCTCTTGGTGGGAGCAGCTGGGACGCTCAGGCTGCTCACACTGGTTGTGTCTGCTGCAGAGAGGAGACAGTGACTCATGCATCAAAACCAGCAGCCGCACAAAATGAATCTCTGCTTTACGAATATGAGCTTATGAAGGAAACTTGATATAATGTTTACAAGGACGGCATCTTGATTGAAATGAATGACAATTATTCACCGTGCATGTAATGTGAAAATTAATCAGTGTGAGCGAGCCGACAATATCAGCTTAACAGGCATAATAAATATGAAAATGAGACCAAAAGAGCCAAACTGTCTCACAGACTTTAGAAACCATGACTGAATTTTCATTGGGATTAATTAGCACTGTTCTTTCAAAAGCTTCGCAAAAAAATAACCAGGAAGTGCTTTGTGCTCACACATCATTAAAAGTTGTGGTGCATTCATTTGCAGCGTGTGTGTGTGTGTGTGTGTGTGTGTGTGTGTGTGTGTGTGCGTGCGTGTGCGTGTGCGTGTGTGTGTGTGCGCGCCCAGACAGACCTTGGTCCTCCAGGCTGGTGGTGTCTGTGTCGGTGGCTGAGGAGCCTCCCTCCATCACCGGACTGCCCTGCTCCCAGGACAGCAACATCTTCTGGGGGTCCATGGTGCTCCTAGCAAACAAGACACAGAGCCGCACTCAACACACTAACACACACCATACAGATACGGACACCAAGGCTCATACTAACGGCTGAGGCATCTTAAGGTCACGTTGAATACTTGAAGGATAAATTAAATAATGGATAAAAACCCCAACATGTTTAATGAAACTGGTTTTATTTGTAGTATTTCCTCAAATTGTTTTGATTCGTTTCAGAGATTCCCAGAGCCACCTCTACCTGCAGGGGGCGCCTCTAGTGCTACACAGTTTGAGAACGGGCTGTGTTCAATGATGTGGAAGTGCTGTGGTTCAACAGAGGGCGCCAAACTGCCTCTTGCTTATTGAACTCATTTGATTGCAACCACAAAGTGATCATTAACATGTAGTTGGGCAGAAAAACCTCAGGCCAATACGTCTTAATAAAACATAAAGACAGAACGAGATGTCTAAGTGATGGAGGGAGGGAGGGAGGGACGTACTTGAGTCTGTTGACAGAGGGGGCGTTCTTCCAGGTGGGGTGGAGCTGCTCCGGGCTGATCACTTGTCCTTTCTTTACAGCGAAGCCGAGGCGGCAGTACATGGACACGGCGTTCTGAGGAAATCACAGCGGAAACAATCATCAGTCCCTCACTAAAGAGGAGATTGGACATCATGACGGTTTCATGCGTTCCAGAAGCAGTTTGGTCTAGTTAGAGATGATTTAGACTTGTTGCTATCTGAGATGGAGCAAAAATGTGTGTGTGTGCGTGTGTGTGAAACAAATGGATCTCACTCAACATTAATCAGGTGACTGGTTGAAGGGAAATTATAGATTTGATGGATTTCTCCGTGTTTATTGGCGTCTGTGGCATCTGTCTCGCTATGATGTAGCTCTCAGCGTCAGAGGACGCCGACGCCTCGTGTTTACTCCTGATCTTTAGAAGCGCTGAATTATGAGTGGAGCATCTCACATTACACGTCTCTCTGTTTTTACAAATAGCCTCAGGAATCAGACAACTGCATCACACAAACACAGCATTAAGGCTGCCACTGCATCGCGCTAAGCCTTCCAGTCTTTGCCACTTTTCCAGAGCAACATTATGAATATTCAGCTGCCAACACGCACCACTAATAATGATAAAGCACCGTCACTACAGCCTGGAGGTTAAACAAGCGCTTCCAACCCTGGATGACTTCACTCCCCTTGACTCGGTTCCGCCCACCGACACAATAATTACACAAGATTCATGAGCTCTACATACGTCTAGGTCCACTGAAAGTCAAGCTTTTAGATTTACAACAACAAGTACACGAGTATCAGAGCAGTGTTGGAACACTCAAGACAAAGACGTTCAATCTGAAATCTCCATCTTAATAATATGGACCCTTCCAGTGTAACGTGGAGATTGGACCTTGTTACACTCGTCCAAACACCTTCAATCATCCGGATGATAAAGTTTACTGAGTGTTATTTTCACTGATTTGATGTGAGGCGGCGGCGGCGGCTCAGACTTCGCTGGCGTCGGTGTTGATTCACGAGCGCACAAACCGGCCTAAAGTACTGCCTGGATCATTTCTGGTGATGCTCATTTGATGCCTCGCGGCATCTTCAATAAAGAATTCCAGACATGAAAAGGCAAACGCTGTGTACTCTCTAATTAACCGCCGTTCATCCGTCTGTCTGCCATTTCAATCTTTTCATTATACACTTGCTGCTCCGTCCCGATCTGTTCAGACAGAGGCCAAGGCCGTCAAGGATGGCCGGCTTGATTGCTTTCAACACCTCAATGCCTGGGAAGTGCACGAGGTCGACTCTTAGCCATCGTAGCATCAAAAGAAGCGCGGGGAGGAAGCGTTTTCAAGTGGACGAGGGCATGAAGTAGACATCACTAAGGAGAAAGTTAGACACAAGCAGGATGGAGGAAGGATCTCCACTAAAGTGACCTCTCTGGGGTCTCAATCACTTTTTCTGCCGCGACAGGCTTTTTCCAGAGGGACCATCTACGGGATTGCTTTCAACAGTTTGCTTGAGTGCTGCTTCTCAGGCAAAAGATGAGGCTGAATGAGACGAGTTCGCCGATTCACACTGGAGGTCGTAACACCGAGGAAGAGTTCTCTGATGGGAGCTGAACTGGGTCGCACTCCAGCAACAATTCAACTGGAATGTTCTGCAGCAGTGTCACAAGGCAAGCTGAAACTTAACTATCTGTGTGTGTGTGTGTGTGTGTGTGTGTGTGTGTGTGTGTGTGTGTGTGTGTGTGTGTGTGTGTGTCTGTGTCTGTGTCTGTGTGTGTGTGTGTGTGTGTGTGTGTCCCCTACCTCTAAGCTGCCTGTGTGAGTATCTATCCACAAAGAGAATTGTATAGAAATCTTCCCTTCAAATCCTCTCCCTCCATTTTCAGAAGCTACATTTTGTACGATGCCGTTGGCGTAAAGCGAGAAGACCAAACTCACGACCAAACTCACGACTAACAAAATAATTTGATATTTTTCATTCTACAAAATGCCTGAATCCTAATTTAATAACCACAAACCTTTGGAAAACAAATGCCGACTGCAAAGAAACCAGCCAGAGACAACAAATTGGTTTCATTTCTCATTGTGAGCGTTTAGTTGTGTTGAATGGCAAAGATAAAACTGAATACTTGGAGACACAAACACACACACACGGGACAGACAGCTGGAGTGTGTCTCGTGTGTCAGGGTCAAGTCTGAGAGACAGATTCTATATTTTTCATGCTTTTGCCAGGATCAAAGTTTCATAAGTGAATGGATACTAACCTTCACTAAGCCCAAGTCGATCTCCAACACATTCGCCAGCTGAACGGCAAAGGAAAGACGAAGATGAGAAACGGTAAACAACACACGCGCACACACAGCAATGTTACCTTACAACACACACACACACGTACGCCGTACCTCCGACACGTTTGTCTGCTCATCGATGGACACAAAGATTTTGTAGAGAAGTGTCTCAAAGTAATCACCCTGCACGCGGTTCATGACAAAGCCTTCCAGCGGCGGCACTGAAAGACACACGAGCAACGGCGCTATAAACAATTACCCATAATGCACCTATATGGTTCCACTTCAGGGACCGACATGAAGCCTGAAGTGGACATTTAAGGAAATTGCACAGGGGAAGATAAAGGTGCTTCAGGAGGGAAAGACTGAGGTGAACATGAGCACACACACTTACACACTCACACACACACCTACCTGAGATGCAGCTGTCATCAGATATGGGGACATCCAAGTAGATGAAGCCGCGGTTGTACAAACCTGGATTGAAAAACATTCAGAACAAATCCACATCACAAAATACAAAGTGACGTCTTTGACAAATTGCTCATTTTATATAAGAAAAAGTTTGAAAGAAATTTGAGAAGCACATGCAACTCTTTGGTATTTGTGTTTGTTTTTGAGATAAATGCAGAGGTAATAATGGATAAGTGGGGAGATGAGGTGAACGCTCACTTAAGACCACATTGTACTCCATGGATCCGCCCAGCTGAGGGCCGGAGTCGATCATCTTATCGATGGCCTTCTTCTCCGCCTGAGAGCAGATCTGTAGGTACGCACAGTTTAACGATTCACAGTCACAGAAAAGGAGCAGGGGCTTATGGGCAAATAACTTCTAATAGCTATAACACACACTCAGCTGGTGTCGTACCCTGATATCGTCCTCGGTGATGTACCCCGTCTGTGCCACCCACCACGGCTCCACAGAGATCTCCACTGGTTTGGATGGTAAAAGGTCCCGGGCAGATTTCCTGCGGAAGAATTTCTGACAGAGGAGAGGAGAGGAGACTGAGATGGGCTGAGAGACACTGAAGACTCTGATGAAGGGGGGCGGGGCGGTGATGGTGGTAAAAGTAGGATTATTTAAAAGAATGAAAAGCCATATCTCACTTTGGATGATCTACACTGGTTCATGAGGTCGATGTACTGGTTTCTCCCGATGCCAAGCAGCCTCAGACCTGTGGGATGATGGGAAATAAGTCAACTCAAAGTCCTTCTCCAACAATGGGCTGGGAACTTGGTGGCTGTCTTTAGATTGCAGCCTGGTAGGGGTTAGAACATTTTTAAAAGCTTTTTAGTAAGAAGTTAAGTTTATAAAGTGGTTTGCACAGTGATTCAAGCAGCACAGCCACAGAACACAAACACAGTGAGAGCCTTTCAATCCATTTCTATCATGTTATTGGGATAAACAATGGGCCTTCTATCAAAAGTTTTGTGGCCACTGGAATGCCAAGGTGTCCATATTTTGGCACCGGATTCCAGCCCATTAAAGCCGCCTCTCTGTGGCGCACAGGCCAGGAACGGGCAAGAGCAAAGAATGCTGGGAAATATGCCAAAGCATGCAGAGACCAGCGAGGGACGTTCATCTGTCTCCCTCCCAGAGCAGCAGAGTCCAACACCGACATCCTGCTGATTCACATCCACCAAACATCCTCCAAAGGTAAAACTCCACACACGCACACAGACACACACACATGCGTCAACCTGCCTCCAGGGAGATTAGGAGGAAAGCCTCAGACAGCCTGCTGGCAGCCTTCTGTCTCTGGGGCGTGCAGGTCCAGTGCTGCCGGGCCGGAGCCAGGACCCGACAGCACAAAGTCACCAAACCCTCCGGCTGCCCCTCGCTCCCCTCTCAGCTCTAACGCCACGTCGTCAGAAAATTCCCGAGGGAACTCCGTTTCCCCCATTACGTCTCTGCGACACAACAGCACATCAGGAATGCGTCTCATGGCAATGCTCCAGCTTTCTGAGAAGTAAGTTTGATTCACCATGAAATAGGATTTGTAGATCAGCCGCTCCGGAACCAGCCGGGGCCTCGGGTTACCGGGCGCAAAATCCCAGCCTTGCATCTATGACTCACCCTGATGTAAGGCAGCCAGACAAACTATGGCGCACAGAGACGTGTGACATTTGCAACTTACTGCAAGACGGCGCTTTGGGCAGCTGTGTGCCCACGCGTTACGCTTGCTAAAGCTGAATACACGAGCGGCGGGCTGCTCCCATCTTTCACCAGACCTCTCCTCTAATCATCGGCTCCATATTCACGCAATCACACACCACCAGCCTGTAATCAGTCCCCTCCCAGTCGCTGCTGCACCACATTACCAATAACACCAGACCTATTGGCTTCACACAGGTGCTGAGTTTCCATTCATTACATGTCCTTTTGCCACAGTTTGGACTCTGGAAACCCAAAGCTGCAGCTAAGGAAACTTCCTTCTACTTTCATTTATTTGCTCACCTTATCATCAGTTAATGCAATAACCTAGCAGCCATGTTTGAGTTCCTCTGAGATTCAGAAAGGAGAACACGTTACTAATGGAAGAGTAGAAGCCGCTACCAGTAATTACTGTTAGAGCATATTAATAATCCTGTGGTAATCACACAGTCACATCATATACTGATGAATTCCACAGCTCATTAAAAACGCTGCTCAAACGTTAAGGCTAAGCTATGAAAATTGAAAGAACTGTGAAGAGAGAAAGGCTGAACACACACACACACACACACACACACACACACACACACACACACACACACACACACACACACACACACACACACATACACACACACACACACACACACACACACACACACACACACACACACACTCAGTCACTCACCCACACACTCACACACAAAGCAGGTGTTCACACAGCCCAGTGAAGTGAATTCAGCACTGAAGGGAAAAGAGGAAACAGAGAAACAGAACAAAGAAAAAAGGAGAAAAAAAAAACTCACAGTCAGCAGCAGTGAAGTTGGGCAAGGAGTCGTAACTCTTCTCACTGTTCATAATATCCTGGAGGTGGGGGAAAAAAAGAGGGGAAAGGAGCAGAGAAATCAGAGAAAGGAGGAATTAAAGCGATTTCTCTTCACCCCCTCTGCGTCCCTTCCCTCTGATTAATAACAGGATTAGCAGATCTGGCGCCCACGCTAATTTCTGCTCCCCGTTTTCATTAAACGCTTAAGACGGATTATCGGAGTATGTCGCCGCCTGCAGCAGTTCAGCAAGCCACAATGGAAGCACGGTGAAGTTTGGAGAAAGTGGGTGACGCATTCTTAAACTTCAGCTTCAATCTCCACTGTATGTGATGACGTGGGTGGACGGGGATCTGTTTGTGTTTGTTCCTACGCCAAGCGAAGAAGAGACTGAACGCTGCAGGTATTTGTCACCTGTTTGGATGAAAGGGAAGGTATATTAAATGTGGAACAGTTAAATGAGGCAGATAGAAGACCATCTGCCCACGTGGAGCTGGAACTGCTAACTGCCATGACGAAAGAGAGGAAATGAAATTATAGCGACGCAGCATTCTTGTAGCCGTCAGAAGGTAATCAGGAGCGGGATGACATTCCCTGGGATGTGAACACATGGGCTCAGTCTGTCATATCTAATTGAGAGTGTCAGGGAGTCAAGGAGAATTCTCGCTGGTCAAAGTCTGTCGCCGCGTGATGCAGTGTGTGCCATGCTCAAACAACACACTCAGCTTTATCAGAGCCCAAACTCCACTACACGGGGGAACAAAGAAGACTTTGGCTGGCTGTGTTTGTCCTGAGCTCAGGCCTCTGAACTCCAACGCCAGGCTTGAACAGATACTGACTGACACCTAGTGCCCGACTGAGGGCAAACCGTCACTTTGCATTTTCCTCTAAAACACTGTAATGTCCTCGTAACGGCCTCGGCGTGTCGAGCAATGCGTGCCGTGTTACGCCATGTGCCCTACTTAACAACATGCATGTGACAAGTGCATGACCCAGAGGAGGAGGGGCCATGTTTATGATTGGCAGTCTGTGCGCTCAAATAGAGAGGATTTAAGGTGTATTTGTTACTGTAAATACACATCAATATGTCTAAATTATGTTGAATTATTGTAAAATATACCAAAACTATCATATACTGTGACACAGGGGAGCTCGTTGTAAGAAACACAGCGAGCATCCTTGCAGCGTGGTGTCTTAAATGTCTTCTCCTGGAGGCCTTCTGTTAATGACACCAAAATTGAAGACATTGTTCCATTTAAATGAACATCGCCTGGATCCCCTCTGCTCAATTAGACTCTTTGCTGAGGCACGACAAGGAATTTCTGCTTGGCCCCGAGGATTTCACCCCGGCTCAATGTTGTTACTAAAGCACCCGCGGGTTCCTTCGACCGCTCATGTTATTGTCTCGCCCCGCAGAAAAGCTAAACTCCAACTCCTGAATTGTCCACATCTCTCAGTCCGATCAGCTGTTTGAGCCGCTTCCTATCAGCATCAGACCCGACACTTAATCTTCCCACATTAAAACGCTGATGGTTGTAATCTATACGAGTTCCTTACCTCCATGATTCCTATGTAATAGGAGAACGGAGTGACGCGCAGCCCCTTGACCATGATGTCAGACAGATGGTAGGGGTAGAGCATCAGGTGGTCCCGGCTGTACTTCAGCAGCTCCTCGTAGTACTTGCGTTCATCCTTCCTCACGTGGCGCACTGCACATCAAAACACACACACACACACACACACACACACACACACACACACACGAGGGGTTAGAACACAGAGAGCGCTTACAGGCAGCTTCTCCCTCAATCCATGTTAGAAAAGGAATATTGATCCTGGACCACATCCCCACAGTTCCATCATTGCATTCATCTAAAGCCTGTTAATGACATTTGCACTGAGCCTTACTTGCTAATATGATCAATGCTCTGCTGATTGAAGGTGAGCATGCTTAAGGATAATGTCAACGTCTCCCAAACTGCAGGTCATGATCATACACATGAGCAAGAGCACAGAAAGAGAATTGATCCTGTGATACAGTTAATCTATTTACAGTTGACCTTAAGCAGTTCCAATTGAGAACCATACTAACATACGTGAATGCTCATTGTTTACATGGATTAGAAATCTGCACAGGAAGGACAAACGTGCTCACCTAGGTTATTGCGGAACCGCAGCTGGTTGCGGATGCTGTAGAGCAGCACATGTTTCTCATACTCGCGTTGTGAGTTCCCCAAACTCTGCAGAAAACACAGCAAAGGTGAGACAGGATGGACACAGCAGGGACACACAGCAGGGACACACAACAGGGACGAGTGTGTGGGCAGCTCATCCAGCAGCACAAAGCAATCAAGTGGTGCTGCAGCAGAGGCGCCGGCTCTATGGATGCTCTGGGGCTGGAGCGCACTGAACGTTTTCTTTCATTCTGAAGTTTAAAAAGCAGATCAGCTGGTGTCGTACTGATATGACATCATCATCTTACTAGGCTGTAATTAATGAAGACATTTATTTGAAAGCAAGGTGAGGTCATCAGATCACCTGTAGACAGAAGACGATACGGCTGCATGAATGATCTGATCTCCTTAAGAACATTCTACATGAACTACATTACAGAACATGTCTTTGTGTATTGGAACACATTGGCTTCATGTCGTGCTCAGAGATGGAATTACAAGCAAATTTGCCTCACACATGCATTTAAATCACTCTGCTTTGCATTATGACTCAAGTCAAAGAGGATCCAGTGTTTAGCCTTGAGGACAAATGTGTGTGTTGGTGATTCTCCAGCTGCATCCTGCGCCTAAGTCTGCATGCATCACTCCCATGAGTTACAGCTACATTCTGTACCCGACATCTTGGCAGAACATCAATGAATACAGTGAAGAGAAGCAGCAGTGATCTGAATCCCCGCGACGACTTCCTAACGTGGCGCCCCCCCTAAACAAACAGAGGCGTCATGTGACCCTCATGCAAGCAGTGAGTCCCCCTCCCCTCCTCCTTCGCCCCACAGGCTGTAAGTCATGATGTCGTCTAATGATGCTCAGTTACGGCTGAATGGTGAAGCTTCAGCCCGCCGCAGAGGTCGAGTGCCGGGGCGCGCAGTGACATTGACAGCTCGGTCCCCGGTGCCGCCTCGGTGGAAGGAAACACTCCGTACCTGTTTGACGTTAGCCGGCAGCTTGGTCCACGGATAATTCTGCCTGATGTGGAATTCTACGTCCGTGTTCATCGCTAAGCTAGCAGGCTAGGCGCAGAATCACCTCAACGCGTCCACACACACGGGCTCCCAGGGCGGGTCCACGGTGACTAAACACGCCGCCGACAGCCAGCGAGAGAGCGAGCACGGCGGGCTCCGATAAGTGGAGGTGTTTGTGAGCTGCGGTCTTATTTTCTGTCACAATAAACCTTCACTTCCTTGTTGTATTTTCGAGCGAGCCGTTCGTCACGCTGCTGGCCATGTACGTCACTACCGGCCGAGGCGTGAGCGCGCGCTCGGCAGGGAAATAAATAAATAAAACAAAAATTAAAAATAGATCTAATGGTTCATCTTAAGAAATGGTTAATGAAGTTGTATGCTGTTGTATGTATTTATGTACAGTTTTAGACTTAATACCAGATACGTAGATAGTTTCCAAGCCCCTCGTAGTTTTTAATTCTAAAAATGTTTAACAATGTTGTAAAATAAATCAATCTTTCAGCTATGCTGTAACAAAGGTTTTCGGAAGTCAAATTCGAATTCAAATCCAAAACAACGTTAACTGTGTACAAATGACAGACGTCAGTAAGTTGTACCATTAATTCAGTTAATTGTTTTAGGTTCTCTCGTCATGTTCAGTACTTTGCTCCTCACAAAAAACAACTGTAGGAAAAACTTGTAATTGTATAAAAAAACATACTTCAGTAACTTTCTCTGTAATGTATTACATGTAGATTGAGGTGACAAGAAATGTCCACGGAGTCCAAATTAATTTCAATCTATGTAAATTATGTCACTGTGGTAAATTGTTGTTGTTCTTGTTGGTGAATTGTGGTGTTGGTGTTTTGGTCAATCAATGCTGTTAATATTTCTTCATAAACAGACGTGTTTTCAAATATTTGACTTTGCAATCATTTATGAACCGTTCGATTTTAAATATGGCACATAGCACACAATCTCCTGCTCCTCAACCTAAATATTTTGTAAGTTGCCTTTGTCAGATTTGGAGCTTTGCCCCTGAAGGTGTCTGTAGTAAGCACCATGACCTGTCAGCATTAGGCTGTCACTTGGTAACCGGTAACACAGTGTAGGATTTCAGTCCAGCAGTGTGTGCTAGTGTCACAATGTCTCACTTACTGACAGCTCACATTCCTTCAGCTATGTCACTCAATCTGTCCTCATAAATCTCCAGTTCCTTGTCATATGCAGCTAAACAAACATGACAATATTTCATCTCACTGCCTCGGGAGCTGCAAGAACTTTCAGTGAGGAGAGCTAAAGATAAGTTTGCTTGTTCGTGTAGATACTTAGCACCAAGAGAAGGAGGCTTCAACGACAGAACCATCTCTCGATCTCTCCATGGAGAATAGAAACTATTTCAGGATTTCCTTTATTTAATGACAATGGTCATAGGTCAAAGTGTTTAAGGAGATTATGTCTCGGCTTGTTCTTGTGTCTCAGCATGAGAGATGGACAAATATATACTGCTTCTGTTCACTTTTATTATTATTCTGTCACAACAACATGAGTGGTTAGTTGTTAAGAACTATTTTGTTTTATGTCCTTGTAATTGCCTGTTTTCCCTCGTTGTTCAAAATAGTTTTCCTGTCTCCAGTGATGGACTATACAAAATCAATTTGACAATCTGAAATGGACTTGTTTGCTCAGCCAAGACTGTTTTCACAAATACTCAAAAACTTCTTGTAGTCAAGTAGTTATGTAATGTGACACACACACACTTCCCCAGGGTACACACTCTAAGTGGTGAGTGTAGTAGTAAAAGCAGAAGTAGCAAAGGTTGCAGCATTTATCTCCATTTATGCCCATGCATGAGAAACTGCAGAGAAACACTGTGCCTTTGGGCAAACCCAGATGGTTTCTCACAGCTGTTCGTCCTGATTGAGCTGGCCCATCAGCACTCCTCTATATTTACTTACTTCCAGTGTTACACATAAGACTCATAAGACAGAAGCAGAGAGGATCGGAACAGCGTAGGAAGAAGGATTACTTGCCTTGGATACTTGAAACAACACCATGGTGAGCATCAGCACTGAGTCAGGACCCCGTGCTGATTCTCCCCCAGGCTATTGTAAACACTCTCTCCTCTGCACCCTGGCAGAGCTTTTAAGCCGGCAACCGGGTACCAAACAGCTCCGTGTCACATGAGAGGCCTTGCTGAAGTCACAGTGGTCCAGAATACTATTCTTAGCTGCAGGAATGTACACAGTGGCCTCATGGCGAGCTGCGGCTCCTGACTGGAAAGCCGCGCTGCGTCTCCGTGTCATGCTCCTGGTCTCTCTCTGCCTTTGCTCCGCACCCGACACTCTCTCTCCTCTTTTGACAATGTTTTGGCTTTTTTTGGATTACAGACGACACATTTTCTTCTCAGACTAGAGTTGCTTTGGATCATATTGATGGAGAGGAGGTAAGGATTGACGGGGTCACTGACATCACTGATGCAGGTCTCCCACACTAATCTGCTGCAATATCATGACGTATTGCTTCAGTGTGAAACTTCATTTGCGTAACAGCCTTAATCCTCGATTCTCCAGTGATAATGTGTGGTTTAAGTTTAATTTCTAATAATTGTATAGATTATGAATACTGTAAATTCAATGTTTAGGGAGTCAGAGCCAATAAGAGCTAAAGTGCGTCTGCCCCATGTTGGGAAGTCGTTTTACTTATTTACCCTATGAATAAAAAAAAACAATATTATTTTAATTGTTTCCCATAAATCAAATCAAATATATCCACTGGTTGCTGGTGATTAACTAGAAAGTAATAAAAGGGTGTGAACACGTTTCGTACTCTTCATTACGACCAGCTTTTGTTAGATTACATTGTTTTTGGCATCGGATGATCACAGCCCCGGAGAATAGCGTCAGTTGTGAAATGTCACTCATCGTCACAGACATTTCATAATCTACAATAATGATTAGAGGTCTAAATATGTATCGCACAGGGACGTCCCTCTGCCTGGGAGTAAATCAGTAGCTGTCACAGGGGTGATTAGAAGCCTTAGTGTTGATAATAGCCCAAAGAAATCCACCTATTCTAACTGACAGGAGGATAATAAGCCCAGTGTAAAGGGGGGCACAGGCGGAGAATAACATAGGAAACAGGAGGAAAGAGAATAATGAAGACAATTTGGAAAATAGCAAAAGGAACCGGGGGGGTGAAAAGTCCAAACAGAGAAAAACAGATGGCCTGTTGACGCAAATCTGATGAAATCTAAGCCCATTAGAGATGAATGAGGGAGATGTGGTCAAATGCTGCACGGACGTATCGAGATAATTTAGGAGAAGAGCTTAAAAATAGAATTCTGTGAGTCACTAATCGTCACATTAACGACAGCTGCTGTGCACGTTAAGCTCGCGGGGCGGCTCAATGGAAGGAGGCGCTGTCAGGTCTGTGCTGTAACATGAGGGATACACTGAGTTGATATGAGGACAAAGGTCAAAGACAGACTGGAGAGAGACAAAGCGTGCATGATTGAGGGATTTGGTAGGATGTGCTGCTGTGGGTATACCCTGGCTGAATAGAACCAGCACAGGCTCACACACAAGTACAAGCATTCTCAAAATCAGATGATGATGATTTCTCACTCCTCCTTCCTTTTTTCTTTCCATCTTCCATTCCTTCCTCAGGATGGCCTGTGCAACACGTGACGTTTTCTCTCTTAAAGACTCGGAGCTCCCGTTCCAGCTACTCAGCCAGCTCAACATCCTTCGACAGGATGGTATCCTGACCGATGTCCTGCTCTGCACCGAGCAGCAGGAGATCCCCTGCCACAGGAATGTCCTGGTGTCCAGCAGCCCGTACTTCCGCGCTATGTTCTGCAGCAACTTCCTTGAGAGCAGCCAGGCCCGCGTGAATCTGAAGGGGATCTCATCCGATGTCCTCTGCGGCATCGTGGACTACGTCTACACGGGCTGCGTCACCATCACCATGGACATCGTGCTTCCGCTCATGCAGGCAGCGTCCATGCTTCAGTACGGGCGTCTCTTTGAGGCCTGCTCCGCCTTCCTCCAAGAGCAGCTGAGTCCAGAAAACTGTCTGAGCATGATACGACTCTCTGAGATCCTTCACTGTGAGAGTTTGAAGGAGAGAGCGAAGGAGATGGCCGTCAGGTGTTTCTCTGATGTGGCTGCCACGGAGGACTTCTGTGAGTTGTCCCTCCAAGAACTCATGTGTTACTTAGAAGATGACCGACTCTGCGCTGAGGAGGAGCAAGTGTTTGAGACCCTCCTGGCGTGGATCCACCATGACCCGTTCTCGCGACAGGGCGCCATCCACGACCTCTTCAAGAAAGTTCGACTTCGCTACATCCACCCGACTTACCTTTTCCAGTTCATCGCTAACGACCCCTTGGTGCAGTCCTCCTCCCTTTGCACGGAGATCATCGAGTCGGTGCGTCGCCTCATGCTCACCGTCAGCAGCAAGTGCAGTCGTGAGCTGAAGCCTCTGTGGACCACGCCGCGGCGTTACACCTGCAGAGAAACGCTGGTGGTGGTTGGAGGACGCAAAAACAACGAGCAGACCTCACGAGAGGCCTTGCTCTACGATGAAAGGACTCATCGATGGCAATGGTTGGCCAAGCTCCCTCTGCGCCTCTACAAGGCAGCGTATGTGTGTATTCATAGCATCCTGTATGTGGTCGGCGGCCTCAGCCTCTGCATGACGTCAGGCGACAGCTCAGTCAGCGCCACGGTTTACACTCTCTCGCTAAAGACCAACCAGTGGCGGACTGCTGAGCCGATGCTGGAGCCGCGGTACGCACACCAGAGCGTGTCCTACCTGCACTTTATATTTGTGTTGGGAGGAATCGGGATCGACAAAAAAATCTCTCAGTCGGTGGAGAGATACAACAGCATGTTCAACCAATGGGAGGCCATGGAGCCGATGCCCACGCCCGTCCTGCACCCGGCAGTCGCAGCCAACGATCAGAGGATCTATGTTTTCGGGGGAGAGGACGCCATGCAGAACCCCGTCAGACTGATTCAGGTAGGAAAGGTTAAAGGTTAACTTTGGAGTTTAAAGGTCTACAAAGAAATGACACACAAACAGATCCTCACTTTCTTCTGCTACTATTTACTATTACTATTCTTTCAGTACTGAACAGGGTGATTGATGGTGCTGGTTGATGTGTGTGTGTGTGTGTGTGTGTGTGTATGTGTGTATAGGTGTATCACATCGCTCGCAACTTGTGGTCCAGACTGGAGACGAGGACGGTGAAAAACGTCTGCGCTCCTGCTGCCGTCATCGAGGACAAGATCTACATCATCGGAGGTGAGATCAGTGGAGAAGCTTCATCACCTTCATGTTCATCTGATAGACAAAGTCACTAAATCCCCTCTCTCCTCTTCAGGCTACACCAGACGAATGATCGCCTACGACACCAAAGCCAACAAATTTGTCAAGTGTGAGAACCTGAAGGAGCGCAGGATGCATCACAGCGCCACGGTGATCAACAACAAGCTCTACGTGACCGGGGGACGCATCCTCAATGGACACGACGTCATCGAGGACTCGGACTGCTTTGAGTGTTACGACCCAAAGACAGACGTGTGGACCTCCAAGGGCTCCCTGCCGTACAAACTGTTCGACCACGGCTCCCTGCCACTCGTCTGCATCTCCAACAGATCCAACCCGCCGTGACCCAGGCGTCCTTGTGCCCCTACGCTTTGCTCCGCAACCCTCACCTCGCCTCACCTCACCTCAGCTCACCTCACCCGTTTGCTTCATCACCTCGCCTCTATCTGCACCAATGGAAAACCGTTTCAAACTGACTGCATTCCTTCACGCAGCTCAGCCTCGGCCTCAACTTCGCGGCACGTTTAGGCCAAGTTGACTATTATCTACGGCGTGTGTGTGTGTATGTGTGTGTGCACCTGGGGTGAAAATAGAAGTGCCCAGCGATTAACAAGGGGCAGACACACATCAAGCAGCTGTCAGACACACACTTGTAAGCCAAAAAGCTCTTTCCACAAGTGTTTGATGCTAACTTAAGTGTTAATGCTTTGATTTCGCTGACATTCACACACACACAGCCTGTCTGCCCGCCTGGCTGACTTTACTAAATAGTGTGTGTGTGTGTGTGTGCATGTGTGTGTGTGTGGCTGCAGGTTAAACATCTGTACCCTGCCTGTCTTGTGAACAGATTACACATTATTTGCACTTTGAAGATAAAACATTCCTCCTTGAATCAATCGAAGCTCTCAAGCGTTTAAAGTTGCCAACCAATGAACTCTCTTTGCCAAATAAACCTAAAAATTAGCCGCTAAATTAGCCGCACCGTCCCACATGTTTTCTGATTGTAGCTGTGCAGAACAGTTTGACTTAAAGGAAATCATCCGGGCCGACACAACCTCCACTTTCTCTCTCTTTCTTATTCCTCAGACGTGCGGCTGTTACCTGTGGGAGGATTCACTCACACAATTTGGAAGCAGAGACTTAAGATGTTTGTTTTTAAACCACTGTGAATGCAAACATGTGTGTCCTTCAGTGGTCGTTTACCTTTCCTTTGGCCTTTATTGTGTTTTTGTGGCTAAATCAGGCAGCTAAAGTGATGGATGTTGATGTGTGATGAAGGGAAGTGTGTGTGGTGAGGCTACAGCGACCTACAGAGGAGACAGAGCAGGAGACAAAGACACATGCACTATGCTGGTGTTTGACCTGCAATGCACTCAAATTGACTGGTCTGAGAAGGTTCTGTGAGAGGATGAAGTAAAGATGAAACTGTTTTTAAACATCCAACAGGACACAGCTGCTCCCGCCTGCACAAACGGCCCCGAGAGGCTCGCATCTGTAATGAGGCGGCGGAGGACTGGTGTCTCGTCTAACTACCGCTCCTGTCTGTACCTCGCTCCCCTCTTGACCCTCCTGGCACTTACATTCATTTGGGTGTCCAACAGTCCCTTGCCCCCTGGTTACAGTCGCCATGGCAACCTTTTATATCACCCCGTTGTAGCGTCCCGTGGCACGTAGCGCTGTCATGACTCTTTAAGACTGAATCACCGCTCCACTACATGACGCCAAGGGTTCTTTTGCTGTTATTTGCACAACAGAGAAAGATTTGAAAGATTTCTCTCTAAAATGTAGAATTGGACATATCTGCTTACATTTTTGGAGTCAGTTTCCTTGTGTGCCTTGCTGTTTCCAGAGGATAATGTGTGTATTTGTATGTGTATTGCACTTACTTACTTACTTGCTTTCAATCTCTCCGCACACAAGAACAACTGCTAGACTGTCTGCAGTTGGATTTAGAGCCGATCTAAATGTGTGAGCGGCTGAGTCACACTCTCTCCATACTCAAGGGAAGACTGTTGACAGCGCACAGAAGCATGTTCACCGGCTACCAAGGGACACATTTGCTCTTCATACATCAACAAACAAGTACCTGTGCCTTCATTAAAATACTGCAGAATATTAGCCTCAGTCATGTTATTCTGATGTAATGCATTTTGATATGAAGCCAAATCCCTGTTTACACTGAATGGGAGATAAAGTTCATAGGACGTCACGTTAATACGACCGTCCCGTGCTGAACCTCTCGCCTCTTTAGGTCACATTTTATCTTTGATGTGTGTTTGGCACACACATGTAGCCCAACGTCTCCTGTTACTCATTTCCCCTTGAGAGGCTGGCTGTGTGTACGGTATGGCCTATTTGTACGCAGGCCTGGGGTTTAAGTTTACCTTAGGGGCCAGAGATACAGGATAAAATTTCACTTTTACATTTTAATCCCAGTCCATTAGCGGGGCAACCATTGAAACGGGCCTAAGAGCTGCGACCAAAAGGGAATCTCATTGCGCTCCACATTAGCGAGCCCAGAGTGTTATTGAGTTAAATGGATCCTTGTTAGTCCAGTCACTCAATATCCTTCAGTCAGAGAGTGTGTGTGTGTGTGTGTGTGTGTGTGTGTGTGTGTGTGTGTGTGTGTGTGTGTGTGTGTGTGTGTGTGGCCTCAGCAAGGAACCAAATCATTAACACACACACATATCCATCAGAGCACTTTTGTTGTTTGAAACACAGAACCTAACACCTTCATACTTCGAGCCTCTCAAGACCCGACTGAATAGTTTCCCCCCTCAGCTAAGTCCGATGTCATTCGCTCCATCCACTGAGCCAGAGCAGCGTTTAACAAAAGCACCTCATGAAAGCTCTTGCTGAGTTGATGAATACACAGCCTGTCCTGGTTGTTTACCGATGTGTGTTTGCGTGCCGTCTTACCATGGAAACCAGTGTGTGAGGGTCACCCTTCAGGGCGGCTGTGGCATGGCAGGTTATTTTCAGTGTCTGTTACTAACCCATGAAGGGATAGCGTTTCATGGCAGGACCATGTTGTGTATAAGCCAACACACACACACAATTGTAGTTTGATGACCTACGTGTATTTAGGAGCGGCTTGACCTCCTAGAACAGAAACTGTGTGTATGTTGCATCAACACTGCCTTTCTATGTAACAGAAGAGGTTAATACAATGATCTCTGACCACTTAGCATATTCTAAACACTTTACATGATTTGAATGACCTTTGAGCTTCTGGTTATCAATTCTCCAGAGGCACTTGCTTGCTGCTTAGAGTTGTCTTTGGAATACAAGCTGAGGGTTTTCCCTGCCGTCATGTGAGAGGGCCTGGAACCTGACCCTGTGTTAACGTGATGGACAGTGGGATTAAAGTTTGCACCTTCACAGCTATCAGCTGGTTTACAAACGCTAAGAGATTCAGTCCCCCATGTGGCCGTTTGATATAATTACACCTGCAGACCAAGATGAGATGCATCACCCTCTCTCTGTTTCAGTATTGATCCAACAGTTTTGGGTCAGTTGTCACAAACTTCTGCCTGTAGAATGTCAGACAACAGTTTCATGTTTGTTTTCCGATATTCTTTACTGTTCTGTTGGAAAATGTTGGATGGATGACTGCTCTGCCTTGGTGGAGGTATGCACTGTCAGAGTGTCTTTGCCTTTTAATGCCAAAAAAACTCACCTCAAATAAGTTATTCTAAAGCCAAAACATACACACAAGAGCATCTAAAAAAAAGTAAAAACTCCAAATTAAATAAAAATTGATTAAATAAAATAGAATAAAACTTTAAACAAATAGAAAGGAACCCTCAAATTAAATGCGTTAATGTGCTCAATATTAATACAACATTAAGTTCAGAAATAACCACGGCAACGATGAATTTCAACAACAGCATAAATGATTAAAAAGTGCAGTACACATTCTTCACCACCAGATGTCCCTACGACTGCAGGAGTCATGTTTAAAAATAGAGCTCACTGTAGTTTTGTCGCCCTCTGCTGGCCATAATTATACACCAGGTAATGGATGAATTCTCTTTAAATGCAGTACACATTTTTCACCACCAGATGTCTTCACGATTGAGGAGTAATGCTAAAAGTAAGATTCAGTGTACTTTTGTCGCCCTCTGCTGGCCATTATCATACAACGGGCAATGATGAATTCTCTTTAAATGCAGTACACATTTTTCACCACCAGATGTCTCTAAGATTGCAGAAGTGATGTTAAGTAGAGTTCACTGTACCTTTGTCGCCCTCTGCTGGCCAACATTATACACCAGGCTAAGAATCATGACGTTTTTATTATAACTTGTTCATAAAAACAAACAAATCACAGTACAGCATGCACACATTCCTTACAGGGTCTAAAATAAACCTGGTCAAATTAATTATTGGAGCGTTGCTTTACTTGACAGGCTGTTTAGATCTGTGTTCATCTAGTCGCACAAGAAAACAAACATACAAGGAGAAAGTGAAAGAAAAAGAGCGAGGTGATAACATTTAAAATGCCTACATTCAATAGAACAACCCGAACCCACGCAAACATGCTGCCCTCAACACAAACCTCCATCCATGACAAACTGTGGGAAATGGCACCGTGGACTTTAAAGACATGAAAAAAACGAAATTTTAATTATATTAAGACACAAAAATCAACACAAACAATGCATTGGTCTGATAAAAGTGCTGTTTAAGATTCCGAAGGGCGTATTAACACTGAGAACCCATAAACTGTACAACAGATATAAAATATTACTATTAGATCCACAAACAATAATAACACTTATAATAATAATAATAATAATGATGATGATGAATTTCAATCCTGTGCGTTGGGATTTGAAACTCTAACAGGCACAAAGAAAGATAAAAACATGGTAAAATTATAGTTCTACTTGATAAATTCTTCAATATAAGCATTCAATTTGGAACAGTTTAGATATACAGCATGTACACATTCATCCACCCCCCCTCCCCCATCTGTCTGTGCTCCTCCTGCCAAACATAGAACATAGAAAGGCAAGAAACCAAACTTTAGATCCCACCTATAACACCCCCATAGAGTTTATCATCGCAAATCTGTACAAGAGCTCAATAATTACAAAGGCATTCAAAGACAGAAATTACATTTTGGCACCAGGCACATCATTTCATATACATTAGAACCAAGTGGCTAAAACCCACCCACTTTAACAACGACTCCACTATTCTCACCCCACTACTTAGTTAGATTAGAATCATCTGAGAGAATAGTAAATAGATTTTTTTTTTTTTTAAATCATTTCATCAAAACTGTCTGAAAAATAAGTGTTGTAACATTTGGCATAACGGTTGCTGGAAGAAGAAGGGAGGAGAGGGAGGGAGGAGGGGGAGTGATGGAGATCTAGCAGCCAGCAGACGAGAGCAGACCGAAGCATCTCCAGTGCATTTCTGTCAAGAGGACAATCAAGTTTGTTCTTCCTGAGTGCTCCAAGTAAACGGGAACTGGAATATTTGTTTTCTTCTCTTTTTGATTTTGTATATCTGAGATTAAAGTTGGGCCTTCATCTTTAGTTTCAGACGCTGCGACACTTCCTGCTCCAACTCGTCCCGCACTCTTCTACACATTCACTCGCTCGGATCGCGATCGCCGCATCAGCAGCAAGTCCGTTTAACCCAACAGAACACAGAGTCATCGCAGCCACTTCAGATAATGAACATTGTCTTCTTTTGTTATCTGGCAGCTAAAAATGCAGATTCCTGTAGCGGTCGTCTTCGTGGTGAACGTCGCAACAAAACGCGACAACTTTTCCTGAGAGGGAGCTAAGGTATGAATGTTGCACTGAACCTATAAACAACCAGTCTCTGTTAAAACTAGAGATGAAATAAGAGCTTAAAGGAGCAGAGGGAGACGCGGACCAGGCAGCGGTTTCTACCTTAAATCTCATTGATGGTGCGTTCAGAGGGAGCGAAGCTGGTGGATTTGGAGGAGGACAGGTAGAAGGACTGGGTTTTGCGATTGAGACGGGCGCGCTTGCTGGCGACGCTCAGGCTGCGTTTGCTGGAGGAGATGATCTCCATGATGAACTTCTTACAGTCCACACACACGTCCATGGCCACCCAGTCTTCTGTCAGCTCCTTGGGCAGCTCCAGCTCGTCCTGCGACCGGCCCTCTCTGCTGCCGCTGCTTTGCTTGGACATCCTGGAGGAGGAGGAAGAGAAGAAGATCAGGAGGCGGATTTTGACTTGAAGACTCTTTCAGACTTCATGAAAGGAGAAGTCGTACTTGTAAACGCTTCTACGGAGGCTCTGTCGGTTGTGTCCGGACCCAAACGGTTGCTTCTCTGGCTCAGCGGAAGCAGAAGCTGCACTGTCTTTAACCACCGGCGTGCTCGGGCCCAGAGAATAGACCGGTAAGGTGGCGTAGGGCTTAGACGGCAGCCGCATCTGAGGTTACAAGAAAACAACCAAACATAAAATGATGTTAAAAACTCTTTTGCATGTTCAGTTCAGGTACCATCAGCTGGTTTCCAGGCTCGACTGTCGAGAGCACCAACAGTGTTTAGAGTGAGGGTGTTAAGTAGAGGTCAGGAGTCTCTTACCTTTTTACAGCACTGAGAGCAAACCGGCCTGCAGAAGATGGAAAGTTGCATTTTATTAAACTCTGATTCACAGCCGACATTCAGAAGGAAAAGAAATTCAATCTGTTAACGCAGTAACTAACGTCTCTGTTTACCTTTTGCAGAACTGGCACATGTAGGACCAGGTGAAGAGGGAGAACCTCTTGGTCCGGCAGGAAAAGCAAAGCTAGAGGAGAGAAAGAAAGAGAGAGAGAGAGACGACGGGTGAGACAAGAGACGGGGACAAATCTGTGAGGAGAAGCTCTGGAGTCGTCCCCTCACCTTTCCTTTCTTCAGGGCGGTGTAGACTTCCTTATACTGCTGAAACTTCTCCAGCTCGGCTTTGACCAGGACTTGCCGGATGTGCATCACCTCCTCCACCGTCAGAGCCAGACACTCCACCGGGAAACAGAACTCCTCCTATAGAGGCAGAGAAGACAGACGGGTCACATCACGGACCTCACAAGAGGGACAGAGGACGGATCTGCTGCCCATAAACCTTCACCCAGAGCACCAACATGCAGAGAGACGACGACGGTGAACCAACAGGTTTATACACACACATGATGCTTCAAACTGGCATGAGTGCAATGAACACAGAACACAAATACACACAGACACACACACTGGCCCTGTAATTTGTACATGAGCCAGTTCAGTTTGAAGCATCCTGGACTTTAAAAACATTCACACCCCCATCACCATGCTAGAAGGGTGAGATCTTGATGATGATGATGATGACGCGGTAACCGTGACATACCGGGCGCTTAGCAACGCTGTCCACTTCCTCCTGATTGGCAGACAAGAGGGAAGAGGACATTCAAACGCAAACCAAACCTCATAGTCAAACAAACTAATCACACTGTTCTGTCTGATCACAAACTTCAATTTAACATCACATTGGGCACAGAATCCAATTACATCACCGCTGAGCTCCACCCGCAGCAGACATCCATCAGTCTCATGATGGTGGAGATCATGTGACCCGTCAGAGCCGCTCACACACAGATCACAGCCTTCCTCTCATGACTGGATAATGAACTCTTCTTTTTCTAACCTCCATCTCCGACACATACACTCACACTCGCTCACACAGACACACACACACACACACTCGCTCTCACACTCACACATGCGCACACACTCTCGCGCTCACAGCTGGTGTGTGCCGAGGGTTCAGATTGCCCCATCTGCCACCTCTCTGCTGGGTTTGGCTCAATGTTTGCTCTCCTAATCTGCCTGCTTTAGTTTCACCACAGCACAAATGTAGAAATTAAAATGGAAAATACAATTAAAACAAAATAAAAAAACAGACGGGTGCACAGACGGGTTGAGCGAGTTACCTTGGCGCTGGGATCTTTCATCTGCGGCAGCGTTACACGGTATAAGAGATCGGGACAAATAAGTGAGGAAACGCAAACCAGTGTAAACAAAAGAGTGAGATAGGAAGAGAAGCAACAAAGAGTTAACTGTTTACACACTAACAAGACTGAAGGTATGAGAGTGTGTGTGTGTGTGTGTGTGTGTGTGTGTGTGTGTGTGTGTGTGTGTGTGTGTGTGTGTGTGTGTGTGTGTGTGTGTGTATGTGTGTGTGTGTGTGTGTGTGTGAGAAAACAGAAAATTGATACCTCTGAAATACACACACACCAAAATCTTTCAATTATAATTTTAATTCTCCCGATTTTTAAATTTGAAGATTTGTGACATCGGGACAAAGGAGAGATGGGAATGTGACTCCATCGTTCCTTCCTCTGTCCTCTGTCCTCGTCATTCAGCGCCCTGTCCTGTGGTTTCAATTACAGCAGCCGACCTCGCCAACAAAACAAAAGCGTCACATGACCCGTGTAGGGTCGTTTTCCAGAGGAGCGATGATGTCATGGCCAATACTCTCAGATTCCCACATTTCCACTTTCTACTCCTCATTTCCTGTTGTGTTCCTGCATTAAGTCGCACAATGATCCGTATTCATTCACATTTTATTGCATGGGTTTCCATTCAAAGGTTAGAGATGTCGGTGAACGGTGACATCATTGATCTAGCGTGTGATGACCTCATCTGTCATTCATTTGCAAGTCTGATAGTTGCAAATACAATCTTTCGCTACGCCGCAAAGAAAAGCGGTTTAGCTGTGACGGACGTACCAAAGACTTGGAGTTCTGTCGAGACGGGGCGACAAAGGGAACGACGCGGGTGGGGGTCTCCTTCTCGATGGAGTGCCGCCTCTGTGGGGACAGATGCTTTTGGGGCAGAGGGGTGGCAGAGATGGGCAGGAAGCTGGGAGGAACTGGAGGAAGGAAACAAAGGAAGGTGTTTAAAAAAGGAGCCAAGGAGCAGGAAATGTGTTGCGTCATATGTTCTTCATTAGGCTGCTTACCCTTCTTCCCCACGACGACCTCTGGAGACGTGTCGTCCATCACAGACGTGGACATGCTGGAGCTGCTCTGTGTGGCGTCGTCCTAGCAACCACAAAGTCACAACACATTAAAGTGACTGTAAACACTTAAACTTATAAATTACAGTCAAAAGATACAAAGGATCATCAAACAGGAGGGAGGTAAACATCTTAACCTCACTGCCGCCCATAGCCTGGTTACCCTGGCAACTGTGCAAACCCTTACCACCCTCTCAGTTTGCTCGTCGTCCCATGAAGGTCAGATTATCTACAACAAAACACAAGGGGGTCCAAGTTCTTACATCAGACTCGGAGCTGTCCAGCTCGGCCAGTGTTGGCGCCCTGAGGAGCCTCTTCCTCTGAGAGAGGGGCTGCGCTCCGCCCACCCCCTGACTCGCTCCCATGATGCCGTTGGCCAGAGACTGCGTGCTGCCGGCCAACTTCCTGGCTGCGTCGGGAGTGTTCATGTCTGCAGGGGAAAGACGGGTCGGCCGTGTGAGAGACAGATGTGACGAGGACGTGCAGCTACTTAAATAAACAACGGTGATGTCATCAAACTAACAGCGTCTGACACGGTGATATATCTGATTTTGTAATATTGATTTCCAATAAATAATCTCCCTATTTGCTAGGTTTACTTAAGGAAGTGCTGAGGAGGAAGCAGGAGGTTTTGCCAGCCTAGTCCGGTTCGTCTCTGGGTGGAGACAGACTGGTTTGATCGGTATTCTGTCTCTGATCATTGTACAAGTGAACCATAAATCCTCAGCCTCTCGTTATCTTTACAGCCGCCTCTGAGGTATTCTGTGTGAACTGTGGGCGTCTTTGTACACACAGCAGCACAGTCAGTATGCACACACACACACACGCCACATGTTGAGGCCGATACACCCCAGCCGATTTAAAAGAGAGAGAGAGAGACGTCACATTGATCAGATCGACCATTGATTGCAGGTGAGACTGAAGCAACGCATGTGCAGCTACAGAGAAGAAAACAAAGAGCTGCAGCAAACCTCTTCAGTCCAGCAGCTTTTTACCCTGAGAAGGCAACAAATGGCATAAACTCATAATAAACAGCATTAACAGCTAGAAGGCAACATATGTACACAGGCTTTGTACTTTACCTGAGCTGCGGAACAAGTCCTGAGGCGTGCTGATGCTTTTCCCTGCGCCTGCAGAATCAAGATCAAGACAATAACACTGTGAGCAACAACAACACACTAGCTAATATTCTCATCTCGGGTGTTCCAGGTGTGAATCGAGGGACTGCATTGTGGGCTACTTTCACACACACACAAACACACACGCAAACACTTTGTGCACAGCTGGGAAACAAGTCGGAGAGGTAAAAGGAGAGACAATAGGTACGGTGGTTACAGTGCAAAAGGTAATGATCATACGTCCATCTGTGTGACTTTAGTTCAACCTGCCGCCTGTCACTGTGAGGCTGCAGGCGTTCATGTTATGTAGCTGCTCGTCTGCTGCTCAGGATGTCAGAGGAGCGACTCTACAGTTTTCACTCATCCCCCTCCTGCAGGTGAGCGATAGAGAGAACCTATGGGAGCAGATACTCTCTTGGCGTTCCCACTTGTGTTCACCTCACAGCGTTCAGAACATGTGGGAATAAAGACTGAGCCCTGAGAGAAGGAGCCAAACGCCTGTATGATCATTTCAGGTTGCACACACACACACACACACACACACACACACACACACACACACACACACACACACACACACACACACACACACACACACACACACACACACACACACACACACACACACACACACACACACACACACACACACACACACACACACACACACACACACACACACACACAAGAGGAGGAATGTGTGTGTGGGGGGGTTTAAATCAGGAGCAGAAAATAGCCTGAAAGGGAACACGAGTACGACAAACAGTCAGACAAGAGACGACAACAGAGAAACTTTACCTGATGAGTCAAAACTGTACGACATACTAAGAGGTCGCATGACTGACACACACATGTGGAAAAGTAGAGACGGAAGCAACAAAGCAGAAAATGGAGAAGAAATCAATGAAAGGTGAAGTCAAGGAATAAATAGATCTTATACGCCACATTACTTTATAACACCATGACTCACAACTGTGTTCCTTTTCCGGATGCAAAATTACACAACAAATGCTCAAGTTTCTCGCCAATAAGCAGGACTGAGGATTCTGTTGTTTTGATGTGACTGATTGAACTCTTACATGTGATATCGATTAGATAAGATTAAGACAAGTGATCCATACTTTGATCTCAGTTAGTCTTTGTTTAAAGGATCATTACACCTGATCTGCTCTGTTCTGATAGTGTTAGTGTTGATGCAGAGATTGCGATGGTTGTGGTTCAGTCTGATGAAGATGTGTGTTAGTGGTGTTTGGCGGTCATGCAGGAGGCTAAACGGTTTCATGAGACGACACAAATTTGGGTGAGAATGAGTCAAGGGTGGCGTGTCTCACCCAGGCGGCTGCGGCGGATCATGTCAGGCGAGACGGGCCTGAGCTTCCTCTCTGACTTGATGCCCTCCAGCAGACGCTCGTGCAGGCTCCTGGGTCGCACAGGGTGAGGCTTCAGTTTACGGGACGCAACCTGGTGTGACAAAGGGCGCAAGTAAGCGTCGTTGTCATCATCGCCATGGGAACAGCAAAAGACCGTAAGCATTCCTCACAACCGGCGTGAATGTGCCATCATGCATCATCTGTGTGTAGGCTCTGTGTGTGTGTGTGTGTGTGTGTGTGTGCTGCTCACGGGGTTGAGAGGAGGTCGCGACCGGATGAATTCCAGGATGATCTCGTGCGCGCTCTTCTTTAACCGAGGCGGGATGTCTCCATTCACCTGAGGAAACATCCAAACATCCAAACATCCAAACGTCAGCGAGCTTCGGCTTCCAAACAAAAGCGGAACAAAGCTCAGAGCCATGAATCTGCAGCTCACCATGACTTTCCTCAGCTTGTAGCGTTTGGAGCGGATGTCGTCCATCAGCATCTCGTAGGGCGTGAGCTGGTACTCGATGGGCAGCGGGTTGTACTGCCGCTCCTGCACCTTCTTCAACTTGACGCCGTCTCGCAGATCTCGCATCACCTGCACCCAGAAACAAGCCTGAGGGGAAACCAGACGGGACGACGTGATGAGACTCAGCAGACAGGACAGACATGAGACTCAGCAGACAGGACAGACAGGCTCACAGACTGGCAGACAGACATGCTTACCCAGTCTGAGTTCTGCAGCTCGTCCAGGTCCTTGACAGTGTCCCCACGTGTCGCACCCTCCATTTTCCGAAGGTTCTAGCAGAGAGAAAGAATCAATTAAAATAAACATTGACAGGCAGAATATTGTCTTTCTTCCCCCTGTCTGCCATCCTCTTCATCGCATATTGACAAGAGCACGAGATGAAAACAGGAAATCAATGTCTGAATGTCTCTATTAATGAGCGCTCCCTCCTGAGGCTGCACTGCTGCACCGTGATGTCACTGAGAGACGACATGGCTTTGAAATCATAACTCACGTTTCAAAAAGGATCTGGAGCTGAAGAACGTCTTCATCCACCGTACTTGTGTTTCTCTCCTCATGATAATCTAACAGTGACTTTGTTGTAAATGATGCATGCTGGGTATTTTAGACCAGTACACACTCAGCTCAATGCGCCTGAGAGTGTGTGGCCACAGAGGAACCAAAACAACCAACTATCTATATATTAATACATAATATAAGCCCCATCAGAGAGGCTCCTCCTCCTCCTCATCCTCCTCTTCATCATCTAACATCAAAAGGTGTGTGAGGCCGGATGAATTAAACATGATGCAGGTTATGCCAGACGTTCAGATCAAAGGACAGACAGACAGAGGCTGCAGCAGCTTGTTGTCACACCCTCCTCATCACATCTTCATCCCCCCACCAATACCTAACATTTCAGCCCCGTTTCCCCTCTTCCCAAGTGCGGCCTTTCCTATCTTCACCTTATATTACCTTCCTTCCTTTAATCGACACTGGGAACATTCGACTTTGATGTCAACTGAGGGATTTAATGCAAATAAGGGAATCCTATAAGAGATAGGGGAGTGAGAGCGACTCAAAGAAAGAGACCTGTGTCCTGATCCATAAGCATGTGTAATATGCGTTACAGCGTACAGTGGATTACTGCCAATTATCCAGAGACACGCGGCTCCACCGTGAGAGCAAAGTCGCCCCTGCAGCCCGGGTCGTTCCCTTTCCTTAGCTCCTTTAACTGCGCTAATGAGGTTACGCTTGATTCTATCACCCCTACGTTGCATAAGATGTTTTGCATTTTTGTCCCCCTCCGCAGCAAAGTGCAAAGCCGGCGTGTGTGTGTGTGTGTGTGTGTGTGCGTCCAGATATGCAGTCAGACGAGCTCGCAGGTGGAGGGGCAGACGAAAGGAGAAAGGGACTTCTTCATACGACACACAAGCCTTTAATGTCAGTGATGAAGTAGTCGAGTGACATGATGACGTCTTTTGCACCTTTAACCAAGCGCATAGTGTGAAGGTGATGCATTCAGGGTACATAAACATCCTCTGACAGCGTTTGTGTGCGCTTGGTTCGACGACTGCTCTCCTCACTCGACAGTTGAGCAGATGTCACACCCACATTCCACAGTTTCTTACCTCCTTGGCACTTTTGATCTTCCCCAGGAAGGTCCGCAGCTCCCTGGACTCTGCGTAGAGAGCCCGGCACACAGCCTGGTAATGGTTGGGGGCGTCTGACGGGCTGGGCAGGTGGTTGGAGCACAGCTGTGAAGGTTATAGGCTTCATTATGAATTAAATATGGCCAATATCTTACATAAGTGGTGAAGATATGCTGCAAACGCTTTAGCTGAAGTATGAAAGGACCCTGATGTCACGTCGGGTCGGATCACAACGAGAATCTGAGCTTATTATGGATCATTTTTGGACGTTAATCAATACTAAACAATTATTTAGTCTGAATCAAATCTTATAATCAACTTTGTGTTTACAGAATTCTATTGACACAAACTGCCTTTTTTCTGATCATGTGCTGGTGAAACATTATCTAGTTAGTGAACTAATCATACACTTAAAGCCATAAACACAATAATTAAGTTAAATGAGACGACATCTATTTTCTCTTTACTTGAGTTATAACTGGACATGATCGCTCTTGTTGCGGTTGTCAGATTTGCGACACATTCAGCAAGGAAAGCGAGGCTACTCGCTTTCGAGGCTACTCCCTGAAACTGCTCTATCAACAATTACAAAGCCATTACACCGCGACTCCACCTTGAGCGTCGAACATACATTGACACTCCAGGTATTCCGCTTATGGAGACAACAAGGCCTGCCACCTTAATTGATGTTCCTGCAGTGGGATCATCGCCAGCGACACAAAGGAGAGCATGACAGGTTTGGCTCAGCACAGGAATGTCTGACTAAGCACAATGTCTTTGTCTCGCTTCCATCGCCAAGGGGGAAAAATGACACCCGAGAGAGGATTTTCACTACCGACGTTCCTGCTGAGTACATAGATCTGCATCAGGGGGGTTGGAGCTGTTGGTGAGGGTCTCGTCACCTTCGCTCGGCCTCGTCCACCTGGGGCAGACAAGCCAGCGGGCCTTGGGTCGGTCAGGAGGGTGAGGTTATCTAATCTGGCCGTGTCACACCAGCATGCTGCAGGACGCACTCGCACTCAAGAGAACGATTGTTGGGAGGAATTAAGGGGCCAAACAAGCCGGCTAGACGCCCACAGGCCGGCACACAGACCTGCTGTTTGTGCCGTACAGCAGGTTCATTATACGGGCCCAACACGCTGGGAACCTTTCTGAGCCTCTTCCCCAAATACCAGTGTGTACACGGCTATAATTACCACTCTCCTATTTCAAAGGCTCCCTCGGAATTCGAGCCTGTATGATGATGATGATGAGGAGGAAGAGTTGATACAGTAAATAACAGACTAACAGACAAGCTGAGATCTCATTTTCAAATCAACTGCCAGTGCTCAGAATGTGTTACATCTACATTGTGTGTCGTTTTCAGGTGCAGGCTTACCGCAATGATGTCGCCATAGCTGCGTACTGCGCAGATTGTGCCCCCCGCGCCGCAGTCGGGCTCCTCCTCCTCCTCCTCCTCCCCCCCCTCTTCATCACATTCATCCTCTTCTTCAGTGGCCTCGTAGCCCTCGTCGGGACAGGGGTCGCTCTCGGCCTCCTCGGCGTTGGTCATCATGTCGATCAGCTGCTCCAGCGGCTGGCTCAGCTCGCGCTCCACGTTCTCCTTGAGGCCGTAGTCTAGGGCTTTGTAGATCATGATACCCAAAGAGTCGATGACCTGATGAGGAGAGGGAAGGTTTGGATTCAGGTGAAGAAGCAGAAAAGTGGCACTTACATGGAGTTTGTATCTTAAATTATCAAAGTTGAAGTGTCAAGGAGCTTCAAGTTTCCATATTTGAGCTCAGATGTGAACACAAAATAGTGGCTTGTGTAATGCTTTTGTTTGGGTTCAGATACAGACAAAGCTGTGAATTCACCCATGTTTATTGGTTGGCAGGTTGTGTCAATATGTTGAGATCCGGGGCCGGGGAGATACAGATATTTTGTTTCGTGTCCATTGTCATTTGTTTCCTTCGCTTGTCGGTGTGGCAACAATGTGCTGCGCCTGATGTTACAGCGTCTCTTCCCCTGTTGCTATGCAGTGAACACAACACCAGCACATCCTAATGGAACAGACATGATTACAGACTCGTCTCTATCCACGCTGGATAAACACATAAAGAAGAAACTTAATTCCCTCTGGAAGGACAAGATGCAAACTCGGGTCATGATGTTCCCCTGTAAAACTGAGAATATGAACATAAATCTGGGATGTTTTCATCCCATGTGTCCTCTTCCTTAATCAGTGCTGCATGACCATGATCTTTTTTGCAACAAGATGCGACTCATGATGCTGCGGTAACGTTTTCATTACGATCCTGGCCATGACAGGAAGCCTTGTTCTGTCACTGCAGCAGTATTTAGGGTTGGCAACTCTGCTACACAACTCAATCAGCCCGGTCAGTCTCAGATCAGCAAGTGATCGATAGGACAGTGTGAGAGGCGTACTCAAACGGGGACGGTAGGACAAAGAAGGACAAAGACTTTTACAGTTTAAGTTTTATGAGAAATAAGTTCAGCATGTGAACCTAATGGCATTTTAATCTCCTTAGACATAGATTACATTTCTGTTGTGGCAGGAAGGTTTGGTTCCTCCCCTGCAGGAACAAAATGCCTGAGTTTGAAGCAGTTCTACTCGTGTCACTAGCTGACACATCCCATCAGTGTGGATTCCATTCACTAAAATAGCCGTCTGCTATGCATTTTACAGGCTACACTCACTACCTAAACTGGAATGGGTTGCAGGGTACAACAACAAGGTTACAACAGGAAAAAGAGCTTAAAATGAACAAAGAGTCCAAAATGGGTTTTATGTTTTGTGTTGTACATGCTTATTGTGGAATTTCTCCACAATAAAGTACAATACTGACAGATATCCCACAACTATTATCTCTGCCTTTGTTCACCAAGTTTTACATAACACACACACCCGTCTTAAAACTAATCCAGTATACACTATATTTTGGATTAGCTGCAGGTAAAAGATTACAGGTATTCCACGTGCCTCACAATAAGCACCACCACAGGACCATTGTGAAATGTGTGTGGTGATGTGTGGTAATAAATCCGCTTGGCTCTCGTGTTCCGAAGCCCGCTGTATGCCACAGTTTCAACCATTGTGAGTCATTGTGTTGCTAAAGGGACTCATGTAGCCACATTGTTGAAGAAAGGAGGTGTCCCAAAAAGAGCAGGAAGCTGATGTGGGTGAAGCCGGGCACGCTGGTTTGATGCCAGGGAGCAGAGAGGAGCAGAGAGGAGTGTGGGAGGGGGATGACCAAGCATCACTGACAAATGATGCAAACCTCAACTCTCCATCAGGTTTCCTATTCTGAGTGCATCCTATTGATCTGATGAGTTGCTGGTCAGATTCTCAGAGTGCACCGCTGCATTTGCCATTTAAATCTGGAGGAAAATAGTGTTTTGAATTGAATAGCTCTTCCTCAGGCAAACTTTATTATTGTTATTTTCCCCATGCGTGTCTGAAGCAGAACTAATCGCTCGTAATCATAATGGTGGTTTTGAAGTTGCACGGTTGTTTGAACCTTTTTCAAAACTACATTATGATAAATTGCTATGAGCTGTGGTTTTAATATTAATGTCTGGATTACTTTTGCCTCCCTAAACATCGATACAACACCAATATCAAAATAACTGTGCTTGAATTCTGAACAGCAGTAACCATTTGGATTTAACACTGATCCCATGGCAAACAGGCTTCCGGGAATAATATTCATTCATCATCCAGCTCCATGTACACACTGATAATCCCGCACCGCCGCTAAACAAATATCCTACTCCTTCACGTCTCATTATGTAACTTTATAATCCAGCTGTAAGGACAACAAGCACTCCAGTGGGCGGAGCTAAAGCTAGACTGATGGACAACACGGGCCAGCAAACGCCACACAGCCGTAATCTGCATGAAAGATTAAACTCTGAAGAAGGGAAATATTTAAAAACGGTAGGTTTGCAATCCAATCTAAATAGTTCATATGGATTCTTGTATTAGTAGAAGAAGAAACTCTAACTCTACAGCCGGAAGAAGTGGCTGTAGAGTTAGTAATGGCAGTCCATTGGTTCAACAGCAGCCCACAAAAGGAGAAAGGAATACTTACAGTTTAATACATTATTGATTAAAGCACTTATTTGTACAGTAATGTTGTGTATGGGAGCCTTGGTTTGGTGCTGCAGGCATAAACACAAGCAGCACAGATTGGATTCACTCACTAAATAGAGTCCAGGTCGTTCTAAAGTCATACACGGCCCCAGGAAAACCTCAGGAGGAGGCAGGACGACTCCAGACCATGCAAAAATTCAGAAGCTGTTCGTCTAGCACATCCTGACTGAAGTAAGGCTGGGTAGGAAAGGGGAAGAAGCAGCTGAGGTGTAAAATACTGAGACTTCCTTCAGAGGAAAAGGGGGAAAACACACACACACACACACACACACACACACACACACAGCTCGACTTTCTAATTATACAATTCCATTTGAAGACTTGTGACACAGAGGAATGAGGCAGGGAGGTGAAATGGAGGAGCAGCAGGAGGAAGAAGGAGGAATGCACCAGCCAAGAATGCGGATAAACAAATCCCCTGCTAAGGTTCACACACGCTAAGAAATGATGAGTTCAAATGTTTGGCAGTGAGCTCATAAAGAAACAATCCAGTAATTTGTTTTTAGCACAATAGAGTATCAGCCGCCAGTGATGTTCACGCCCGAGTCTTGCAGCCTGTCAGCAGGTCTATTAGCAGGCCTATTCTGAGCCCTGAGCAGCCTGGGTGTGACCGCGTTTCCCCTCAGTTAGTGACATGTTGGTCAACCTGAGGTAACAACCTGAAACTCGCCCACATTTCCAAAACGCTTCTTTAATGATGCGGCAGGATGAGTCAGTCTGAGTGTCATAGAAAGAGGGTTTGCACACTAATCGCTCATAGGATTCAGCTTCCACGCTGGAGTGTGTGTGTGTGTGTGTGTGTGTGTGTGTGTGTGTGTGTGTGTGTGTGTGTGTGTGTGTGTGTGTGTGTGTGTGTGTGTGTGTGTGTGTGTGTGTGTGTGTGTGTGTGTGTGTGTGTGTGTGTGTGTGTGTGTGTGTGTGTGTGTGTGTCATGAGGAAATTCATTACGCTGCCTTCAATGTCGTCCCTCAAACCTGTTCTCACAGACGAGCCTTTTCCCCCCCTCATGTTACACAACTCGCTGACGACAGTAAATAGTTTGTCTGTGAATTCACGACGCACATGACATCACCGCCACCGCCACAAACTTTCCCCGTTTCCAAACAAGTTCCACCAAGGGAAACAATGAGGCACTTTGGGCATCATCAGCGGAGAATCACTACTCCAGACAGACGCCAGTATCGGAGGCATAACGACGAAGACGAAGAAATGAAGACTCATGAATAAAGACAGATTCTGACGCAAGGAAGGAGACTTTACACTCGCTCTTTAGCATTTAGTTTAAAACATCATAGAGTCAGAGTTCCAGTAACAGAGCTCAAAACTGAAGCTGAAAGGTCGACAAAATACAAAAGCTAAGATCTAAAATGGGTCGAGCTGTACAACCGGCACATTTGAGCCTTTTGTCAACCAAACTAAATGAATCCCGACACACATATTTAGGTCAATCTGTGCTGGTCTGTTACCAGGCCAGACAGCTCAGACAGGCCAGGAAGCAAATTTGGTCACACACACACACACACACACACACACACACACAAACAAACAACCACACACACAGAAGTACACATAACATCACTACAACTCCTGCAGCCTCAGGACCAGATGCTGAATGATGCTGATTTAGAGACTTTGACTACGCGTGCAGTCTTCTGGCGGGCGTTACTCAGAAGGGAGATGCATTTATAGTGTGATATTGACTGGTTAATAAATAAACCGGTGCTATATAAACATTATTAATTTAAGTACATTTCTGGCACAGCCGATCATCTAGCAGAGATCCCACACAGGCAGGCCTCTGCAGGTGTCGGTGGTCCGGTGCATCGCTGCAGACCGTCTGACCAGCAGCCTGAGAGCCTCTGCTGCAGCAGCGGAGCAGAGCCGTCGCCATCGCAGACGGTTACATAAGCAGAGCGCTAAGTGTTAAGAGGCCTCTCGCTGCATCGAGCCTGCTGCTGCTGCTGCTGCAGGGTCGTGACAGCAGGGCGACATCGCTGAACCTGCAGCTGATGATGCATTCACTGTCACTCATTCACTGTCAGGCGGCCATTACTTCTTCGAATATTGAACACATTTTAATGTTCCTAGTATTGACTGACACGTGCGAGAAAGGGAGCAATGAAAGTCCATCGACAAATCTGAAATTCTGTCAAAATCTCCTTCATACCACACATAACCTCAATAACACAGAAACGGATCAGACAGACTGAGATAAGAAGAGAACAGAGGAAGCTTTGGCGTTCGTCTCATTCCACAGGAGCAGCCAAGCACTTTGATTTTGTCAGAACCTGTAAAGTCAGCTAGCGGCTCCTCCTGCGTCTTCTTCTGATAAACTTCATAACTTTGACTTGATGAAGCGGAAACTCGACTCACTACAGACAAAAATAGATCTCTTAAGAAGCAGTGAGCGTGATTAGAATGAATTGATCAAATGTACTTTCTGTGGCTCTAAGCTTCCTGTGTATGTACAGACAGAAATTTGACCACGGGACGTCAACCTGAGCTGGACGCGTCTTTTCAAGGGAGGGACACAAAATCATTAAAATGATTAGGATAGAGACGCGGCGCAGGGAAACCATGACGCAAATATGTCGACCGCCTGAGCTCAGAATCAACCAAGCAGAGAGGAGCAAGAACTCGTCTTTGTAGGGACAGAGCTCATAGCCTGCAGTGATGCAGTGGTGTAAGGGGGGAGGGGGAGGGAGACAACCCCCCGCCCCACCCCCCGCCCACACGGCCAAACACAACCAGGGACACAGGGACTGATGCCAAAGTGTGAGAGGGGTTTGTTGTACACACTCATTTCGAAAAGGGAAACAAATTGTGTGTGTGTGTGTGTGTGTGTGAGCGTGTGTAAATCAAATTCCTCTACAAATCTGAAAGCATTTGGGTCAAACAGAGGCCTCAAGTGAAAATGAAAGCTCCAGCAACAATCTGCTCTGCTCAAACCAGAAAGTTACATTAAGAACATGAATCCTACAAAAGGGCCACGTTTAAAAGCACAAAACATCACAAAGGAGTTCAATAACCCAAACTAATCAGCTAATCAACAAGTCCTGTCCACATCGTCTGTGCCAAATACTGCAAGTTGAGGTTGAGGCAAAGTGGGAAAGTTGAGCATCAATTAGGGGAGACGGGATGATTTAATGGATCTAGGAGATCTGAGGGAAGGTTACAGTCCATTCAAGGCTGAGCAGCCACAGCCGGAACACGGGACCTGATCCGTGTTGTTCTGGTCAGCTGACGTGGTGGAATTCTTCAGTTCACCTCAGCCATGTAAAAGCACACTTACTGTACTCACTGCCTGTGATCACGTGAAGCAGCGAGCAAACAGAGGGGACCATCAGAGTTGACATAGCAGATCGCTGTGTAATTAGAAACTGTGTACACAACAGCACAACGAGCGAGTGTGTGTGTGTGTGGGAGAAAGAGAGGAGTGTATAATACAAACGAAGACTAAATGCTGTCCATTAGAAACTTGTACTGGACTCTCACACTCCCTCCTGTACATTCGGGGGCGGGAGGCACTTGACAGGCCCGAGGCTTCCACGCCTCACACACAGCTTATTTATATGTCGGAGAGAACTTTCTGCCAAAAGGTGCTGAACACTGCAATCTTTACCGTTAAAGAGGTAAAGCTTGTGCGTGCGTGCGTGTGTGTGCGTGTGCGTGTGCGTGCATCAATCAATGCAACCCCGTCCTCTGCTCCCATCTGTGCCTGCTGAGCGACATCATATTTACACACAGATTGAGACTCTGTCCTGATGTGATCCCACACAAAGTCTTTGTTCTAGCGTGAGAGCACATCAGATCATTACATTACATTACATTACGATCATTTAGCAGACGCTTTTATCCAAAGCGACTTACAATAAGTGTGTTCAACAAAGGTAGATAAAAGAACTTCAGGTCACAAGAAATCGTAAGCGCATTTCCTTCCTAAACCAACAGCTAAGAGCACGTTACAGCATGAGTTTAAAAACAACCACACCAAGGAAAACATGAGCGTGTTTATCAACTCTTTAAAGGGAGGAATGAAGCTGATGAACTGTGGCGGGACAGCAAACCGGCTCTACCAGCACCTGTTGGATAGAAACACTCTCTTTCTATTTATCTCTCTTATCCTGGAAGGGATCACTGAGCTGGAAGACAGAGAAGATTCATGCAAGAACTCACCTCTAATGATGTGAGGGCGGATCTGTATTTATCTGTAATGACAAAAAACACAGGAGAATTACACACCGGAATGGATTCAAGAGTGTGAAAGCAGTAATTTGTCAGTGATCAACAAGGGAAACACACCGTGGGAATAATTGTGTCAAACAGTCAAAATAAAGATGGAGATTGAATTCTGTCAATCACAATATAGTATAAATGGTAAACTACAAACGTGTGCTTATACTTTTATGAAGACGTTTGTGCCGTGAAAGGGCAAAACCCAAGTTTATCAGTGTGAAGGGTCGTTATCTTCTGTCCTGATAGACTTCAGTTGTTCTTGTCCAAAAGCTGAGCTGCGGCAAAACTATTGTCAAGTCACGTTTGGATTTAATCGCCCGCTCACAGTAAAACTCAGCGTCAGAGATTAAAGTACAAACGCAGCGATAGACCAGCAGACTTTGACTCAGTCCAGAGAGTGAAATGAGGTCACGCAGTAACGACACTTTGGCCAGATGTGTCATATCTATGGATACAAATGCAAGTGTGTATAAGTCTCAACTCCAAGTTCTTCTCATTTGAAAGTCTTAAACTTTGTGATTACTCCTCTAGCTGCATCTGAGACGTCTCTGCCAGTCAGAGCGAGTCCCTCATAGTGCTGCAGGTCACTATGGGGAAAACAAAACAAACAGCGGTCCACCGACACTCATGTTGGGAACACTGGCTCCTCTGTCTGATCCGGGGCAGGGGCACCTGTCTCCTCCAGAGTCAGTAAATCACAGTGGCCATATTTGCGTCACCCCTGACTAACCTATTAAAAAGAAATGTCAACGTCTGTCCTGGTAAAAAACGGGATTTTACAGAGTGAGTGGGACGTTCAAACACTATTAGACGTCATCTTTCCGGTCATTGGCCTCCAATCTAACATCACAAACAGACTTAGATCCAGATCCACATTCAATTCAAACACTGCATGTATTAATAACCATTGTGAGAGTTTGGGTAAATAAGAGTCTTTGCCTGATGCAACACTGTGAGGTAGAAGGTTCCATGTGCGTTGATCTGATTGCAGCAGGAGCAAGCCTAAAATAATACTTGCCTCACAGTCGGACTTTACGCTGCTTTTTAGTCCACTTCCATCTGCTTTGCCTGGCAGTAGTTAACATTTCCTCATTTGCTAGGATTGGTTTATATCTGCAGCAGTGTAAGACTTTGGGCCGCATCACAGTGGATGAGTGTCAGCGGTCACAAAGGTTGCAGGGATCTGTGTACTATCTGGTTTGTTTGTCGTCTCTTGGCTGTCACATCATGCCACCCTGTCACCGGCTCATGTGCTTCCCTTAGGTAACATGAGCACTGACTAAAGAGCTGCTGAGTGGCTGAGAGCTTTCAGTCAACATAATAAGTCTCATGTCTCTCTCATCACCCAGCCTAATAAGAATCAGGACGGGACCAAACCCATGTCCCTCAAACACAAGCCTGGAAAAACAGCCAAGCCGTCTCCTCCTCGTCTTCAAACTCAGCTGCGGCCGGTCCTCTTTAAATATGTGCATCTGATCATGTCTGTTTATTCTCAGAGCTCAACTTTAATGCACAACAAACATTGGTGTTTGCCGAAACACACAGTCATAAAAGAGAGACTTCAGGTATCTGAGACATGAGGAAGGAATGAAAAGTGAGGATTCCAAAGCATGGCTGGTACATAACCTCTGCGCCTGAAGCAATACCAGCGCGCCACACCTCCTCCTCTTCCTCTCGGTCCAACGCCCAACTTTATCTCTCACATATAAATGGAATGCATGTGCGGGTTTGAGCCTTTTAGTATGTTTTTCTTCACACACCAAAGGCCCAACTGCATCAAACCTTGCCGGAAACCCCTTTGAATGAAGAATAGGCTCTAAAAATAGATGATGTAAGTGGATCTCAATTGTGAGCCCAAGGACATGGACATGGTTTCATTGTAGCCTTCTAATCCTGGAAGGTTACACAGCCAAATTACCAGGTAGTCCTTTAGACCTGGATGAATAATGATTTCCTTTACAAGCAGGAAGTATAAGAGTCAATATAAGCCTGATTATCTGAGTACACACAAAACCAGGCTCTGGGTCCTGACCTGACCAAAGTGGACCTCCAGAGAGGGACTAGATCAAGGAAAGGATGATAATATCTGCAGTGCATTTAGTCGTGCCAGAGCCGGAGCTCACAGGCACATTGAAATGGGACAGAGCCATCATTACTCACATTAGTTCTACCTGTGATTTGTCAGAATGTCACCAGTGAAAAGCCCTTTATGTGCCAATGATTTACAGAGTATATGCCCATGAGTCTGCCTGTAAACATTTATTTGTATTTATATAGTTGGAACCCAGTGTTTTTACTACATCTAAAAACTCCTGGTAGATGATTTATTGACTTATTCTCTTGCCCACATGTCTAAATTTAAATAATAAGGCAGTTAGCAGCGTTATGAGTCATCTGAGGGCTTTCTGCCAGTTTATTTTCATTGATATTGGCTCACGGGGGCGGGGGGTTGCTTTGTTCCGGTGTGGACTCTAGGTGCTCTGCAGTTTGAATCATCACATGGTTTTGTGTTTACAGAAGCTAACTGACCGATTTCTGAATCACAATTTAAAAAACCGGATACAAAAATATCATAAGGATTTATTGGATTCTTCTCTGCTCGTGTTTAGTCCAGAGCAGCACTATGATAACAGACGATGTGAGAATGTATAATCGACTGCAGCACCGCGTCTGTAAACACACATTTAGCACATGGCTGGGGGTACTAGAGCAACAATAAGGCCTCTGTGTGCGGGGAGACTCGTTTTATCCGCCCTGGGAGTGATGGGAATGAAAATAATTCATGTTAGATGGTAACCACACAAATGCCTCGTCTCGTTTACCTGAGCTGTCGTCAAAGTGCAGTTTGACTTTCCCGTCTCTCCCGATCTTTACATTCCCAGGTCCTTCAATCTTTCTCGGGTAGTCTACAGATGAAGCACCGGCAGACTTGGAGCTTCTCCTCCGGTGTTTTTGAGCCAAAGTCCTGCAGCACTGATAACATACGGCCCATGCTTGCTCCTCGTTAATCGGCTGGCTGTACAGATTCAGAATTTCCTCCAGGGAAACCTCTTCGTAAACGTCGCAGCTGTCCATGTTGACGTCCACGATGTTCAAATCAGCGGCGAAATCCCGGAGAATCGGTGAAGTCAACATCCCTACGTCAGTCCCCGGTCGCTTGGCCATTTTCGCGCATTCTAAGCACAAAACGCTGAAATGAAGCACAGTCTGGATCTGTGAGCAGACGCGTCAGACTCAGCTCCGACACATAAATTGCGTCGTTTGTCTGTCAATCAGCTGTTTGTGCGCCGTGTGGACGCAGACACCAACGGGTTCAATTCAATCTGAGAGGCTCCCACCAGGTCTGTGCGCCCGCCGGTTTACAACGCAGCCGCTATAAATTAAAATAATCAAGCCTGCCCCCCCTCTCCCGGTGCATGCTGGGAGCGTCGGAAGCCTCAATAGCATAACAAGACCCAAGTTTGTGGACAAAAAGGTGCGTTCACTGAACCGTCCCATAATTCCACAAATGTAATTTATACACACATTACACCAAAACAAGGTCGCTGGCCTTGTTTTTTGTTAATTGGAGCGTTTTAGAAGTACATAGAATCACAACATTAATAGAAAATGACACGGATGAGATATTAGTCTGTGGATTTATTAAATTCTGCTAAAGCCTCTACAGATAAAAGAGAAACAATTGTGCACACTTTGCTTTTTTGGGGTTTCACAACTTAAGATACTGACAATTTCAATTCAAAGAAAGAAAAAAATGTGTTGATATATGACTTCCTGTGCGTCTAAGTGTTATTTTCAGTCATATAAGTCGGCTATTTTGTTCACTTTTCATTTTAAACCTTCCTTCTTTTAGAGCACATAGCTGATACAATTTTCAAACGATCGGCTGATCACTACCGTCATCTGCTGGACACAAAGTGTAAATGCACCCATTAATAGTGACATCCTGAATATGTTTCACTTCTTTGTGCCATTTCTTTTTTCAAATTTCATGCGCATTACGTGGGCAAAACATTGCACTGCATTGTACTCATCAAAAGCTTGTTGCTCTTGATAATGTCTGGACTGAAACATCGTACGCATGATCATATTTCCTTAGAGCTGAATCAAGTTGAGATTGATTTATGCATGCATATCAGTGTAAGCCACACGTATTAACACATTATTAAAACATATTGTAAATAATATAGTGTAACATCATATGAAAGGAAAAGTAAAGGAAGAAGAGAACAAACACTGACTTCAGTTAAGAAACTCTATCAAAGTGAATACAGGACCAGGTCAGAACATGATGAAGTAGAGGCACATGCGGGTGTGTTTGTTTATCTTGCAAAGGCCAGAGTAAAGACAGTCCTCAGTCTTCAAGCTTCAAACCTCTCCACCTCACTTTCCAAACAGCACTTCAGGTTCTTCTAAATGTAAAATCATCAGTGATCTCTCTCACACTATCGTTCTTCATTCAAAAGGAAAGGAATACACTTGCACACAGAACTGATGCGAATTCTTAAGGAAAAGCCCCACACAGGAAACATTTGATGTGCAGACTGTGATTATCATTTGCGTATGGAACCATCTGTTCTGGGGGTTTTTTTCTTCTTGCAGCTGGCTGAATTTTCCCTGATCAGCACCATAAGCGTGGGAGAAACGTTTGGTGAAAAGTCGGAACACTGCTTTTTGAACCCCTTTCTGCTTTGCACATGCATTTGCAATGGCACGATAAAGATGCAGCATCCCGGGATCTTTGGGTGGAGGCATATGCAGGTGCTTACATTGTAAACCACTGACAACGACAGCTGAGATTTTACAGAGTCACAAGCACACGATGTCCACACTGCTCTGAAAATCACCGTCCTATCTCCTGCTGAACTGCTCAGCGATGGCCGCCTTCCTCTTCGTAGAGTCCCAGCTCATCTTCATCTCTCGTCACAAGCTTTCCCAGGCTCAGCATCTGCACCGCTGGCGTTATTGGCGGCCTGTCCGTCTTTGGACAGAGCGCTCGCCTCCTTTGACGCTCTCCTCTTGGAGTCACGAGTGGTTTGCTGTGAGAGGGGGAAAAATGGAGGATTTTGAATGTCATGTCATTTTAAATGTCACCACACTGGACAGACAGTGTGTGGGAGCGGAGGGCCAGCTGAGCCGTGAGTCACCTCCTGTAAAGGAAAGGTTAAGTAAATGAATCTCAGTATTGTGTTTCTCACTTAGTGGTTTAAAGATAAGACAAATTGATTTTCTGATAAAAAAATGTAAAATCAGTTCCAGGCCCTCAACCACAGATCCCAGATTGAATCTTAAATTTGTATTTTTCCAAACTATATATACCATAAACCATTATTTGACTACACAGTGTGTCACTATATTACTACAGCTGATGGGTTGAACATACTGGTGTCATTAAAGTTTACGTTGACATAACCACGTCTTCTTCTTCTTGCTGAAACTCTGAATTCCTAAACCTGCTCACATGACTGAAAGGCCCTCTGAACACACACTTATCAGCTCTCTGACAATCAAAGACTCAATGAAAAACTAAAATGTGTTTTGAAAGGAAGAGTACAGAAGTGGAACTGAAGCACAGCACTTATGTATGTAAATGTATAAGTAGCACTCTATCTTATCTCATTAGTTTGAGACATTTCAGAGGAAATCTGCAGTTTGTACTCCATAGTATTTATCTGTAGGCTAAACTATCTCCAGTTAGATGATTTAATTCAAATAAAGTCATAAAAAATACCAGTCAGACATTTTTATTTCCTTCTTACTTCTCATCCTTCTTGCTAATCTTCCCTGATTTTCTCCTTTCTTCCTTTGAGGTCCATGTACCTTTACACGTATCTTAATATTAAAGCTGTAAATGCACAAATCTGAATGAAAGTATGTAAATATGAAGTACAATTTTGAATGCAAGATCAGTACTGAAATACAAATCCATACTGTGTTGGACTTGAGCTGGACTCAGGTCCCACAGTGGACACTTACATCAGTGAGCGAGCGCCTGGGTCTCCTCTGGTGGCTTGATCCTGAGCTGGTCAGGGCCTGTTTACCACACTGGGTACCTGTGTTCACCATCCTCTTCTCCCTCAGACTGGCCTCCATCGCTTTACCTGCGGAGGGACATTATTCACACTTCAGACATTCATGTACACACAAGTGCGTCCCTTGTCTTTGAACACAACATGACAGCATAGCGATGGAGCAAATACAACCATCTGGCGTGGATGTGCATGTGACAGCAGCTGCAGGTGTTAACGCTGCTTTATCTTGGCGATATTTATCATTCGTTGCATTTTTTAACACAAAATTGTTGGATGTCTATGCTGGATTGCCGAGCGACTCCCACATTTCTCACGATGCGCGTCTTCATCTGGCGTCTTTTCTAACAAGCAACACGGCGGCGTCTCTTACTGTTTCCTACGGGAAGAGGAGTCTCCACGTCGGTGTTAGTGAGCCACGTCGACTCGGTCTCCCTGGTCCAGCTCTCATGGTACCTCGGCTCGATGATCGCGTCCGCCCGGCTGCCTCCACAACCCATCGGGAGAAGATCCTCCAAACAGGTGGAGCAGCGGGATGAGACGGTTCCCCTTTGGTGTCACAGCAGCAGCAGCAGCATCCCAACCGGATCTCTACTGCAGCTCCATCCGTGATACCGACTCCATCCGTCCCGGAGCTGCTGCTGCTGCTGCCGCCGCTGCTGCTGCTGCTGCTGCTGGCGATGCTGCACACACACACAGCGGCTGATCAGCATGAATACACACCGAGGCTATCTGCGTCATCCACAGCCCTGGGAATTAAACCTGCAACCACCCAGGCCGGTGATAGGCTGCGAGGAAGCTCACTGTCATCATCATCATCATCAGAAAACAGTACGCTAATGTAATAGTAGAAGGGAGAGAGAGAGAGAAAGAGAGAGAGCATACCTCCACCAAGGCCGAGTAGTCCTCCATTTATGACTCCATCTCTCAGTGATGTATGTTAACATGTTATTGATTACACCATGATTTTGACATAAACATCATTACAGTTTGCTCAAAGAAAAAAGGTAAACAGACCTCATCGCATCTTTTAAATATTTATTTCACATTTATTTCATATACAGTATGTGGTATAGAGACAATACAGTAGTTGCACATACGCTTATAATTTATTTTCTTCTTTTTAACTGTTAATAGATACAAATCATAGAGGAGCAAATCATCCAGTCAGCACAGATATTGCTTCATGACAATATAACCTGTCTCAGTTTGTCACATAATCGCCTGAGTGGGTACAGAATAGTCACACACACACACACACACACACACACATGTAAACAGACATTTCCCACATGAAGCTAAAAACACATCACCAAACAAAAACGTCTCGAGAGTTTAGAGTCTAAAATAAATACTATGAGTATTTCAACATACACTGACTGTTCTCTTTATTCTCCCTGCATGGATCTTGTTGCTTTTGATAAAGTGACATGAGAGGAAAACAACAACATTAGATGCAGTATATCACTTGGTCTCTGGTGCCAGAGGGAATGACCTGTATTTGGAAACACTGATGAAGACGATGTCACATCAAAGGGACGGCCGGACTTCATCAATTCTACAACAAAGAGGAGTTATGAATGGACACCAGCTGATCCTCTTATGTGACCTATCAGCACACCTTGATTCCTTGCAGTTTGTTCAATTTCAATACAGGAATGTGGCAGGAATGAGAGGAGGAGGAGGAGGAGGAGGAGGAGGGAAGAAAGGATTATATGAACACAAAAAAGGTGAGAAAACCGGGACAAACAGATTGGGAATAACTTAAAGCTCAGGGATGTGAGCGCGTCACATCAAAACACTATTGCACGGGAAGTGAGACGATGATTACGATGACGACGACGTATCTAGACTTTGAAATCCAGCAGATTGCAGTCGATCTTGTAGTAAACGTAGGGGTAGTACTCCTGCTGGCTCAGGTTCAGCCCTGGGATGTCCATGGAGGCCTGCAAGCACAAAGGAAACAACATCAGCCTCTGTCTTGTTCCCTAAGGTGATCTCATACGTGGCTCTGGTTAGGGAGACTCACGTCGATGATGGCCGCACTGCTGTCCAGATGTTTGTAGAGGTCGTACAGCACCTCCCTCAGCTTCTTCATGTTCTTCTTGTTGGGCTGGAGCAACATGGCCTGGAAGTTGACTGGCAGACCGTATCTATGAAACACAAGAGGACCCTTTTTCATCACCGAGACAATGAGGACAATAAAAGAAAAATGAACTGCACCCATTTCCTGAATATTTAAAACGTAACACACCGGGTGTCAACTTTCTTACCTCAGGACCGACTCCACAAACACACGCAGGGCTTTGATGTGAATCCATGCGATGAAGGCCTCACTGAAATTCACTTTCAGCCATCGTACCAAAGGCCCCTAGACGGAGAGCAACACCTTTTAAGTTATATTTAAAGTCATAAAGATCATAAACCTCTAAACCAGTTGTGCTGTTTGTGGACTTACAAACTGCTTCTTCTTGTCTGTCGACAATCGTGTCATCTCCTCTTTGTCTGCCTTCATCTCTTCCTCGTTGTACTGGAAGTCACGCACGGTAAACCTGGTTGGGGACACACATCAATATGCGTTTAGCTCTCTCACAACACACTCGGGTTCACTCTTGAAAATAGGCTATGGACGCCCGCGCACATTTAAAGGAACGAACACAATAACGTGTCTGGGTCGTGGTTATTGGAGGACTGTGTTTGTAACAGAGTGGCTGGCTATTTTAGGGTGAAAATAAGCCAGCGCTTGGATTTACAAGCCTCCTCGAATCCAGCGCCAACACGAGTGCTGTGTATTTGTGGCCGCAGTTGGAAATGCAAAAAATAAAGGACAGCCATCATCAGACTGACGCTCCACTCAAACTAAACCTTTATAAATCAAACCCAGACTGACTGTAAGCATTTGTTTGTGCTCCTATGATGGTGTGACTTACTTGTTTTCTCTGGCCTTGTGTTTGAAGTCATCCACAGCCTTCCTGAAGAGCGTGACGCTGAAGAGGCCGCTGTCGTGGTCTTCAAACAGCAGCCTGTGGGAGAGGCAGAAACAGGGCGGCCATATCAGCTGGGAGGACTTGGATCTGGACCTTCATAACCACAAACACTAATCTCCTTCCCATCCTGCTCCATGTCCCCACTGTGGAACAGGTCACATCAGAGGAAAACACTCCTTATCCGTTCTGGAAGCGAGGGGTTGCTAGGTTACTGCACCAGGCTGAGCCCCGCGTCTATCCAAAAGCCTGAACACCACGTCTGAAATCATCCAACGGTCAATTTGCTTCCTGCAGGTCAAAGACATGGAGCTTTCTATTCTAATGTGAGGCGATTTGAATTAATAGGTCAACCATTAAATGTTTCCACTTTTAGAAACGCTGAAGAAGACGAGACGGGTTGTCAAAGAAACTTCTATGAATAGACAGTAGAAGAAGAGAAGTCTGACTGATGCTTTGGCAATTTGTCTAAAAGATGGAGGGAAGTGAAGCAGCTGGTTAGTCGATACTCACTTAGTGGAACGCGGCACGACCATCTCTGCCAGAGTCTCGTAGATCTTCTGCCAGTCAGCATAGTTGATCCTGGTGTGCAGAGGAAACATCAGATCACAAAGGTTTCAACAATACCACCAACAATTCCCACACCGATGTTTGGGAGTTCCGGTCTGGCTCTCTATTTGTAGGGATTTGTAGGTGGTGTTGATGTTTGCCTGCTTACTTTTGGACGACCACCAGCATGGTAATCAGGTACTCTGAGTCCAGGACAAAGTCTTCTTTCTTCACTATGTCCGCCAGACTCCTGGTCAATAAGCTCCCCCTGCAGGAACACACACACAAAACAACAACAATGTCAACAAAACTATAAAAAATACTGCAAAAACAATAAAGAAGCTGCACAAAATTCAGTAAGATACAGACGGAAATCCATCTAGAAAGCTAAGACAGATAATTTACATTGTCAATATCCAGGATTTGACCTAAATTACACTTCTGTCATCAATAATATTCAGCAGTTAATGTCCTTACCTTAACACAGTGACTGTTAATAACCCAATATTTATGTTCAAGCAGAGCATAAGTGATGTCATTAACTACTACTCACGCATTCTTCCTCTCCAGGTTCTGCAGGTTCCCCTTCAGGTTGTTGTAAGCAGAAGCTCTGGCCTTGAGGTCATTGTCTATCTGAGTGGCTTGCTACAAACCAAACAAAAGCAGATGAAAGCTTTGGATCATTCAGGCTGAGGTTTAGTTTGATCCCAGACGTGGGCGAGTGAGAGGAAACGCACAGATTAGTGAAGATGTGTGAAATGAAAATGATACAAGCGGATAATTGACGGTTGCATAACGATTTACATGAACAAGATGGAGAAACGAGATACTTGGGCCAGTAATCAACCGGCACATCCGATTTGGCCCCAAAGACCTTCACCACTTCCTGAACAGGAAAAAGGAAATTTGCCAGAACCAAATTCCTTCAGATGATGACAGCTGTGAATGATTTTGTTTTGGTCGGCCATGAAAAGGACTTCTGTGTGTTTACACCCCTCCAGCATTGCCGGCCAAACCAGAGGGAGATTATGATCAAAACCCATAAAGACAAAACCCACTGGTGACGCTTTTTTTATTGATTCTAAGAAAAGAATGTGAGCTTGTTAAAAAAAGGAAGAAGGAGTCGGTGATCTCTGACGTACCTTGGCGATGATCTCAGAGATGTTTTTCAGGGACTGTTTGATCGGATACTTGGCCATATCCCACTGGAATCTGGTGATGTAGGTCACCAGATCAACTGTACAGAGTAGAAAAGAGATGAATCAGCACTTACCTGAGTGAGGAGAATAATTCTGTGGACATGAAGGTGAGAATTTGAACTGGATTACCTCCGTTGGCCAAGAGATTCTCCTGTACTTTGTCTCTGCTGTCCTCCAGAACATCAGCCATGTACTGAGCAACCTTCTTCACCACGCTGAGGCCCAAAACAGGAGGGGGAGAAGAAGGAGGAGGGGGGGAGTTGCAAACCACCAAAAACGCATGACAACACAACAGTGAGGATTGTGATACGCCAATGTGACGTGCATTCTCTACAGAACTGAACAGACAAGTTTTTACACTGTGCTGAGATCACTGAGATGTACTGAACAAACATGAAGGCATCTGACAATGCATACAGAACCTGTTCACACTAATAGCATCATCATCAGGTGCATGTTTGATCTTCATAATTGCAAAGTTTACCTTTCAACAAAAGTGTCTAGTTTAGCCAGTTCATCCGACAGACCCACCAAGACGTCCAGTGTTCCAACCTGTAGAGACGGAACACAAAACATTAGCAAACACAAAGTTCTCCCCTTTATTCAATTGAATGTTTCTGTTTAGTTTAATTCCCCATGAGTGCTGTCGATGGTGCGTTTGTGGATCAGACGGTGTCAGCTTCTAACCTTGAGGTCGGGGATGTTAAACTTGTTGTTGGCCGAGAGGTTGTTGGTGCGTGTGGTTGCCACCATCAGCTTATCCCACGTCTGCTGGCACGTCTTCTCTCCCGGAGCCGAGATCAACCAGAATTCTGTCATGGCTGCTGGTAGGAAGTTGGTCCACCAACTCCAATATTAAGCCAAGAAGTCACTGAGGAGGAACGTTACTGATGAGGATCCATTGACTGATTGATTCATTGATTTGATCCTACTCAAGATCCAAACCCTAAGCAGAGCTGCTGTTCTGTTTTAGATTCTGACCTCACTGAGATGGACACATTTATTACATATTAACAATTCTTACCTCAACAGAACAGAAGGACCATGAAAGACAGACATAACCAAATAACTGAGCGATGATATGACTCTCTGTAGTAAACTATACGTTATATTCTCCCACAGGAGCCCTGACGAAACGTAATCAGATGAATCAGAGTCACGTTACAGAGCCACTGGTTCCTCTTTTGTTGTTCCGAATTCCTCCTATTGTATTTCCGGATGATCACATGGTCAGTGTACGCAGATTGTATCATGTCTGACCGAAGCGGACTGCAGATTAATCCCCGTGTATGTCTGACTGTCATGTGATCAGTTCCTTGACTTTAACGACACACGCTGTAAATAATCATCCCTTTCCTGATAATATGCTCATTCGGCTCATGTGTAAATCGTCATCCGTCACAAACTATAGACACAATAACACAATCAGCAGGGTTTATGTCTTTAAACGGGGTATTAGCCTGCTGCTGCTGCTGCTGCGCTAGTTTGCATCGCTGCCTCTTGCCGTCACGACGCAGCCGTGCGCGTTTTTCGCACTTACCGATGCGTTTTGCGCTTTCGGGATGTGGACCGCACGGTGTAGTTCAGTCCAACGGTCACGGCTTCCCATGCATAGCGCAGAGAAATAAACAGAAGGTGTACGATTCAGACCTCCTCCATCACAGCATCGCTGTCACACAGTCAGCTGACCAGGGCACCATCTGAGCCTGCGCAAAATCTGGTGCGCACCAAGCTGCCTTCAGTGCTCGTTAGGTCTTATTTCCAACCTTCCTTATCATCACAACCAGTCGCAAAGATAATAGTTGGCATGAGATATTTACAATTGTTTAGTAATATTGACTCTCTAAATACGTAATTTCACGATACAAGCTCGTAAAATAGATTGATAATACGTTGTTATAGAGAAGCTAGACGCATTTTATATTAAATGCGTTGTTCTCGTCTTCGCAGTAAGTAATAATAACACCTTTTCCCAACACTCCCTGAAGGCAGCATACGCGTTTGTTTTGAGATAGCTCTCAATACCGCCCCCATGTGGTACCAGATGCGTACTGCATGCTCTTCTGTATACGTCTCCATTCCGACCTCTTTGGTTACAGACATTGATCATTTGTCAGTAGATGGCGGTATATCAATGTCATCAAAGGAAATATTTATGAGCATTTTATAGCTCATAAATTCACCTGTTTGTAATCGGAACATTTCCCCCATAACCGTTATACGATATACTACTACACACATATATTTTCCTGATTTACACTGAGCAGTGATTTAAAGCAACAAACTAAACAGAGGGACATCAGTATAATATATTCCCCTCTGTTCACAATGCCATCTTATGAGACAAATTAATTACAGCTGTTTAAGATTTATCTAAGATAAAAGTGTCTAAATGTCAGAAATCTCTCTCATACTTTCCAAATTAGAGGTGTGGGTGTAGTGTGGGTATTGAGAACGGATTGTTTTTGCTTTTTGCCTTCTTTAGAACACCAAAGGCCCTGAACTGAGCTGAACTGCACTTGTCTGCTATCGAAAGCAAGCAAGCTCCTGTTTGTGAGATGTACAAAGTCCTTTACGACCCTGTGACGCAAACTTATAACCTACACAGAGATGGGATTTTGCAAGAAGTTGCTTTCTCAACTTAATCACAGCCTTTATTATAGTCTGCCAATGTGCCTACGGGCAACTTAAACACTGAGTTATGTAAACAGGATCTTAGCTTCTGCTTTTGCTTAAATTAATGGTAAACACCATAATATGTCTGTATTTATGTCAGGTTTGAGTCATTTACAGTTTGATGTCTTATTCCCACTGTTCCTAGCGCCTCAGGGCCATCACTTTGACTCTATCCTTCCATTTCAGGAAGTCACTTGGTTTCTTAACATAGTAACCATGACTAGACAGCTTTAAAACATCATTATTAAACATCAATATTTCATTGTCAGCATGTTGCTCAGGGAATTTCCTTAGTGATTAGACAGCAATGTTTTTTAAGGTTAAGTGTTTTCTGAACACAATGTCCCTTGATCCAGCTGTAATAACATAAAGATAAGAACGAGACTAGCCACACAGTCAAACAACCATGCAGTATATTGCCCCGGTGGCAGAATAACACAGCTCACACAACTGGAGTGGCTTCAGAAAGAGTGTTGGTGATCCAAAAATACAACGCAACCCTAACAAAATTTGCAAACATTTGTTTTTTTGGCATTAAACTGAAACTGTGGAGGTGTTGAGTGAATGTGACACAGAGTGGTGGAATAATTAACCAAATATTCAGTAAACTCACAACTCACTTACAATCCCCTGCATTCCACAAGGTACTGACAGGGACACCATGGAAGTAAAAATGTCTGGGGAGACACCGGGACATTTGGAATGTTTTGTCTTTCAGCGTGAATAGTGAATGTTTATCACCATAACACTTTCACTTTCATAATCATCAGTCTCCGTACAATACAAACCTATACTGACAGGCACACTGGAAAATGTATTGATATACATATACATACAGATTATGGGCGACGCTTAGAATCAAGTTCAGGGTGGTTGTAAAAAGTCAAATCCCATGTGATCGACTGAGATCGCTTTAGATAGAAGTGTTTTGACCCAACGACATTCTCAACCGCATATCCTCCCGCCCACAGTAAAACAGAGGCTCCCGTTCTTGGAGTCCTAAATGTGTACAAGGCTCATGGGCAATTGCTAAGAAAAACGGGCGATGGAAAGTACACTGCAAGAGCCACATTGCTTTATTGGAATGCATCATGCTGAATGGAGGATCATTTAATAGCTTGTGACTCAAATTGAGGTGATTTGTTTTGCATTCATAGACTTTGAAGAAGGAAAAGCAAACTTTCATCTGTGAAGGACTCATTAGAAAATGTGACCAAACAACAATGTTGAGCCAGTTATGCTCCAGTTTGTCACCTTTTATTTTGGATTATTGTAATTGTAAATTCCCTGATAAATGCTTTTTGCTATAGCATTTCTTCTGATGTGATTCCTCCACATTAATGAGGACATGTCTGAATATACTATAGAACTTCCAATGTATTCCAATTGGGACATGATCAAGGAAGAACCCATTGATTGTTTGTACCAGTCAGCCAGATGGTGGCGCTGTTATTACAACTTTTATGTTTTTCCACAGAACTTTTGGATTGTAAGTCATAGAATCAAAATTTCCCCCTGGATTCCTTTGGTCCAGCTGCATCCATCAACATAGGCCAGGCCCTTTGGAATCCATCCCAAAACTTTTTTTTCTTTTATATTCCCTCCTACAATATTTGGCACAGAATCTTACACGTGGAATGACTGGACCAAGTACAAAAGTTGTATCTGTTTTTTTTATATCCAAGGTGGAATCAAAGGTTTGTTGGTTTGTCAGTGGGAGGGGTTGATCCATAATCCAGTCAAGGAAGGAGTCATATTTGCAAACTACTCGGCCTTGGTGGAGGTATGCACTCTCTCTGATTTAAACAAACAAAGTCTAGAAACTGATTTGTTGATTAGCTCTTGTAATGAAATATTGTCTTTATCACATTCATCTTCTGATAATGTTTCACTTCCATTACCTTTGGCAGTAGATGGTGTAAACAGTGTCAGTTGGCAGTAGGTCAACGTCTAGCACTCTTGTTCAACTTCCGTAAATCATATAAGGTCAACCATAAAGTGACCCATCGCAAAACGGAGCCGCGGAGTTGTTGGTCTGATAATGAAAATGGGTGACCATGTACGGAAAGTTTACCTTACGTAACACGAATAAATATCGGCTCCGCTCTGGCCTCTGTTATTCGGAAATGCGTATATGGTCATGAGTGAGGAAAGCGCGAAGTGGATTGGTGGATCTGAAAAAAGCCCCGCCCACTGCCCGTTCATTACCTTTTCCTCTTCCCGTCGCTGCGTGTAGATCTCCTCCCACCAGCCAGCCGAGAAGACGCAGACTGACGCCCCGATCGCCGCGCGTTCCTTCATCCAAACATATGGCAAAAACAGCCCTACTTTCTTACCTCTGTGTGCCCACTACTCTTTAAAAATTCCGCCGAAAAAGAGAAGACGATTTTCCAAAACATTCTGGCCGTTATCTCACGTAAGTACAGCGCCTCGGCCGGGTCTGACTTCCTTGGATACAGCGGGCGGACGTAACATGGCGGGCTGCTCTTTCTGCTTCTTGCCACACACATGACAGACCGATTCATTGCTCCGAGCCGCTGCGCTCACGCCGGAAAGCTCCGACTCGGGGCGGGTTGTTTCACTTACAAACCGATCCCTGGTAGTCGTTGTTACGCGTTTGTTCGTGTGTTTTTAAAATCGAATCGGTAGTTTATATTTGAAGGAATTAATGAAATAAAGTCCCGAGATAAGCTTCTTCTTCAGTCGACGTGGAGTCGGTAGCTTAGCTATCATTAACAATCCCGACAGCAATGGCGCTTCCTTCCGACTACGAGGCTGTTTTTAAGATCTAAAGTGTATTTTGTGTGACATTTGCCGTGGTGTTATTTGCTAATGTTTTGAAATTAGATTTTGACATTTGTCCAATTTCGACACAAGTGTGCTCCGTTGTTAAGGAAGAGCCGTTTGATTACAATAGTGACGACGAGTGTGAAGTTATTTATTCACATTTAGCCGATTTCGGTTTTTAATTTGGTTAGATTGTGTTAAACGCGCGGTGTGATCAGGTGTGTAAGTTTGTGCGATATGGTGCGTTTACAACCGTTATTCCTTGTAAACGTTGTGATGACACAAGTTAACAGGAGTAACAAGCGGAACTGAGACTTTTATTTCTATATCATAAACTCAAGTCACTGTTGCCTGTTTCAGCTGTGTGTATTGAAATGTAATTATGCGTGTGTGTGTTTTGGTTTCAGGGCTCCCCCGTCTCGGCACAGGTGTATGAGCGTTACCCAGAAGGCCTAGGGGCGGCTCTTTACAGGGAGCACTTTGACTTCAACGCTGAGCCGCCTTGGGATCCTAGCTGATAGTGGGACAGGTCCATCTCCTGACTTGTCCATGTGAGTCATTCATGGCCATTGTAAACACACACGTTTCGTACATATCTCAGTCTTCCATGTCAGTCAATATTCTCTGTGATGATATGGGTGTGTGCAGTCAGAAGTTACATGAAATCAAAGTTCATTCAGATATCTGGTGTTGACACTTGCATTGATCCGGCGTGAAATTCATCAGTGCCTTGTATGAATGTGATGTTGTTACTAGAATCTCTGTCCTCATTCCTTCTCTCCTTCTCTCTTCTTCTTCTTCCAGTTTGTTGCATACCGGCAGGACCCACTGGCTCAGTCGTGACCCCGTGACTTTTAACTGTTCTTTATGATTGTCGGATTAGCGGATTACGGTTGAGATGAAAGGACTTGCTGACAAACCCAGCTACATCATTGAACTCCTGGAGGGAGGAGTGACCCTGGAAGATGTAATTGACGGACACATCTGCGAGCAGGCACTGGTCAGTACAACATTAAATTATATAAGTTTCTATACGTAGTTTTATACACAGACCTGTTATTGAATCTTATTTTTGGGGCTGGTTTATAAAGAGTTGTAGTAGTGTGTCTGATCCCTTCAATGCAAACTTCCTCCCTCTTGTCTCCAGGTGGAGAAGAGTGCCTTTGTTGTGGGGGACCTGGGTGGGCTGATGCAGCAGCATGTGTGCTGGCAGAACACAGCACCGCGGCTCAGGCCATACTTCCCCGTCAGCTGCAACAGTAGCCCAGTTGTCATCGAGGTTCTGGCCTCCTTGGGCCTCGGCTTCGTCTGCGCCAACAAGGTGAGCGGTCACCTCGGTTAAACAGAAACTTAGTCGTGTTTTCTTTAGTTAATGTGTGTAATCCTCAGGCTTCACAGAGCCTGTTATGAAAGAGCTGGACATTTTGAGTTCATTCATATGACAGCATGTCATTGATTACTTGTTATCTAATAGCTGTTATCCTTTCCCCGCTATGCAGTGAACTTGGTCCTTTTCTGATTGAATGGCTGAGCCTTTTAAACTTCTGGTTAGTGTTGCTTATGTAATAACGCTGTTTGTGTCCGTCCTTGTTTACCCAGGCTGAAGTGAACCTTGTGTTGGAGCACGGCGTTCCACCAGAAAACATCATTCTGTCAGGTGTTTGCAAGCAGCTGGTCCACATAAAGCACGCTGCCAAGAACAACATCCAGCATCTTGTGTGCGACAGTGAGGCCGAGTTGTCCAAGATTTCCCGTCTGCACCCGAGTGCAAAGTAGGTGAACAAAACAAGTTCTGAAAGTACCGTGTGCCTGAAAGCAGCACATGTAGACCTGAGAACATTCAGAGTCTTATCTCTGTTTTGAAAGGGAAGTTCATGCATTGAACCTTTTGCTGAACATGAACGTGAATAGCTTGTTGGTGTTTGTTTAGTTGTGCCTTTGGGGAAATTTTCAAACTGTACATGAGAGTGCTTCTGTTAATGTCGCAAACTTGAGAAGGTGTGTGTTGCTAATGTGTATCTCAAGCCTGTTGACCTTTCTCGCTGGATGAATGTTTCTCCGATGTTCTGATGCCTGGCTAATGTTTGCCCGTCTCTCTGGCAGGTTGCTGGTGCAGCTGACCACCGAAGCCCACGTGGCCGAGACCAGCATGGCCTTCGGCTGCTCTCTCAAGAGCTGTAGGCACCTGCTGGAAGCGGCCAAGGAGCTGGGGGTCCAGGTGGTGGGTGTGACCTTCCACATCCCCAGCTCCTGCCAGGACCTGCAGCAGGCCTACACACACGCACTATCAGACGCCCGCTGTGTGTTTGACATGGGGGTGAGTGCTGGTGATAGGAAATGGAACTGGAACTTTCTTGTCAAACCCCAATGACAGATGTCAACGTTGTTTCATTTCCATTAAGTGTAGAAACTGTTTTCTGTCTTTCAGGTGGAACTCGGCTTCAGAATGAACATCTTGGACATTGGCGGTGGATTCACTGGCTCAGAGTTTCAGCTCAAACAGGTAAACAAACAGACGGCTTTAACCACCTTTTTATTTTGGAGCTCCTCGCAAACTCCTACCATAAAATATGAATATTTGACTATGCAATTAGTTACCTGCCTGAAAGTGTTGGCTGGTGACTGACAGCCACGTTTGATTCTGCCAAAGTATGAACGTTTCCCCTTTGGCTTGTGTGACGCTATCTTGTTCCCTCAGCAACAGCAGCTTTAAAGATATTAAGCCTAAACTCATTCTAAACCTACATGTTACGTCTCATTGAATCGGTTTAGAAAAGATGAGACTAACTGAATAAACACAAAGGCCAAAGTACTTCAAGTATATTCAACAGTTCTGCATGCCTCATAGTAAAGTTAGTCCTCTGTTTTACTGGCAGTGACATCGTCCTGTGTATCTCTGTGTGTGTGTGTGTGTGTGTGTGTGTGTGTGTTTGTGTGTGTGAGCAGGTTTATTCTGCAGTCAGGCCGCTGCTGGACGCCTACTTCCCCCCTCTGTCAGGCGTGCAGGTGTTGGCTCAGCCCGGCAGCTTCTACGTGGCCTCTGCTTTCACTCTGGCAGTCAGCGTGATTGGCAAGAAGGTGGTGACCTTCCAGTGGGACAGCCTGGCCCAAGGTGAGTTATGTTCCGTTAACCGCCGCCCTTTGTCCTAACGCAGTCAACTCTGACGTTAATGTCTTCACCCAGCAGATTCTTTCATTTGTTTGTTCAGACTGAAAGGCAGAAATGTTTTTAATGTCACACACATTAGAACGCTGGATCGTTTCTGCAGTCTGTTTGTTTGAAACGAACAGCGAGCAGGACTGTCCAGATATTTGCTCTAGTGAGATAACATGTTCTGTGTGTCTGTGTGTGTGTGTGTGTTTCACCTACTACTGTGTCTTTTACGGTAACTTCATGGCAGGTTGACGTTGACATTCGTTCATGTCGCCTCTCGACTCTGCTTAACCTTCAGTCTGAACAAACGGAGGAAGGCAGCTGGGATTCTTTCACACATGGCTATTACATAATCCAAAAAATGACGTAGCTCAAGTTTCACTCTGGAATCCTGTTTAGATAGATAATATTTCATGTTCTATACGTCTGACTGTGGTCCCCTGATGTCTGTGAACAGGTGAACTGGGCTCCAGTGACGACCCTGAGTTCCTGTACTACATGAATGAAGGCGTGTACGGCCCATTCAGCCACAAGCTACTGGGAAACTCCATCCCTGCCCCGGCAGTGCACAAGGTCAGTAGGCCTCCGCCCAAGAGAGGTTATGTCCCTTTGCTCTGAATAAAACATCTGATAGCAGCTTCTGCTCAAAAGGGAAACTATGACGCACATTATGAGCCCTGAAGGAAGCGGGGTCAGATGATGGTTTGATAGAAAAGGGAAGTGTTCTATGTGACCTTTATGTAGGAGATAAGTTGGGTCTGGCTTTCTTCAACCTAAACCTGAGGTCCTCAGATGTGTGACATGGGACACAGTGTTCCCCAAAGACATGTGGGAGCATAAGATGACAGGGCTGCTCACACTGACACACATGCCAGAAATGCATCTGATCGCTTCACAGTCAGATCAGTGATCACATTCAGGCAGCGGATCAGACAGCCAGACCCCCCCCCCCCCCCCGACGTCGCACGCCTAACAACCTCCAGGACAGCTGAAACTAGGGTTGGCTCTAAAATAATTTGAATTCAAATCGGAGTTAAACTCATGAAGTCTCTGCACGGCTTTAGAGCGACAGAACAGCTGATCTCTACCTGCGCACCCTCCATACCAGACTAGATGTTACTTAACAGTTTCATCTCCCCGATCATTCTTAATTTCTTCTTCTTTTTACGCCTTCTAGCACGTGCCGAGCGCTGAGGAAGCCGTGTATCCCAGCAGCCTGTGGGGCCCGTCTCTGGACCAGCTGGACCAGGTGGTGGAGCACTGCCTGCTGCCCGAGCTCAGCGTGGGAGACTGGCTCCTCTTCTCCAACATAGGAATCCGTGGCCTGGAGGAGCTGGGCTGCCTCTCTGGCTCCCCCCAGCTGCCGGTCTACTACACTGTCTCCAACTCTGATTGGTGAGTATGGATTGTTTGGCCTCTCTAGAGCTGTGACAAGAATGCAATGAGATCAGCGGGGAACTGATGGGCTGCTTTTTATTACTCGCAGGTATGAAATGCAGCAGGCCGGTGTGGCCCTGGACAGTGCCATGAAGAACTTCTCCATGGTCCAGTATAGCATGTAACTGTCCTCTGCCCCTGTCCCATATTATATTGCACAGATCCCCCTTTGCCCTCTGATCCTTTGAGAAGACGGGTGAGGGCGGTATTGGGACACGGGGGCAAAAAATGGGGTCTACATTCCAGCCACCTTGGAAAACGCTGTGTCCCATATTTCTCCCAGGAAAATTGACTTTGTTTTTCCTTTTGGGAACGGGAGACAATTGGTTATTCCACACCGCAGTTGTCTAAAAAAAAAAAATCTTGCCCTGTTTTGCTCCTCCCCCCTGGTGGATTTTGTAAAAGTGTCAGCTTAAAGAACTCCGGCCCACACTCAAAACAACCTTATGCAACAAAATGGACGACTCTTTGGAGGTGGAACCCCCTCGCCGTCTTTGGGGGTGGTTTTGTTTCCTTAAAAAAAAAATATCAAATCCAGTTTACAGAAGTACAATTGATTTTCAAATCACCTGTATCGATTTACATGTTGACAGTCGTTGGAGTCCTGTGTCTGTCCGTTTAACACCACACAAACTTTGTCTGTAGATGATTTTTGAAGTGTTTGTAAAAAAGAAAATGAAAAAAAAAAAAAAACGATGCCCGGTGTGTATTCTGTCTCATCAGATCCTCGCTCCGCATCGTTTAAAAATTACTTATGACACAATGACGTAATCTATTTCTTTACTGCAATTCACCTCATTGCATCTTTATTTATTGGATTCAGATTAACTGGGGCGTGTTGAAAGCTCCCATCTTATAAGTGTGTTGTGCCCAGGTATTATGCTGTGGCCCATCTAACAGTATTTTCCTGATAAGATATTGATGTGTTTTTTAACGCTACATGGATTTAAGTGTGCTGTGATTGCCATATGTGACCTCAGTGTTTTCCCTTTACTCAAGAGGCATGAAGGAACTGCTGCTCTATAGCTCTAATACACAGAAGCTACACGGACCCTAAGGCCCTCCTTCCCCCTCCAGACATATAGAATTTGGTTTGAAATGCAAAAATCTGTTGTAGGTTTAAAGAAATCTGAGACATTTCACAACACACCACTGGTTTTTCAGAGCCTCGTGTTTAGCCACGGGTGTGTTGGCAATGTCCCGTTTCCTTCCAGTATCCACTCTAAACAGGATCTGGAAACCAGTACCGGAGCGACTTAAGCCCTTGTTCATACAGTGGAGACATGCTAGTTGTACACAGACCTCTGAGGCAATGCAAGGTTTTCTCACAATGCCAGGTTTTTTTCCTCGTACCTCTCTTATGGGGGGACATCATGCAGAGTCTTTTGTACAGCTAAAATGTCTAATAATAATATTAAAGGTGACCTGACAAAACTCCAGTTTTTAGAATCCTGCCCTAGTGTGTCACAGATGACTAATGTATTGTTAATTACTTGCTGTCTAAGGCACTAAAGGACCATAGCCTGTTTTTGACTGTAAATTGTGCTTGTTAAGTAATGAAAGTGATTAATTTAATACATCTGACTGAAAGCATTCATCTGGTGCCAGTGTGATCTTTGGAAATCTGTGTGGCAAACTCTTTTTTCTGGGTTATATCATTTCTTGTAGACTTCATATGAACTCTCTTTATACTATAAGCTTATAAAATGGCTTTGAATCGGTAATCTAGCTCCTGGGCTTCTTAGATATCTCTTGAACCAGGACTTAATGAAACCAAAAGTAAAACAAAGTCTCTGTTTCAGCATCACTTAATCATTAAACCACTGATGTTACAATATCACCTCACCTGTAGATACACAAGCACAAGAGAGGCAGCAACACATTATTATCCTACTCAGTGAAAGGGACACAGTGGCCTGGCTCTATCTACCATCCACTCAGCTTCACTAAGCAGTACAGGGCCAATTTCATGGAAGATAACCAACTCTCACCCAGTGCAGTTATTGCCTCACTGTGTGTGTGTGATTGCTCCCCTCGCAGGCATAAACAGTGACTCAGCAGCTGTATCCTCAGGAAACCAAACCGCTTCAAACTCCCTACCTTACTTCTCTACTCCTAACCAGTTTATTTTATGGTGGCAGATAAAATCACGCAATCGGTCATGCAAAACAGCAATTAGTAACCAGATGTTACAGTGAATCGTAGATGAATATGTTTACGCCTCCTGAGCCAATGTGGGCCTCTAATGAACACTTAACTAGAGAGCTGCCTTACACATGGCAGCTACTGAACGTTCCCTAACCCTTATAAGGAGATAAACAAATTACTACGTCAAGGAAACGGCCCCAAACGGAGCAATTGCAAGTTCTATCACACATCAGCCAGACCACAGACTCTGTCACAGGGGTGGAGTGTATCTAGGACATCTAATAATGGCGACAACAATGCATCCGTCTGCCAGGAAAATTATTAAGATGCTCAAACACGCGCAAGATGGTAAAACTGGAGCAGCATACAAAGTGGACTTGTGGTGGATGTGTTCAATGGTTCAATGTGGCCTTTTCTGGCGAGTATGAATGAACTGTACAAATATGCTGGTGCCTCGGTGTGACTGGTTGCTGGGAGCGATGGCGCTATGCAGCTCAGTCGTCCTTCAGCAGTCTTTGCACCGGGCCGCAGTGAGAAGCACTGCAGTGCCACAGGAGAGGGAATTATCCGGGTTTGCTTTGCCGTACAAAAGCGTCAAATTATTGGCGTAACTTTTAAACACAACAGATTGACGACAAAGACTCTTCATGTCCATTTTCTTTATGAATTGGTATCACATGGGGGAATACTTTGATGTGGAACTGAGCCATCGTTAACGATAACAGGCTACACTCAGATTGTTCACCGTGAGAAAGGTCTAATGGAAGAACCGACCATGTGGCTACTTTGATGGAATAATGAAAAATCGACCTTGGTACACGAGTAAACTGATTTTCTTTTCATGGTGGATATTCTTCCTTGTAACGCTGAGAGAGCTCACATGTAGCTTATGTTTACGATGACGTCATAACATGCTTTTTCCCAAACAAAACTGAAACACAAGTTAACGTAGTATAACGCTACAGGCCTGGCACTGCCATTCCTAAATGGGATGCGGCCATTGTTAATGTTATCGCCCCTTATCGAATCGCCGTTTGCAAACTTTTAGTTGCTAATCATGAACCGTATAATGAACTATCAGAATTGTCTTCTCGAATAAATTATAATGCAATTTTTTTTACATTTAATTCATCTTTCATCATATTGGTGCTAACAAGCAAGCCTAACTCCGAACTGTGACATGTTAGCCAAAACCCACTTAAATCTCTCTGTTTCCCCAATCAAGGTGGTGGAGCGACGTGATAGGCTGTAAAAAGTAGCATGATATGACATCACTACTGATGGACCGCCCATTTAGCTCATTTTCTCGACACCTCATTGGTGTAGCTTAGTCATATACCACGTGACAGCCAGGAGGGGTTACAGTAGCCCCGCCCACTGATTTAGCTACCAATGCAGAAAGCCAGAAAAACTCAATTAACAAGTTATTTATTACACAGAATTCAAGCATTAATCAACAAGTTCAATGCCAAATCGCCATGGAACATTGGTTGTAAGTGAAGATTAAAGAATATAAAGTAAATCAGGTTTTAGGAGAAGAAGGCCCCCATTGGTCAGATGATACATTATGTAAATTAGGACGCCTACGTCAGATCCTGAAGTTGAGCGCCATTTTCCTCAACAGGGGAAGAAAGGGACAAAAGCCTGATAAAAAAGGAAGAACTTATAAATGGTGCGAAGGTTCAAACGCCAGCTTTCATTTCGGATCCATCAGCGCACCGCGGTGTTTACGCGCGGAGGCGGAAGCCCCGGATGAGCGTCTGAGCGGCGGACACAGGTTACCGACGCACACACACACTTGTGGGCCGGTGGAAGTGAGGATCGTCAGCCGTGTGTCCGAGGCGGCACCGTGAGAAGTACGCAGGAAGGCGCAGCAGGTAAAGAACCGAGCGACCCCCCGAGTGAGCCGCTTTGTTCCGTGTGTGTGTGCGGGGGGGAGCCCGCTGGCAGGAGCTCACGGCGGCGGAAGAATATGTGTGTGTGTGTGTGTGTGTGTCAGGCAGGCTGTGGCTCCCTGGATGCTGCTGCGTGTGTTTGTGTGTGTGCAGATTGCATGTTGTAGCGCAGGTACACCGCACATGCTTCACTCCTGCAGGCGGAACCAAGACCTGAACGCACCACATGCTGGATCCCTGCATGTTGTTACCATGACGCCCTGTGATGTGCAGCATGTAGTTTAGCAGTACCGTGTTTGAATGAGATGAGAGGCTCTCTGGCGTCTGTTTACATCTGTATGACTTTGTTATTACGGCCTGTAGGCTTCAGTCTCAGCACTTCTGGTGTTAAGGTTTGAGTTTAATGCTTTGTGGTTTAGTTTGCATCATTTATTTATATTTCCATAAACAGGATGTGTTAAACAGATATTAACCAACTGATCTTGTGTTATGCCAATACAGGGGTTTGGTTTTTGTTTCATTTATATTCAGGAAATGTAAGTTATAATAATGACAAGGAATTGAGTTACATTTATTTTTTAAATATCAAGGTCCTTAAACACCTTAATTTTCTGAGTTATAAATGTTGAATTATTGACAGAAATCACAATCTGTTAATGTTTTCTAGGCTTGTAAGGAATAATGTATCAGCTTCCAACCGGGAATATTGAAAAGATCCGGAAAGCACGCAAGGCAGTGAAAAGCATCCTTGGTGAGCTCGGCTTGGAGGATTGCCAGAACTATCTAAAGGTATGTGTGTGTACACATGTGGCGTTGATGCACACGGTGTGTCTCTTCCTGTGTTTTAGATTTAAGAAGCAACAGTGTGCAAGCATCACACACACTCACTTAGTTTGCTTAATGCTTAGACGTAATCCGTTATTAAAAGTATTTTAATTTTGTCTGCTAAATTGAAGCTGTGTTTTCATGTAAATCAGCGTATTAAGTATTCACTGCTGTTAAACCAGGTGAATTCTGGGAAATATTAGAGTACAGCACTACAGGCAGTGTACAGACTAAAGCATTCATGATGTCATTTACTTCATAATGCCTCTGATGTGGGACTTGCTGTCTAAATGCTTTATAGACTTTTCATATTTGCATAAAGCTTAACTGCTGAATTTCCTTGAGAGTCCTGCAGGACCTTTAGCTGAGCTCTGCTGCACCCACCCACTGGAGCCGTTTGTGTTTTGGTTTTTACAGGATCATCAGGAAAACGAGGAGAAAAACTCTGATGAAGATGACGCGTTCGAGGAAACAAAGTGGGTGGATATCACAGATGGCTACAGCGCCAAACACAGGAAGAAGGTGAATGTAGCCAAAGTTTCTGTTTCATGCCATGTGATTCCCGCTCGTTTCCATCCAGTTGCTTGTTGTTCTGTGACCTTCAGTTTTAATCTGACTGTGGTTGTTTCTGTGTTTCTGCAGTGGCCTTATCGCTCTCAGGCTCTGTGCTGTAGCATGTGCAAGTATTCCTCGTGGAACATCTACAACTTCAGGAGTCACGTAACGCGCTGCCATGAGTACGCCCAGTCGATCTGCGCCATGGCCCCCTGTCCTCAGTGCCACTTCATCGCCCACCCAAAGGTCCTCAAGAAGCACAAGCTGCTGTTCCATTCCAAACTCAACGCCCACGTCCAGTCCGCAAGGGACGGAACCTTACCCATCCACTCCGGGAACGAGAGGTATCAGTGTCGACGATGCGGATTCCCGAGCTCGTCGGTCTTTGCGATGAAGAAGCACGTAATCCTCAAACACCTGGAGAGCTTGGCGGAACAATACATCGGCCTCCGAGTCTATGCTCATGGTCCTACTACTCCAAAGATCTACTGTTGCAAGATATGTAAGGTCAGCACAGGAACTATAGACCAGATGCTGCATCACATGCTGGTGGAGCCCAAACACTATTCAATCAGCACACAAGTACAGAGTCTCATTCACGAGAACAAGAATTATATCATGAAAGCAACCACAGCTAACGGTAACAGCATGTATGTGACATTCCCAAGTATCGCCCCTAAACCGCAGCAACCTCAACTATTCAACAGCAAATCCTTGGTGTTACCCAGCAACGGGCAGAATACCGGAACACTGTTGGCGTTACAGCAATTACAAGGACCTACAAACAGTGCAACTCTGATCTGCGCTCCAGGGACCAACCAGGCGTTCCTGCCTCCTCAGGCCTCAGCGCTTGTCCAGCTCGCGAGCGCCGAGGCCAAAGGTTTGCTTCAGCCCGGCGCCACCATATCCCTACGAAGTGCTTTGCCTCAAGGGGCGTCGATGCTCCAGATGTCCAACCTGTCCCTGCAACAGAAGTCACTGACCCTGACGACTTCCGCTCTCCCTCCCGTTCACGCTCCCCCCTCGCAGAATCAGCAAACGCGGCAGATCCTCTTCTCGCCAGCTTTACAGACCAGCGTGGCGGCGGCGGCGCCGCGCCCTGCCCCCCAACCTGCCATCCTCACCCAGAAGGCACCAGTTAGCCAAGTGGCCCTGCAAGGCACCATGCTGACGTCACAGTCTCTGCTCAGCCACCTGATTCCTACAGGGAACAAGGTGGACGGCATGCCAACTTACACCTTCGCTCCGCTACAACTGACGATGCCCTCCCCTCTGAGTACGATTCCTAAGACTGTTCAGCAAATAAGTAATCCGTCGCAAACCAAAAAATGGATTACCTGCCCGCTCTGCAATGAACTGTTCCCCTCTAACGTCTTCGACATGCATACAGAGATTGTTCACAAGACAAAATCCGCCGCGTCCAAGTCAGAGTCCGTGGCTGCTCGAGCATCATTCCTAAAGAAAATGCCGGACAAAACGGTCAGGTGTCTAACATGCAAAATCCTCCTCTCGGAAAAGAACGTCTTCCAGCACCTTCTGCACGGCTTGAATTGTTTGTACTGCTCTGCTTCATTCTTCTCGATTAAACAACTCTTTGATCATGTGAAGCAGCACCTTCGCACGGCTTACTGTGACTTCTTACGCCAGAAGTACAGGATTCACACGGACAGTGTCGGTGGGATCCTGTTCCCGTACTTTGACGTCACCACCACCGCACCAAAAGAGCTCATCGGAGAAAACGAGGTCAGTCTCGTCCTGGTCACGAATTCCGTCGACCTCATTTACTTTAAATTGCACCCCAGCAGCCAGTCAGACTCGTGCTCGCCACCCGCCAAGATCAACAGCACATACTGCCCCTTCTGTGATGAGAAGTTCCAGTGTGAAGCCAACCACCTCCAACACTTGAAGCAGAAACACTTTGTCGCGCCGACCATCCACGCCATCCTCAAGACGGAGGCGTTCAAGTGCGTCTACTGCAATGGCGTGTACACTGGAAAGGTCACCCAGCAGGCAGTAATGCTCCACATTCAGCGGTGCCGGTGTTCCCCAAAATCATCACAGCCGCCCAAAACGGCAAGTAACGAAGTCTTAACCAGCGTAAGACCACAGGTCTTAACCAGTGTAAGGCCACAACCACAGCCGCCGCCACAACCACAGCAGCTACAGTCGCTACAGCAGCTACAGCAGCTACCAAAACCAGTTCAGCAGACGAGTCAGGCGCCAGGACTCTACTTTGTCCAAACAATCAGTATGAAACCAAGGTTAGCTCCGGTCGTGGTTCAGCCCCCTCCAGTCGCGCCCGTCGTCGTAAACAGCTCGGAGACGGAAGCAGAGATGCAGTGTAAGAAGAGGCTGGAGGCGGCGTGGAGGGAAGTCATGGAGACCAACAAACGGGAGAGGCAAGAGAAGGCGGCGCAGCGCAAGAGCCGAGAGCAGGAACCGCCCGAGCCACCACCCAGCGAGCCGACGCCCAACGAGCCGGCGGTGAAGCTGCTGCTGGAGCCCTCGGCCTCCGAGCGGTCCGGCAACGACGAGCGCAAAGAGTTCATCACCCGGTACTTCAATGTCAACCCGTACACGAGCCGAGCCGAGGGCGACGAGCTGTGCAAGAGGCTGGGCCTCTCCAAAACGGAGCTGTCGGCCTTCTTTGGCAGCAAGCGTAGCAAGTGCCTGAAGAGTCTGAAGAAGAGCGCGGCCGTCGTCCTCCTCGGTTTCAACATGGCCGAGCTGGGCAAAGTCAAGCACAGTCTGGTCGTCACCGAGCACACGCCGGTTGAGCCCACGCAGGCAGAGCCCACGCCGGCAGAGCTCACACCAGCTGAGCCAACGCCGGCCGGTCACACGGAGCCGACGGGGAACTGCGAAGAACCGGAGGCGGCGACGAAGCGAGACGAGAGAATGCGGCAGTGCAAAGTGGCGAAAGTGTAGAGGCGTCAGGAAAAGAACAGTCGCAAGAACTTTAATGGCCTTTTGTGTGAATCGGTTAGTTCATGTGAAGTGTTTCCCAACGTGCGCGCGCGCGCTTTAAAGTGCAGCTCTTCATCGTAGCCTTGACGGAGTTTTACTGACGCGGCTTCAGTGAAACTCAGTTTATAACCGCCGGCCCCCCAATTCTCACATAAATGCACAACAGTGTGTTGATAAGCCAGTAGAGTGCGTGACTGAGAGAGAGAGAGAGAAAGTGTGTAAAAGTCTCACATCATTGTTTAGGTGCATACAGTCTCATTTCTCTATGGCTGCTGATATCGTCTTGACCACTCATCTGCAGCTTTTTGTACCTTTTTAAGCCCACATGTTTGTTTCCTTATTTTACTGCACCGCTCATCCTGAATTTGCTTAATTTATTGTTTCCATATTTCCATTCAAGATGCTGGGCGTTTTTTTTGTTTAAACTTTGACCTCTTTCTGTCATGTGCACTTTTTTGCCCCCCCCCCCTCACTTTGAATTTCTGTCATTGACGTTCACACAAGTTAAAGGGAAGATGTTTGTGTTTTAACCTTGCAGTACCTAAAGCCAAGTTGTAAAGAATGTATCAATGTTTGGGTCTCGACGCCTAAGCGCTTCTTTTTTCTCATTTAGTTCTGCGAGTCTCTGATCATGTTGCAGCACTCCAGTCAGATCCCATAATAATGTGCCATAGTGCAGTCTATATATTTGCATAGCCCTGTGGAGACATACATAGAGATCCAACAGAACATAGTCTGTTACCGAGTGTTGGTTCTGTTGTCATATATCGTTTTTTTCAGTTGATTTTTGTATTATAATGAGTTTTGTATAATTCTCCAGTTACACAAAGGTTTGGAGACCCAGATTCCTTTCAGGGCCACTGTGTTGCAAAAAATAAAAGTGGCTTCCTTTTATGTAAGAGTCGACATTTCTTTCCTGTTCTAAGAAAAATATATAAATTTTATTCTAGCTGTGATAATTCACCACAAATGTTTATTTTATGTATAATGTTGTGTAAGTTCACCCACACTTCAGGCCACGTTTTGTTCTTTAAAAGAAAGGCATGGAATCGAGATAAAAGATGCTGAATAAAATAAAGGTTATGACCAGTAGAGAATATTAATGCATATTTTAATACGCCCCTGATGAATACATGGTGAAACGTTTCCTTCCTGCCTCATGTGGCTGTACAATAAAAACGGTACTTTTCATAAGAAAGAGATGTGCTCCAGGGTTTGTTTATTGTACAGGAATGTTAAGTCACACAAGTCATTGAGCTCAGATCGGTTGTAATAGCGACCTCCGGCCGCTGGGTGGAGTCGCTCCTACTTGGTATCGGCTTCTATATTGTCGAGCAGAGAGGGACCGCTGTAGTTGTTGGTCTGAATGGCCTCTAGTTTCTCTATGTAGCCCAGCGGGAGACCGTTCTGCTCTGCGCCGCGACACACCACCTGACGACACACACACACATTTGATATTTTTCTCTGACTATCACATTCTCCTCAAAATATAAACCTTTTTTTCTGAGTCAGCATTTGTGCTCTGTGTGTGTGTGTGTGTGTGTGTGTGTGTGTCTTTGCACCCACTTGTTTGTACTGAGGGGATGGAGGAGAGGGACGGAAATTATTCATCTGATATGTCCTGCAAAGCATCATTCCATCATCTGTCTCCACTGCGACCTCTAGTGGAGTATACGCCCCACTGGGGACTCCCTCCTGACTAAACACGCACACACACATAAACAGGTTAACTGCAGTGTCTGTAAAGACATCACGCATGTTGGTGAAACATTAAACACTCACTCATCCAGACTGTCCAGATGTTCATTGTTCAGAGTCCAGATGACGCCCCAGACCTCTGCGCCGGGACAGGACTGGATGGTTGCGACCCCCCCGTGCCATGAGGTCTTTTCATTCTCGCCCCAAAGACCAAAGTTCAGCTCATGGTCCTGCACAAACACACCGGCACACACACGCGCGCGCGCGCACACACACACACACACACACAGGGGTGGCGACGGACAAAGCTTGTGCGTTTTAGACAAAATGCTGCGATGAAAGGGGCGATGCTGCGTTTGTGGTCTCAGCACAAACGGAACCGAGTGACCCAGTTTTTCCGGCTGGTTCGTCCCATTCATTGTCGTTGGTGCAGCGGATTATGCATAATGGTTTTTAAAATAAATGTCAGGAATTACACGAAATCAATGGAATCGTTAACTGATAGGTAAAGTGTAGCTTTAATCGCTCAGTTTCACGGTCGTTAACTTTTATCCAGAACTACTTGTACAAGATTTTATTTAAAAGATATCTGCCAACTAATAAAATGTGTTGTAGATTAAGATACATATGCGTGTGAAATTATATATATAAATATATAAATATGTAAGATTCACCTATGTAGAATCCGTGGTGCGTTCACTGACCTCGCTACAGCGCTGGGATTTGTTTCCATTCTAATAACGCTTGATCCTCACCTTCAGTAGGCCGATGGCGTGGAAGATAGCAGACGGGTTGGCTAGCTGGAGTCTTTCCTTCAGCAAGTTGCTTCCAAACGCGAAATACAAGAATCTACCGACTACAGCAGCAGACATTGTTGATCCTCTGTGAACGCCGCCTACTTGTGTGAACTTCACACACCGCCTGCACTGGGCGCTGTTTGGTCCTTTCTGTGGACGCGCACGGCAATGGCCATGAAAATATAATTAATACTTGCAAAATAAAACATAAATAACTCCCTAATACTTTAACTTGTCACTCCAGCTGTACCCCAATATGCTGTATAATAGTAATGTTTCTCATAATTGTGTCATAAATTCATCAGTATACACGCAAACAAACTCAGTATGCAGATAATTATCGCCTGCGGTGCAGCTGTCAAGAGAACTGATCGATAGAGGCCATTGTTGTTTGCGCTCCATTCTTCTTATTTCCAACGAAGGCGAGTCTGACATGATTGAGTTTTGATGCAAATTAAGAAATCACATCAGTTTTGTTCTCTAAAGCTCGCGTCATGTTAAACTTTTAGCGTTAGAGTTGGGCAGGTGGGTTTGTCTTGAAAGGCAGCCGGGAGAATCAGCAACGCCTGAATGAACATCATTCAGGAGCACACAGGAGGGAGGATTTACTGATAAGTGACTTTGATCACCAACACAGATGCAAAGGTGTAAGTATCATGTTTTGATCTCTAAACTAAGATTTTCACTGCAGAGGAGCTGCTCAAATAACGAGGGGTTTGTATTACTAAAAATGAAAATGTAATGTTTGATAGCAGTTTATATATATATATACATACACACACACACAAACACATTTGTTTACTAATTTTGTTTGTTTTTACTACACCTTTGTAATAGTACTTACAACTTCAATAATTTCCCTGATTGTCACAATAAACATGACATCTAAATTAATGAATTCACAAAAGAAACTTTATTCAGTCATGCACTTAAGGAAACTCAAAAGAAAAAGTGGACAATCCCAAGCAGAAAGGTATATTTTTTAAAACGGAAATAATTTGAAGACGCAAGATTTTTCCTCCTGATAAGGAACATTTTAATGTACAAAAATTAAGAAAAAAACCAAACATGGAATTCACTAAACGCTTCCTCCAAGAAACGAAAAAAAGGAAAGAAATCCTGTACAAACAGTGTGAAGGTGCACGGCTGTGGAATCATCTCCTGGGGCCTCCCCGACCCCGGCCTCTTCCTCGGCCACGCCCCCGTCCTCTTCCTCTGCCCCGGCCAGCCACTGGAAGGGAAGAGATGGTGGACGATTAGTTAAGGACACTGATGATCATATGAGACAAATACCCCCTGACATGTCTGTCAGCCAAACTCTTTCACACGCGTCTCACCTGCTTCCCTCTTCTTGGACTTGATCTTTGGCTCGATGTCGACCAGCAGAGTGTCCAGCGGGAGGCTGTCGGGCAGGATAAAGTAGCGGATGTTGTTGCCACGGATACTGAGTGATTCCAGCTGAGTGGGTTCCCTATTTTTCAGGGTCATTTTAACCGCCTTCAGATGGGTGTTCATGCTCACATCCACACCTGGATGGGAAAAGAAAACAGGGATGAAGACATGATAGTCAAATTAGTGTGGAAATTACGGTATTTTGACGCTTCAAGTCGTTTCCTAGCTGACTACTCGCCCCCTTTAGCCTGGGGGCCAAAGTTTTGAACCCCATTCAGGTAAGTCCCGCTAGCCATCAGCAGTGAGGAGCTGCTTCTTACCTGTGATGGTTCCATGGACCTGGGTGCCATTCTTCAGCTCAATGGTGACCGTCTCATGGCTGAGCTTCATCAAAAACCTGCAGTGTAAAGAGGTCAGAACAGACAAAGGGTTCACCTCACAAACTAAACAACACTACAGGTTTGTTCTGATTCTGTCTGATATTAATTTGTCCCTGAACCTTCTCTGGTCGAAGACCTGAAGTGCACATTTTGCCCCCCTTGAGTCTTTGAAAGGTTATAATGTAGAATATGAGGGTGACGTTGCACTTTGACCCCGTTTATTCCGTACACTATATTGAGAGAACACAGCATTAACATAGCTTACATTCTTTCCTCTTACCTTCCCTGTGCAGTTTGGAATTTAAGTACGCATTTTAAGTTGTTTAAAGTGCTATTTAATTGATTTTACGCTAAATGATTTGGCAACAGTGGACTGACTCAATGTAGCCTGGAGTTAGCCGGCTAGCTAACATTAGCTGCACCAAAACAAAAACACAAGCTAAACAAGAAGATATGAACTTGCTTATCAGACAGGTAATAGGATGCATGGGGACGTTTGCATGTTTTAACGACCTTCTCTGTTGCATACTCGTTAATTATTTGTGTTCAGTTCGGTGAGATTCAAGCTGGGCCCGACACCAGCAAGCCAGATACCCGTATGTAGAGTTAGATGGTTATACGCTCAAAACTGGAAAACGTTTACGCAAAATTCCACATTTTGATATCAACCCGAGTACCGAGCGTGTGGACGTATTCTGGTTTAATCCAACACGGAAGCGGCTCATTGTCTTTACACTCTGCAGCCTCCATTCATTCCGTCCGCCGCTTCCCGCCTTGAGTCACCGTCTCTCCCCGCAAACATCTACAACCATCCAGCGCCATCGGCCCGCTTATACGCCCGTAGAGTGCAGCGCTGGATAAATGAAGCTTTTAGTCGCCCTCTTACCTGACGAGTTTCATGATGGTGATGGATTTCGCGTACAAATCCTCCACCGGGCAGAAAAAATTACAGCGATCACTGAACACAGGTCGCCGTTGTATAGTTGAAGTTCCGGGCGCGCTGATACGACGTCATTAGCTGCGCGACACCAACGAAGAACAAGGAAAAGGAAGTGGACCACGTGCACACCTACCGACAAAAAAGGGTTACTGCACGTAATTAAGCGACTCAGTTAACAGCTCCTTTTGTTTCAAACTGGACATCTTATAATTTAGTTAGTAACATGAAGTTTGCACTATGTTACTTCAAATGTGGCCACATCCCTTATATTCTAGTACACCACTTAACGTAATACATCGACACAAATAGACTCCTTAAAGAACCTGTATTGTTTTTAAACTGCAAATTGAATACTTCTTTTATCTTGCAACTATATTGTGAAAAGCATAGGAGCAATATGACATGAGAAGGAGTAGTTGTCACAAAAATATTGGACTGGACAGAGGGAGGGAGAGAGTGTGTGTGTGTGTGTGTGTGTGTGTGGAGACTCATTAAAAAAGACTTGTCAAATCTGTCAAGACACTTTTCATTTCTTTTTATTCAGCGTAAACTTTGCACTGACACTTTCATTTACAGTATTGGCCACACGTCAAACTTCTCCTATGGACTGACTGGGAATGTATCGAGTAGAATGTATGAGTGCAATTTCATTTTTTCTTCCTCTTTTGAAGTAGGTGGTAGATGGATCACAAAAACTTAAAATCAAGCACACAATTCCTGTGACACCATAAATCCAAAGCTACACCAAGCAACAGAAATACTTCTTTGTCATTCCTCTGCAACATCGCCTGACAGCACTGGATTAGTGTGACACATTAAGAACATGCGTGTGCAGAAAGAAAGAGATCACTCAGTAATTCCGTTGTGAGTCCGGTTGTATGGTCCTTATTCCTCAGAGAACAGTCTGAAAAGGTGTGGACAGCATGTCATTGTCTGTCCAGCACTCTCACAGCTTAATGTTACAATACAGATCCATATTTGGCTGAACTCTGTCACTTCCTTCCACTCATGCCCAGTTCACTGTAGTAGATCAATCAAGACCAATACACTTTAAATTGCACCACCAAAACTGTCCATGCTGCTGTACAAACAATAACACCTCAAACTACCAATTATCCATGATGCAGTTTTGATTGCATATGTTGTTCCGTGTGAGTGTCTCCTTTCATTACAAATTTAAAAAAAGAAATCTGAATTTGCCTTTGGAGAGGATATTATTAGAATTCCATACACTACATTTATGATTGGCATACCAAAAGATAGCATCAAAACACTCAACTGTTACCATTCAGCTTCCTACAGCACCAAAGCATATCTCAGCACAGCAGGCAGTGTTTCATTCTTTTGTAAACATTTCATTTTGGGCAATACAGTTTTTAAGATTGAGGCTGTTTGGCGATGCAGAATCCAGAGTGTGACATCACATTTCAAGATCCTTATTAAATCAAAGGCCAACAACATTTGCTTAGCAACATTCAGATAAAGTGGTTATTAATTATAGTGAAAACTCGTGTACCAAGTGCAGATTATTGAGCTTCGACATAACTCATACTGAGTGCAGAATGTTTTTTCATCAATGGCCGACACTTGTTTCTTTGCCTTCACAGACTGTAAGGAGACGAGCTGAAGTAACACACAGAATGAGAACAAATGATATTAGTGTGAGTGTGTGTGTGTGTGTGTGCACTGTTAACCTCAGTGTTTGGCATCAGCCACACCAATGTGGTGTGTTCTCCATTATCTTTCATTAGCAACGTCATCATGTTTAAATAGCAATGACACTAATAAATACCACTAATAAAACAAATATGATTCAAACAAAAAGGCACACAGACCCAACAACTCTGGTCTGACTTGGAAGAAATGTCATCTCAAGGTAAAAATCAAAAGTGAATAAAAGGATAAATTACAGCTAAAAGCCTGACCCCTCTCCCATCTATCAACAGCACACTGCACTTGGCATCAGTAGTGGAACAGACACGATAAAAACAAAGCCAATTTCAAACAAACTGTGCACCAAACCGTCACCCTGAAAAATCCATATCTGGTTGAGGTTTTTTTCCTTTAAACATCAGAGTTCAGGAGTGTTTTTATTTAACATCACGTTCTTCACCTGTGGATGACAGCTCATCTGTGATAAAGGCAGAGAGAAACATCTGAAATGGATTCGACACCCCCCGCCCCTCCTCCCCCGCCCTTCCCGCCAAGAACAACAAGCGCCCATGCTGCTGCAGAGCCTTTGAACAAGACGCCGGGCCTCTACCGACTGTAGAGGTGTTGCACAGTGGATGATACAAAAGGAGCGCTGATGTCATAAAATGGATGTTAAGCTCGTTTGTAGGAGAATGATCTGAGCTGTGACGCCTGCTGCTTACCGGGGCAGAAAGGCTCTTATCCTCTCTGCAACGTACCAAAAGCAAAAAGGGTCACAGGGTTAAGCTCTCTACCAAGGCAGGCACAGTGTGCACGGGGGTCCAAAAAAAACATCAGAATTAGGCCCTCTGATTGTACGGTACGCGAAATGTAGACCCACTGTGGACCGCAGCATGAGCTGTGAGGGTGGAAAGAGGCAAGTTTGGAATTCAGCATCGACAGCACCAACGCTTCACCCTCGATTAAGTCAGAAGACTAAATTAAATACAGGAGGCAGTGGAATAAATTATAACATCAAACAAAAACATATGCAGCATTGTATGTGTATGATATCAGTAGCTTTCCATTCACCGGCTTCACTCCTTTGCTTTGAATTCAAGTTTGTCTGTTTCTCCAGACAAAAGCACTTTTTTTTATAAGTCAAACTTCTTATGACATCATCTTTACTGGACAAAGTCTGCAAGGCTTGGTGTCCTCTCTACATACAGTATAATACAGTAAACACTGTAACCCTCTAAGGCCTCCATCTTATATTTTCTCTCATTCTGTCAGTGCTACTTCCTGTCTTCAGTCTTCCATCTCCTCTCCTCATCCACATTCATCTCTACTGAACATACGCTAGCTCAGCCTTGTGTTTATTCTCTTTTGTCTTTCGCCTCACACTAAGTGTACTTGTTCCTCCCACTCCTCAGGGGATTGGTCCTCTTCTAACTGAAGGACGAGTTCTGAGTCTGTCTCTGGGGCCTGGGCAGTGTGTGTCGGACCGCTCTCACATTGTGTGTGCGAGCATGGGTGTGTGTCTGCTTCGTCCAGCGACACGTCTGCCACACACCCAGTGTTCGCAGTCTCCTCGCCAGCCTCTTTGCCAGCCTCGCTGACCTCCACACTCACAGCGTGTGCGCAAGGAGTCGTTGGCCCCGTTTCTGCTCCTGGCTCACCCTCCGGGGGCTGCCGGCCTGGGGTGGGGTTTACATCTCTGGAGGTCTGACTCTCTGACTCTGTCTCTGTGTGTGTATCAGGGGAGGAGTCGGTCTCTGTGGTGGGTGGGGAGGGGATGAGGGCTAGGCTCTGGGGATTGTTCTGGGGGTTGATGTTATTGTTAAACCAGGCCATGATGTTGTCCAGCAGCTGGGCACTGGCAGCGGGATCCAGCGGCTCAAGTCTCTGAGGGTCACTGGGGGTGAAAGCGCCCCCTGGGGGGATCACGGGTGAGAGCAGGAGCTCTGGCTCCATGTCTGGAGAGGGGAGGCACAACTGGACAGGAGGCTGTGGGGCTGACTTGGGGGAGCGTTCAAGAGCGTAGGAGGCAGGACGCTCGGGTGTGTAAGAGCTACTGTGTTCTGGGAGAGGAGTGTAAGAGCCGTCTGTGTTTGGGGAGCTTTCATGGGTGGCTGTGACTTCCCGATTACATGAACCATGGGTGGGGTTCTGCGTGTGTTCCAGTGCATAGGAGCCAGACTGTTCTACCTCAGCCAAATAAGCACTCGTACGGCAGTGACTACTCTGCTCATTTCTATCATAGCAGGGATCTGTGATAGTGATGTGGTCGAGCACATATGGAGTCAGTGGATTCTGGTCTTGTCTATGGCTGCAGTCACTGTAAGAAGCTTCCATGGTGTACTGGCCAGTGTGTGCACTGTGGTGGTATCTGTGGTGTGAGTATAGCTGCTCCTGTGTGTGTGCATCTAGGTCATAAGGAGTGGTTATGTTCCCTAGTTTCATAAGGCTGTCTCCCAGCTCCAGCAGCTCTGCACTGAGGGAGGGAGGTGGAGGAGGCAGAGGAAAGGAGGTAGATGAGGAAGGCTGGGAGGAGGAGTCTGTTCTGTTAGGGGGGCGGGGAGGATCCAGGAGAGAAGTGGGAAAGGAGGAGCCTCTGGCTCCTGGAGGACCGTCTGTGTTGTGGGAGTGTAAAGCGATGTCACCCAGGTCTCCAGGGAGACCCTGCCGCCTCTCCTGCCCTCTGTCTAGGCCGATGTCTAGCTCCAGTCTTCCTTCCATCCCTCTGTCTGTGCCTCCATCCAAGCCTCTCTCTCTGCGGGACTCCTGCAGGGAGAGCTGGATAGCCAGCAAGATGTTTGGGTCGTCTTCATCCAGTGAACCCAGTCCTCTTCTGCGGCCCTCACTCCTCTCTGGGCCTTCTGCAACTCAAACAAAAACCCAGGGATTAATGTTTACATCGCCAGTTGATACCAGTGCCAAATGATTTGTGTGCTTGGCCTGATCAGCTTCACTGAGCAAAACATTTAAATCCCATCTAAATGCTCACTGTAGTGACGGGTCACTGCACTGTGTACTGCACAACGCCAGAACACTACATGTTCTATTACTGCCAAAGCAACACTAAGATGAAAGCATTGTAGGTGTGGACCTGTGTTGTCACTCCTTCTGTTGCTCTCTGGTGTGTTGCTGCTGCTTCTCAGATTGTGCAGACTCAGCATTTCTCCTCTGCGCCGTGGCCGGTGTCTGCGGCGGTACTGGATATCAGCATAGTCCTGCAAAGAGCCATTCAACCTTTTATCAAAATAACAACTCATCTATTTTCTGTCATACACTCTGCTATAGCACCAATTTGTAGCAAACAAAAGGAAACAGGACTGCGCCCATGCACGGGGACGAAACCCCAGGAGATCAGGGTCGCGTTCTCTTTCAATGTTGAGGGGGAAAGGAACAGGTCTCTGAGTTACCTGGGACTGTCTCTCTCTTTGATCTGCTGCTCCCAATACAGAGTGTCGACTCCGCATCTTAACACACACACACAAGCAAACTAGGTCAGCTGCAGCCATAGTTGTGCATGCATATGGCATCATACAGAAGTGGGTCACTAAGCGCAGTTTTGGGGGACAGCGTTAGCTTGAAACAAACACGAAGCAGAAGAATATAAGATGACAGGGAGAGTTTGTACCTCAGGAGAGGCGAAGCCGAGGTACTCCCAGTCCCATGATCCTCCTGGGTAGCTAAAACACAAACACACACACACAGAAATGTTTCTCACAGTGAAACAAAGATGCAGATGACACCGTTTAATATTTGTCTGTCTAGTCTGCAGCCGGTTTAATGCCTTTAATCCCCATTGAACCGTACAGTGGTTCTCTTACGCAATCAGCTACTTTAACGTAAGTTCAAGTGCAAGTTCAAGCAAGTTTGAGCTTGTGTGTGTGTGTCCATACTTCCTGCGTGGAGGCTCGGGCGAGTCGTTCGGTGCCACGCCACGGGCCACTGAAGCCAGGAACTCCTGTCTCTTCTGCTGGACGAGTCGGGCTGCGCTGATGATCTTGTGGCAAGGCGTCCTCAGGTACGGCCGGTTGACCTTCTGGGCCAGATCCTCCACCACCATCTCCAAGTCCGTCTGGGGAAAACGCAAAGATCACATGAACACTGAGGACAAACTTACTAAGGATTTGCACAATGAAGAAGAACATTAGTTAGCAGGACTTTAGGCGTTTAACGTTATTATATAAGATACTGGCAGACGTGTCGTCCATTACCTGCATGAGTTCAAAGATCTCTTTCTGCGTGCTGCCTTGCTGCAGGAAGAAGCCGTAGGGGTAAGAGCACTTCAGCACGCGCCGCGTCTTTAGCAGCTCACACACACCGTCCTCAATGAACCGTGTGTCTGGGGGAGTGCCTTCGCCTGCAGAGACACACACACAAACACACACACACACACGCATCCAAATGAAGTGTGGGTGTATTTTATGAGGTGGAAAGAGCTTGATAATGACAACCTTCTGTTTTGTTAAGAGTAAGACGACACCAGAACATTAAGTTTGGGGCTGTACGTTCTGTACTCCACACACCCTTAGCAACTGTAATGGAAAAGCACTTCACAAGCAGCTGACACGCAGTGGAAAAGCAGCAAACCTGACCTCCGTTTGATGCTGTTTTGAGGTCAGTGTAAAGGAGACTCACGGCTAATGAAGGCTCTGCTTAGCTGCTCCATCTTCTCTTTAGCCGTTTTCAGCAGTTTCTGCTCCAACTGATGAGAGAGGACACACGAGTCAAATACGTAATGATGATCGCTTTTACGGTGAATAACTTAAAAGGCAGAGAACGAATCTCTCGTCTTTGTTTTAAAACACTTTTCCGAGCGTGTCTCACCTTATAGCTGTGTTCATGGTTCTTGAAGCGAGTGTAGTAGTGCATGAAACGGTCCAGCTCCTGAAAGCTTTTGTGCTTCTTTTCTGCCTGTTAGGGAAATGACAACTTAATGGAATAAACAGAATGGTGTATGTGTTTGTGTGTGTAATGAAAATGTTACAAGTAAAACTAAGTGGTGTGTTCTTTGAGGAGCGACGCAGGAGTGGCACGTGTGTAAGTATGAACAGTGAATGCAAGGATGATGGAAAACAATGTTGCGTCCATATTGATATGAAACTTTGCTTGTGTGTGTGTGTGAGTGTCTCTACCTCTTCAGTCATCTCCTTGGACTGTTCCTCTAGCTGCTGGATGACCTCGTAGCGAGTGCAGCGGTAGTATCCTCCCGTCGATGAGCTATGCTTCTTCCACTCCTCCAGACAGATCCAGCAGAAGTCGTACTTACACTGGAGAGGGAGGGAGGGAGGGGGAGAGGGGGGGGAGAACAACCTCACTAACCACACTCACACACTGTACGGGAGCCACAAATAGAAACGCTCGAAGTGATCAGCCCAGCCGTCTCCTTTATAACTGTATCCTTGCAAAGACGCCGAGCTGAAATATGTGTGTGTACCTTGGCACACTGCATGTGGTTGCAGCCCTCGTTCTTCTGAATTGGCGACTTGCAGTTGGCACACGGTTTGGAGTTAGTCAACAGCCACAGACAGTTAGCAGCGTCCTCGTAAGCCTCACTCACACCTGCTACTGTGGAACACCAGCACACACACACGCACACACACACACTTCATCTGAAAAATCCATCACACGGAAAATTTTGGAAGAGTGAATGTACAATATTGAATATGCAATATGGAGTCTGAATGTGCCAGGTTTCTGGACAGAAGTGTTTGCGTTGTGGCGGTGGCAAACAAAAGGCGGTAATTACAAAGCACCTGCCCGCTGTTGCGTAGCTCGGGTGTAACCAGGCTGTGTCGGTTTTGCTGACAGCTGCGTTTTAAACGGCTTTACTGTGGTTTGAGACGACACACGGCTGACTTACACTCCTCGGGCTTCATCTCCGTGACTTTCTGGAGCCAGTTCCTCCACATCTGACAGTCACATGGTTCATGGGCCTCGCCAAGGCACTCCCTGCAGGCAGAGGGGAGGGAGCGAGGGGGGGGGGGGGGGGGGGGGTCGGAGACAAGCAGAAACAATCACCACGATTTACTAGAGGAACTCTTAAAAGTTGTCTGACAACTTCTCACGCGTTGTTCCCTGAAGTTAATACTGTGTGAGATTGACTCTAAGAGAGGCCTTATTGTGTGCACACAGCAAATCAGAAAGGCATACCAGCAGAAGAGATGACCCTTGCCACAGTCGACCGCTGGGCAGGGCAGCAGGGGGAAACTGTGGGGGTCGCTGTCGCCGGGGCCCGGCCGTGTGAGCCGCACCGCCCGCTCACACTGCGCCGCGGGACACCAACGGATGGCTGGATTGTTCTCCACAAATGCCTAGGAGAGAGAGAGAGAGAGAGAGAGAGAGAGAGAGAGAGAGAGAGAGAGAGAGAGAGAGAGAGAGAGAGAGAGAGAGAGAGAGAGAGAGAGAGAGAGAGAGAGAGAGAGAAGCAGGGAACAAGGATGAGTAATGAAGGAAGGAAGTGAGGAGGAGGAAGAGAAGGGCAGAAAGTACGTAGGTAATGATGATGAAGTGTGTGTGTGTGTGTCTGAGTGTGTGTTATCACCTTAATGTCAAACTGTAAGTATCGCTGGTCCATCTCTCTGGACACCACGCTCTCTATCACCTGCACAGGCACCAACTGGTAGCACTCGTATGCCGGGCAGAAGATATTGTGGGCGTCGCCCTCCTGGATCTTCAAGTTTAGGAAGCTGACACACACACACACAGAACATTTGATATATAAACACACTGAAAAATCTGGCAGTTTGAACAGAATACACACACACACACACACACACACACACACACACACACACACACACACACACACACACACACACACACACACACACACACACACACACACACACACACACACACAGGTCCGTACCCCTCCCAGCAGGCTCGGCAGAACTCGTGGCCACAGGACATGTCCACTGGGTCCTCAAACACCGAGATGGAGCAGAGACAGATCCCACACTGCAGGGACACAGACGCACACGCACACACACATATCAATGAAACTATTTCACCTTAAACTATCATTCAGTAAATCCCAGAGCAGAAAATAGATGAAAATATAACTCGCTTCTTTCCTGGGAGTTTTACACAAAGTCATTTTGAAGTCAGAAGAGTGTCTCACTGTTGCCATGCCGTCCTCCCCAGGAGTGAGGCAGCTGTCGGTAGGGGAGGTGAGGGTGAGGGTGAGGGGTGAGCGGGGTGTCCTGGGCGTGCGGGGGGAGGGCAGGGTGTCCCAGGCGTTGTAGCCGCTGGGCGGTGGCGTAGGCATGGCAACCCCCGATCGCTGGCAGCAGCCCTCTGCATCGGACATCCAGGCTTCCAGAAGCTTTTCTCTGTCCCAGTCTGACACACGAGACAGGGACATTATACGCCTTATTTGCATTCAAATACAGGGTAACACAAGAGCGCACACGCGCACGCGCACGCGCACGCGCACGCACACACACACACACACACACACACACACACACACACACACACACACACAGAAGGTCTGCATGTGAACACACGTGCTCTCATCCTTGAACATTGTGATGTTCAATGTTGTGCAGTGAATGTTTCACGCATTCTGTAAAGGACACAGACACACACTCGCACACGCTGACACACGTACACACACACACACCATGTGCTCGGAGCAGGGCCTCTGCGGTGAAAAGGGGGGCTTGCAGCATGTCTGCAGTCTCTACGATCAGCATGTCCTTCAGCCTGCGCAGGTCCTGAAGCTTCAGTCCTTCGTAGGGCTGAAAGGACACAGAGGGGAAAAATGGAAGAATGTCAGACAACAACAAGGGACGACGAGGGAGAGACAAGGCAGATAGTGGAGGAGCGGGGAGAGCGGAGGTAGAGGAGAAGGGGGCAAAAAGGAGAATTAGGAGAAACGTTTGAAAATGAAATGGACAACGATGTGGGGCAGTGGGAGCAGAGAGAGAGAGACAGGAGGACAGACAGAGAAAAAAGTGGGGGAGAGAGATTAAGCATTAGCATGGATTTGGCAGGAAGGAAGGAAGATCAAACTGCTATCAGTTGGCAGCAGCCACTGCTGGAGAAGAGTGCAGGCTGCCCTCAATTTAACTGAGAAACATCAGAGAAGGTGTGTGAGTGTGAGTGTGTGTGTCCCCCTGCTGTATTACTGTTCTTGTTAGGACCGGTGTAACTGCTGGACATGTGAAGTGAGGACGCAAAAAAGAAGCAACAATTTAGGACTTCAGTGTTTAAAGTAAATCTCTTATATCACTGTGTGTTTGTTTACTGCAGATAATCCACAAAGAGATAAACAGGCTCAACCAGACTTCACAGTGCACTTCTTTAATTTAATTTGCATGATGTTATAAGAGACCTCGTGCTTCCCAGACAGCAGCAGCGCTCCCACTGAGACAACAGGGACGTCAACACAACAATCGGTTATGTCCACGGCAAACAATTACCGTCTATAAAAAGCCCAAAACATTTCGGAGATGGATTTGTTCTAAATACAGTTTTGTTCTCTAACCAGTAGGAATTCCCTGAGAGTCTGTGGTCTCACCTCCTTGTATCGCAGCAGGTTGGTGTCACCATGTGTGTCTGTGTTTGACTGCTGAGCTGAAGAGGAGGAGAAAACCATCTGCGATTCCAGGCTGAGGGCCAGCTCGGTGTGGTGATGCCGCTCCGCGTGGTCACATGGCGTCAACTTGTCTTCGTCCTCCACGAAAAGGTCTGCCTCGCTCTGGATTAACAGCTTAGGGAGGGGGGAGAGAAGAAAGAGAGAGAAAGAGAGTGAGAGAGAAAGATAACAGTCGTGGAACAGCGAAAGGGCATGCGACAACAAAAGGAGGGAAGCGAAGAGTGGAAAACAGCAGGGAGGGTGGAGGAGAGAAAAGAATTGATGGCAAAGATCAGAGGGAGGAAAATGGAAAAGAAGCATAAGAAAGAAATGTAGAAAATGAGACAAAGTGAAACGGAGGGAAAGAAGGTCAAAGATCGGCCTTTCACTATTTCCCAAAAGAGTTATTTTTTCCGAATCCAGTGTCTGATTTTCCTTTTCCATCTGTACAGAAATCATCATCATCATCATCATCATGTGAGCTCCGCTGGGTCCCTGCACTCCTTCCCGCTCACCTCCACGCAGCTCTTCATGCCCGCAGCAGCAGCGTAGTGGAGGCAGGTGCTGTGGTGGTTGTCCGTGGCATTGACATTGGCCCTCTCGTACTGGCCCCCGTCCAGCCGGGCCCCCGTCCAACTGAGGATCATCTGGCCAAGGGACAAAACGTGAGCGCACACACACAAACACACGCGACAAAACGTGCGCACGCTGTTTGTGCAGGTCGTAGGTCTGCGAGCGTCTGCCAGTACCTGCAGGCAGTCGGCGCGGCGCTGCTCGTCCCTCTGAGGCCGTGCCAGTCGCGGTGACAGCGCCCCCTCTGGCAGCAGTAGGATCTGCGGGCTCTGGCACAGCACATGGAGGCACGTCTCGTTGTGCACGTTACGCTTGTTCGGGTTCCCCTCTTTGCTGAACAGGAAGGACCTATGGGGCGTGAGGCACAAAGACCAGGATTAGGGGAAACATGAGGGACGACGATGCAACAGGTGCAGCAGCGAGGAAGAGGAGGATAGAGCGGTGAGATGGATTGAGGGGTGAGTGTGATTGAGAGGGCGAGAGCGAAATAAGCAAGGCAGATAGAGGAAGAAGACGAAATATTGACTATTTCTGCTTAACATCTCCGAGATAATGGACAGGAAGGCTCGAAATGCATCCTCACACACACACACACACACACACAAACACACACAACCACAGAGGGTGATGGATGTGGCAGCTGCAGCAGGAGACAGGCTGCGGTTGCATTTCTGTTTAGTAAATAGTTTCTCTGCTCTTTGTCTGTCAAAACCTCCATTTATTGATTAGATTTCCCTCCGCCGCTCCTCTTATTGGCTCCGCCTCTCGCTGATTTTCCTCGCATGCTCTTCATCTATGCATCCTGTTACCTACCACGCCCTCCTCTCCCCTCCATCATCGCCTCTGCGCCATTTGACGTTTTCATTCATATATATTCCTCCCACCCGCGGCATAATTAAAAAGACGAGCGAGTAAGATCAAAGGAGTCACCTGATAGAACACGAGTCAATGTTTCTTTATTGCTACCTTTCACCGCTGTCCTTATCTCCACTTTGACCTTCTCATCCTATCAGCAACCAGCCCTGTGCAGCCTCCCTTAATGACTGTGTACTGCCAAATCACCCTCACAGCAATAATCACTAATCACTCCAGCCTTTGCTTTCCCTCCTCGCCCACACGTCTACACCCACGAGTGCGGCCCAGGTTCAGGATGGACGGGAGGCTGGGATGCGTCTCCCTGAAACAGAGAGCTAAAGGACACCGCAAGGTTTCGGCCCTGAAAAATCAGTGAGAAAGCGGCTCAAATCCTGCAGTAATGTGATGAAGGAGGCCGAGGTGGGAAAACCTCTGGGGAGAGTTACAGCAACGTGCTTCACTCAGAGGCTCTGATTTAGCACAGAGTGTGACCTGGAGAACATCCTGCAGCATAGAAGAAGAAGAAGAAGAAATAAAGTCTAGCACGGGCCTTGGTTGGACTGTGTGCACAGTGAGGGACGACCGCTCTGTTTCTATTCATGTCTCTTCAAGGCTGTGTACTGATTTATATTGTGGAGGACGGGTTACGCTTCCCGTCACCGCTCTCCCAGTTTTTCCAGTAATAGGATGAACTTACTAGCGGATCAAACCCGGTAAATGAGGCAAATAAACCCATGACTCAGTGACGTGTTTAAAAATAAGCTTTCAAACGGAGTCACTGCATCTGCCCACGCCTGTCTTCTGAGTTTGTGTTTAGTCTCAGATTTCTCCGCCATCTATCCGCTGCTTCTGTCCGGTCAAGCTGTTGGAAACAAACAGCGTTTCCTGCGATGCTTATCAGAGGGAGGGGGGGCGGGGAGGGGGGGGGCAGAGCGCCGCCGCGTTCCTGCTCGCCTCTCTGGCCCCCTTTTATAGGTTAGTAGGAAGGGACACAAATAGCACAGCAGCCATTGATTCATTGTGTTACACTCACAGACTCAAAACGCATTAAGCAGTCGTGAGCAAACATGCATGCACGTGCGCGCGCATGCATACACAGATAATTGACCGGGGCCTTTTTAAACTGCTTCCCCTGACCCCCCCCACACCCTGCCCACTGTAATCATGGGAAGAAAGGGCAAAGAGGGGCGAGGAGGAGGAGGTGAGGACGGCTATTGAGTCACTGGAGCAGCTGTCTCCTTCATGGCCGGCAGCCTGATTTTCCCCGCAGGTGGTAAAAAGAAAGAGACACGCTGGTGTCTGAGTTTTTATTCTTCTATCATTTCCTACCCTTTCATTTTTCTGATACTCAGGGACTCTCTCTTAACAGTTCTCTCAACAGATCCCGAGGGAGGACTTGTATCTCTAAACTGTGTGTGTGTGTGTGTGTGTGTACACGGCAGAGCAAAGCCAGTGTGCACGTAATAGACAAAGAACAATACAGTAAATTCCCCTTTGAAGACGCTCATAATGCTTGTTGAATCATTTTTTACGCTGTTGCTCATCGTGTTGTTAAGCAAACATCCCAGTGAGAGTCTCCCAGTGTCGTGTGTGAACAGTGTCTTCTTCTCTAACGAGGCTCCTGGTGCATATCTCTCACATCAACATCATTTTGAAGACGTTCACCTTGTAACACAGCGACGTTTTGCAGCCTTTGTGTGAGAGATGATTCAGACAGTTATGATCTGGCCTCTTTGTAGCTTTGTAGGTTACCTTGAAAATGCACTTATAAAAAAAGAAATGTTGACTACTAGACCTGACATGCTGACAACTGCAATCCAGCTTCATGTGACTCACTTATGTAAAGGCCTTTGTGGATGTGACAGTTACTGGGAGACACTTCTGGGAGCTACAGCTTCAAAGCGGCCCGCTGTGTTTAATCTCAACCCGGCCCAGAAACACGTGTTCTTACCTGAGTAGCCGCGTCATGGCGTGGCGGCAGACGTAGTGCAGCGGCGTGTTGTGCTGGTACTGCTCTCCGTACGACGCGTTGGGGTCCAGGCCGTCCCTGAACTGAGGGTTGCCCTCATACAGCTGCCAGGCCAGGGCCTCGTCGCCGCTCACCAGGGACTTGCGGAACTTGGTCGCCGTGTTACCCATGGCTCGGACCTCGCTGAGGGCCTCCTACAGGGAGCTGTGACGGATGCCTGCCTGCCTGCCTGCCTGCGCCACCCTCCTCCTCTTCCTTCTCCTCTTCCTCCTCCCTTGTTCACCACAGGTTGCAGCTTAGAGCAACATGGTTCGCTGTGTGTTCCTGCCCTGTCGACAGAGAGAGAGAGAGCGAGTGAGAAAGAGAGGGGGATGACAGATAGAGAGAGAGAGAGATTGATGGGAGGAAGAAAAGGAGCATGAGAAAGGGAAAGGGAATTAAACAGAAGAAGAAAGATTGGTGACGTTAGGAAAGCAAATGATGAGGTAGAAGCAAGAGGCATGGATGGATGGAGAGAGAGAGAGAGAGAGAGAGCGAGAGAGAGAGAGAGAGAGAGAGAGAGAGACGGCTCAATCAATCAGTCCATCCATGGATCGATCGGCTGGATGTGCTGCAGCGAGAATGTTATCTTACAGGAAATACAATGGAAAACAGAGGGAAGAGAGAGGAGGGGAGCGAGAGACAATTATAAAAAGGCCAAGCGGGGAGGAGGAGGAGCGGGGGGAGGAAGGGTGGGGGGGCAAGTTGATGATATCCAGGCCATTGATTTGTTTGTCGGTTGATGAAAAGCAGGGTCAATATCACCAGAGCTGACCACGGAGTTCACTTAGCTCGTGTCTGCAAGAATCACCCTGGTGTATGAAGCTGTTTACATGCTTGTCTGCTCTGGAGGGAGGCCGGGCGTCTGATAAACCATGCAGCGCTACAGTGCCGGGCCTCAAACCTGTTAAGCATTACCTGTCAAGACTCTAAAAGGCAAAGAATCAGAGCTGTGAGCTGCGGCACAAGTGCGGCCGTCCAGATTTACAAGATAAAACTTCTCCTCCTCCTGATTCCCGTTTACGTCTTATTCTTCTCCATTCTCCACTCCAATTCGCCTGATTTGGAATCACAAGTGTTTTCATATCACTGCAGCCCGTGATAATATGCAATGGAGGCTAATAACAGGCTGCTAAAAAGGAATAGATATGGGAAATGCACTATAATCTCTTGTCACACACATAATCACTATCTTTATCGATGTGTTCTGCTCCGTTTCGCTGCTCGTCTTGGCCCCCCCGTCTTTCTCCCTCTCTGACACACAAACACGCTCAGTCCGTCCTTTCTTTAACACACACATACACACCATTACATTGTGTAAGGAGTGGAGCATGTGTGTGTGTGTGTGTGTGTGCGTATTGGCCACTGAGGGTATCATTACAGTCTTCATTCTATGGCCATCTGTCTGGCCCTAACAAAGAGCCTCTTTTAGCTCAGCTACAGTTGGCCACTGGCTGGCCCGACTCTGGAACATTTGAATAACGTGGCTGCCTGCCTCCCCTCCGCCGCCTCTCGCTCTCCACGCCGTGACAGACAGGGGCACCGACAGACGGAGACATACGGGCCACACAAAAGCTGCGACCACTGACAAAATAATAGCCACAACTCTGCTCCACTGATGCCTTCAATTGTGTGTGTGTATGTGTGTGTGTGTGTGTGCGTGTGTGTGTGTGTGTGTGTGTGTGTGTGTGTGTGTGTGTGTGTGTGTGTGTGTGTGTGTGTGTGTGTGTGTGTGTGTGTGTGTGTGTGTGTGTGTGTGTGTGTGTGTGTGTGTGTGTGTGTGTGCATAAGGCAGCATGGAGGGGGGGTTACTTCAGTTAATGGGTCAGTCTGTCTACTTGGCTCTGTTTTGTGCATACTGGTTTACTTCCAGTTCACTTCACTGCTCTCTGAATCGCCGCCAATCCCTGGGTCTTTCTCATACTAAATAAGGAGCGACAGTCTGGACATTAAGGAAGTTTAGAATTCCAGAGATTTGCAGTCTGTCTGGCTGTTTGCAGTCAGCAGGGACGGTGCAGTTATCCGCTATTACGACAGCGGTGGGAGCCTCCACGTCATTTAGTGGTCAGCTGAACACTCGGGCCATCAGCGTTAAACTACACACGCCTATGCTGCTGTAATCGGTTTGGAAAAAGCAGAATACTCAGGCCAGTGACACTAAAACACGAGACACACCGAGCACTGAGCTGCCGACTTGTGCTTCCAATGAGTTCAATGTGACAGGGAAAACACATGAATCTTATAAAGCGCATAAACATTCCTGCCTGGAATACAACAGGTCTATTATAGATTAAAAGACACCAGTTAGTTTATCTCGGTTTACTTCCACAGCGTTCCGCTCAGTTCTGCAACACTCACAAGTAGACAAAACAAAACCTTAATATTATTTTAATGAGCTTATTATACTTTAAATGTGACTGCTGGGGATAAACAAACTGAAACAGACTGATTTTCTATTTCACAAGGCAGTTCCGATCATAAAAGAGATGAGTGTTTATTATCTATTAGTGCTGAAACAACTACTTTAATCTAAAGTCTAAATGCAAAACATTTGCTCACTCTAGCTTGTCTAATGACTAAATGAGTAACTAACTATTACTCAATCAAAACTGTTACGGTCATGTGTTAGTATTTAGTGACAATTTATAACCTTGGTGATTAGATACAAGTAACCCCTGATAGAAACAACAGATATTGGGAGATATAATGCTCAAGTGAGAGTTGTCAGTGTGTCAATGGTTTCAAACATCGTGTTAGGAAAGAAAGGTCCCAAACATCTGAAAGTCCATCATGAAATAATGGAAACCCCCAAAAACATCAGATCATATCTACAGAAATAACTACAACTAGAGGAACAATTAGGGTTTCTCACCCTTTAATATACATTAAGTCCACCCTACCTTACATATACAACATGTACTTTTAATAACAAAGAGTTCCTCCAAAGTGACAGACCCCCTGCTTCTCATTGGACAGTTTTCTAACCTTCAGCTTCAAGCTTGGCAAGTTTTCAATGAGATAAAGGGGAATCGACCAATACAACTCTTATCCATGTCTGTTAACACCACATCTAAAGACTGACAAACATACTTTGTAGCTCATTTAACTCGTTTCTCTCCTTCCTTCAACAACATTTGCAAAAACCTTCTACAGTCGAGAATGGAGGCCAAGATCAAGCTCCTGGTGTCTCCCTGCTCACCTGTCTGAGTTTGACCTTAATGTCCCTTCGTATGTTGTTGACCCGAATCAACTAAAGGAGCACAGAGTCATAACAAGCCTGTGAACCCGCTGTCAGCTGATGAACACACACACACCTCAGTCAAACTGTGGGTGGATCGAGCTGCTGTAAACAGACAAAAAAAACAAACTCACACAAGCGAACCAAAGTGACACAGATCGAGTCTAACTTGGGCTAAAATGAGCTCGGTGCCCGTGTCTGAGCTCCGGATGCGGGTCAGACCTCTCTCTTCTTCTCCCGAAACAAGTGAAATGAAGCAGCAAACAAAAACACCAGTCCACTTCTCTGCCTGCATGTTTCTGTCCATGCGGCCCCGCGGTTAAAGCCCCTTTGTTCAAACACACTCCTCCTGCGTGGATCGCTACGCCAAGAGCGGAGGATTCCTACCCCAGAAACACGCTCTCCCCGCGGGCAGCCCTGTGACAGCGCCGCGGGAGGAACGTTAACACCCAAAGCCACCGACCTACCGTCACCGTAGCTAGCAAGCCACCCCTCTGCCTCTGCCTCTCTCCGGGGTTGACGTTCACGTTAGCCTCGTAGCAGCATCGTACCAACCCTCCGCCGTCGCTCTTACTTACACGGTCCGCTCACTTGCTCGCAAATCGTACGTCCAGAAACTTGCGTAAATCCCGATCCATTATCTCATTATTTCTGTCATCCGCATCCTTTTCTGCTGGACCATCTTCTCTCTCTCTCTCGCTCGCTTTCTGCCACCGGAGCCGGCGGGGTGGTGATGATGATGCTAGGGGAGAGAGAGAGGACGAGAAGGAGAGGGAGAGAGAGAGCGCTCTGTTGTTGTTGCTGCCAAAGAGGAAACCCTACTGCGCATGCTCATTATTCACCGTCACAACGGGCGCTCTCATCTGATTGGTCGGTTGGCCCGCTTCCTGTCTCTGCTCGTTTTTGTCACGACTACTTCTCTTCTGTAGTCTTTCATAAAAGTCGAATAAATAAATACAACATCATCGTCAATAATAATTAAAATAATAATGACAATCATAATAATGATAATAATATGTAATAATACAGGTTCAAGTCTTTAACTTCCTGTCCTGCTGTCAGACCCTATCCATCTATTTAAAAGGAAAAAAACTCTTTCTTGCCTCCATGCTCCATATCCTGTCGTTCCAGTAGGACTTCTTTTTTCTTGGCACTTCCTCTTGTTGTTCTTTGTATTAAAATCTCATATGGGCTTTGGACAAAACATCTGCCAAATAACTATATGTAAATAAATAACTGACAAGATAAAAATAAAAAGTCTTTATTGGTAGCAGAATACACTTTAAATTTCATATCATCAATGTCTCTGTTAATGCTTGTTTGCAATTTTGATGTCTGGTCCTTCATTTACTCTTGTATTTAATTACATCCTTGTAAATAATTATTACCGTAGCATAATTCATACACAGTCAAGTGGAAACAGTACCTTAAAAGCGACAAATAAATATACAGGCTGTATAATGATGTCATCATTGGTCCTCACACACTACAACCATGTCCTACACAATGGCATAATGTCACAAGCCAACAATTAATTTCAGGAAATAAGTAAAAGTAAAAAGTAAAGTAGCATCTCTATCAGCTATACATATATCCGCCGCACACACTCGCAATCACACATTCAGACACACACACAGTTTCCCTTCTTTTAATCCTGGCAGCAGATGCCCATTTTGCAGGCCTCACACAGACTCTTCTCATGGGGTTTGGTCTTCTTCTCAAAATCTCCTGACCCACTGTCTTGCTCCTCATCATCCTCCTCACCGTAGCAATTCTTTCTTATTTTGGCAAACAGCTTGCCCAAGGCGCTTTCCACCTTATCTTGGGTAAAACCTGGGAGGTAATACTGGTCGTTCTGGCAACGGCGGCAAGCCTGTCCAAAGGGTCGCATGGTCACCGTGCCTCGGTCTGCATCACTCCTCAGGCGGTAACGGAACAACACCACCACTTTGGCAGAGGACCAGGTCTTAAGGCAGGACTCACACTCGAAACTGGGGGAATCAAGTGAAAGAGTGAGAGTGATGAGGAAATTATAAAAACATCTTCCTAAAACTGGAGATGAATTATGATTAAAATTAAATAAAGAAATGTTACCCAAACATTCCTATTTATAAATAATTCACAGAAAACTCTTTTTACTGTTTCATCAAAATAACTTCATATCTATTATAACTATAATGTACTACTCACTCTCCAAAGGCACAGTGGGAGTAAATCTTCATGCCACGCCTCCTGTCCTCCTTAGTGACTGTGTCTGTTTGGCTGTAGTTAAAGTTGAGAGTCCAGTTGTCATCATAGTCAAGTTCATTGTCCTCATTCAGCATTTCCACAAATGTGTCCAGCCACAAAGATGGGACCCAGTCTATAGACAAACAAACAACCATTTTAAATTACATAATAATTGCTTTTGTCCAAACTGCTTTCTGGAAATTTCGCACCTTTCTGACATATGAAGGCTAATGTACAAGTTGGAACTCAATCATTCCTTCTTTTCCCCCCTACAATAAGACAAACTGTGCCTAATATGAAATTTAACACATTTGATAAATATAGACAGCTAGAATTGCTGACTTGGTAGCAATGGTGTCAGACTGATCAAAATTAAAACAGCACCACATTCAAAACATCTCATCCTTCTTCCTAAGTTATTATAAAGTATTCAGTGTTACCTGCACTCATGGTCTCCGGTGATCAAATATGCTCAGCGCTTCAGATAGATAAGATGCGAGGTCTCTTCTGTCTTCTCAATGTCTGTCTGGCTCTTCTCTCTGCAGCCTCTCTATTTATATGCTGACAACAACAATAGTCTGGAAAACGAAACTTAACTTAGTTTCGTTTTTCCTTCTCGTCCAAATCCAAGTTACAGCATATGATCCCTAATGTATCCAAAACAAACACAGCCGTTGCCAGGGGGTGTTTGAATCTAAAACACAATGACATCAACCTGGTCAATTTGATTTTTGCTTGAAGTGAAGTTGAAAATAGAGTTAAGGGAGATTTTAGGTTTCACGAGTCACAATAACAACACGTTCCAGTTTAGTGCAGTAGGGGGCAGTACGGTTGTTTTCAGACCTACAACAGGCTTCAGTGTGATACAGTATGATTGGCAGCTAGGAATGCACAATGGAAACGTGTTCAAAAGTATTAAGTTTTCTTTTCCAAAAAGTCCCTGACCATTTCCAACAGTTGGTCACTTTTGGTTTCTGTTTATTTATATGCTTATTGTCTAATATGGTCTGGAAATGTTGATGATGACACTGTCTGGCTTGGGTGGAAGTAGCCTTTGAATTCAATCACACAGGCATCTCACAAGTACCAAAAATACAAACATGGATCACGATGAAAGAAGAATGATTCTGTGCCTTGAAGATCACAGCCCGTCCTTCATAAGATGTTATCAGTATGGAGCCTGTTCGGACTGTTTGGTGACATTCATCACTGTGCTGTTGACCATTTCATCTTGCGCCCGGTTGCACATGACATGTAGGGGAAATTCAGGCCCCCATAACAAACTGTGCTTGCAAACACAGCCATTTTTCTCCAAGAAGGATGGTGACACTGAGCTCCATTTCAGCTTGTAACTCCCAAATGCATTTCACAGAAAAACCTGTTTAGGGGGTTTCTCCTATTTTAAAGAATAGCACAGATTCTCTATCACTTAACAGGCACATTCCCTGCACCAGCGTGCACACTGAGGGCCTGACTACAGCCCTTATGTGGGGTTTAGTCTGTTCAACACCAAAGGCAATCCTAATTTGATCCTAAATTGTCTAAATTATAATAATTGCAATCTATTATCTCAGCTGAATGTATTTTATGGTCTTCAATTTTGTTTTTGAAAAGCTTCCACGAGCTCTAATAACTCCCATTGTTATAAGTAATGGCAACAACAGCTGCAGCAGGGTTTCCTGTCAATCTCAGAGCTCGACTGGTTTGACTGTTTCCCGTCTGTACAGCTATGCACAGAGTTTCACCGATAATCATTAACATCACTTCATATCTAATAATAGCATCTTGGCAACACCTGACGCAGGTAGGTGCTGGTGTTTATGGCCCTCCCTCATACACACACTGATAATCACACCCTTACACGCACTGTTGGGTCTTTCCGACTGTTCAGTGTTTCTACCTGAGCTGTGTTTATGGTTTAGGATGAAGCCCCAGCCCAGCTCTAAATGCTGATTACAATGTCAGAATCTATGTTTACAGTTACCAACTCTCCTTTCAGTCAAACCCAGACTATACCAAGGACACACACACACACACACACACACACACACACACAGGTCTGACAGAACTAGTGAGAAACCTAATTACAAATACTTGAAAGTGCCTTGTTATTACTCAGTGTAACATTATGGCAATTACGCAGTCTACTCTTCTTCGCTCTGACAGGAACACACACTGTATTGTTTTACTGGCGACAAGCTAGTTAAGATAATTATTCTGGAGTATCTTGTTCTGAAAACACATAAAGAGGACAAGTACTGTAATGACCTGAAGAAACTTAAGGGTGCATATCATTATAGAATGGGTGGTAATGGGAATTTAAAGTAACATCTCATTGGCATGAGCATCCATGTATGCACATACATACTGCACCAATTCACCACACACTGAAATCACACACACACATACATACATTGCAACCCATATATAGCATTTCAACCTGACACACATGTGCACCGTTGGTCCCCGCACTGTGGTGTAAAGATGACCTCACAGCCCCGGGCTCCAAAGAGTCACCTTATACTCAGGTGTGACATTACAGTGTGAGAAGAGCATGCTGGGAAAGCTCACAGGGCCACAGAGACAGAGGGGAGAAAGAGAGAAAGGCAAAGAAAATGGAGAGCACAAGAGTACACTCACAAACACAATCTGTTCCCCGCATGCTTTTGCTAAAAATGGTATCATTCTGAGGGTTAAGTGAGTCTGTTTATTGCCTTTCAACAGCACTGAGACAAATTCCCTCTGACCCAGATAAATGGTGATTAAATGTACAGGACAGGTCGATGTACCCAAATGGAATCGGGAAAATGAAACAGGAAAACCAAAAGGAGCTGAAACAAAACAGAAACTAGAACAAACTGCATCGGGTTGGCTTTGTTCCCTGACTCCTGACCCACTGCTCCACTCTCAAAGACAAACACTTTGGCCCCTTCTGCCCTCCTTTAGCAATTACAGATCACATAGCAGACTTATGATATTGTGGTTATGTGATGTGTGGTTATGTAATGGTTATGCCATTATAAACTTTTGCTGCATTTGACTAGTTTCTTATACCATCAATTATATCTTATTAGAACTTTATATCTACTTTGTTTACCCATTTTAATTTTCATATTCCTACATTGTGGAATCTGACAGAAGCTTTTGCGTCGTTTTTTGTGCGTCCTGTCAATAAAGCTTATCTGATCCACGTCGGTCTGAAGTGACACTGACTCCTCGGCCAGGTGCATTTCGTTGCCGGCCAGGGTTTAGTTGCTGCCTGAGCTCCTGTCTGAACTTGTGTACCTGTTTAATGGCTGCCAGGTGACTCAGAGAGGAGGGGGGGGAGGAAAGAGAAACAGGGAGGAGGACAGTGAGCAGGAAAGAGAAAGAGAGAGAGGGAGGGCAGGAGAGAGAGAGAGAGAGAAAGGGAGAGAGGGAGAGGAAGAGAGAGAGAGAGAGAGAGAGAGATAGAGAGTGATAGATACGTAGATAGATACGGGGTGTGGTAAGATGCCATGAGCACATTCTTTGCAGGAGCCGCACCCTCCTCTCCATCGTCTGTATATGTGCGTACAGATGCCTGAACACACACTTTCTTTCTCTTTATCATGTTTAAGTGTTTTTCACACTCGCACGGGCTTCTCATTCTAGTACACGCAATAACACTCACTCATCTGTATGCAAACATTCAACGATCCCTTCATATCTGCCGTGCTGAGAGTTCCAGTTTTGCATAACCTGTCAAGCCAGCAGGCAGGGTGAGGACGGACGAGTACATGAGTGTTAGTGTGTGTGTACATAGGTGTGTATTAGGTCATGGAAGGGGGCTCACACAGACATGGCTGCTCAGGCAGACATTCAACAAGAGGCACACCCTGCACACACACTCATAAGTCATAAGTATGCATGTGTGCATGCGCGTGTGTGTGCGCGCCACACGTTATCAGGGGCCATGAAACAGGGTGTGTTCTGCCTGATAGACATGTTTCAGGACAAAGGACGGTCCACATAAAGCTCTCTTTCTCTCTCTGTCATCTCTCTCTCTCTCTCTCACACACACACAGTTTCAGAGAGTAACTGAATAAAGAAAATGGTTGTACTGGCTGAGGCTGCATAACCAAAGCGATACTATTGTTGCAAAAACTAAATTCAACAGATCAAACATTTCTCACATTCCTAATAAATAAATCCATGCAATAAACAAACAAACAGACATCATTACAACAGTGACCTTATTCAGCAGATAGATGTGTGTGTGTGGACATACAAGAAGAGAGGACGACTCTGGACCTGTGTAAGGTTACTTGACCTGACCTGCATTTCGGCCTTAAGCAACTGACATCCCAAGTCCAGGCGTTCCCATTACAGAAGGAGTGAGTGAGCAGAGAGGTGTTCTACATACAGGGAGAGGAGTGTGTTGGTCCAGCAGACAGTTATGTGCACTTGATTGATTGACCCCATATTTCAGAGGGAGCATGATCTCCAAAGAGCCTTTTTTTGTTCTTTTGATGAAAACTGGCGCCAGACACTGAGGCCGCTCTGCTGAAACAGACCGTGATTTACTGAAGCAGAGCACCATCCTGCATCTGTAAACTGAATCTCTGAACTCATATCTTCTCTGCATGAAAGTTAACCTGGCCTCCTTCTTACCGCAGGAATGACAAAACAGCAATTACGCGCCTTGATCCCTGACATAAAAAACACTAACACTTTTGAAATATGCCACTTGCAGCAAACTTCCAATGAAGTCGTCTTCCCAGGCCGCAGCACGCATGGGAGGAGTCTCGCCGGTGGCAGAGTTCTGCCTGGTGGGAGCTGAACCCGCTCCTTCCTCATTCACCGCGATCCTCGCCTGCTGTTCAGGCGGTGGCCCCGGAGGATTCACTCCGCCGAGAGAAGCGCTCAAGCACAGGCCCGCGTCGCCATCTCTCGCCGTTGGCGCCGGAGGTTTTGACACTATAGGGTACGGGCGGAGTCTCCGGCACCGGCGGTTGGAAGGAATGTGACACGCCGATGGGAAGGAGACTTGCAGCGGGGGAACTTCGGCGGTAGCACCCGGAGAGAGCGATACCCGTCGGGACAAGGAGAGGAGACAAGTTGTACTACAAAGTTAGGAGGTACGAAGTGGAAATATGGGCGATCCAAGTGCAGACTGGGGCAGAATAACTGTCGATACACACGTTCTATTCTATTCAAATGCTTTCGAATCTATCCTGATCTATAAGCAACCGTGTTCCAACCGTTTATTCAATTCTATTCCATTGTTTTCGATTGTATTCAACTGCTTTGTATTCTATTCTACTGCTCATAGAGATTGTTCCATTTAGATGAATAGAAATGGAAAAAGTGAAGTCACTTACTTTCCTTAACAGCTACTTGAAGCTTACTGAGGATTAAGACGTCCAGGTAGCTGCTCTGCATTGCAAAACCTGAACAGTATTGCTATTACAGACTAAGCACACACAGAGACCGAGACAATACAGCCTTTAACTGTATTATTTCAATTTGTGACTAACTAATAGAGATGGAGAAGATAAGAGAGAACGCCATGATGGCAGTGTTGGAACCAGGGTGAGTTGTGTGTCTAGTTTCATCAGTATTGTGTACAGTTAAGGAACAAAAGGCAACACATCAGGTTGTATAGGCACAGCCCTGTTTAAAAGCAGCCTAAGGTTTTTTCTGCACAATGCTGTCAACGCATTATGTTTACTTCAAGCCCTGTAATTTTGAGATAATTAGTGAGCTTGGTCTTTACATCCTACACTCCTGTACATTGAGCAAGGAGGACCAAATCATGTACTTACCTATAGACTTTGGTCCGAAAGGCTTTATTGCACACAGAGATATATTTGGTTTTACCTCCATTCATTCAAAGTGAGTCACTCGGTAGGAATATTCCAACATGTGGTTATAATTTGTGGGAAAACGTTTGCAGTGCCAGTTTCTGTGGGACGTCCGTGCCTGTGTGCTTATTATAGATTCCATCTCCTCACAAAAGCCTTATGTCCAAATCTGCACTCATTGAAAATGGCGCTTGTGTTGTATGCAGAGTTACGGATCAGTGGATATTTGTTTAGGTGTTATGATTCATTGATTTCTTTATTGCAAGTGTGGGGGAGGAGGGAACAGAATTAGAAACATTTTTTTGGTTTTGTTGGTCTTTCCGCATTAAATGATCACAGACTTTAGAGACTCTTTGAGCAGATGAGAAGAACCACAGCAGGCCTGTTTTTCCAAGTGTTTCTCTGCAAAACATAGTTGGAAAAAGCCATCTCAACTTGACAAAGAGAATATTTGTCCTCAGCTGTCGATGGTGTGGTATGTCAACTGTCATGCCGAGGTGATGATATACACAGAGACAAGTTGTGTTCCGTTGTCTGTTAATCTGACAAACTCGCAATGAAATGTCCTGACAGGAACATCAGAGGGCCACAGGCTCGTCCCTCCAAACCTGTTTTGAGGTATTCCTTTCTTCCAGCTATCACACTGAATTATCACACCAAATAATTCCACCAATAGAGGAATGCTAATCAATAGTGGTGTTTGCTTAGTGAGGTGTGTTCACAGGAGTGTGAGTGCTGAAAGAGAAAATGGGATAGCTTAGAAGTAAGGGAGAAATTGTTTTTTGGGAACTTGTGCAAGTTAGTTCTGATAGAGCCTTCGGATTTGACTCTGATTCACGTGTTGGGACAGATTTGCGCTTTCGCTGCCTCAGCAGTTCATGTCAGCGTTTATACAGGAATGCAGAGAATGAACCATCAACATGCTCGGTGGGCAAACATTGGGCACATCTGAGCACTGACTTGATCAGAGTGAACTAGCTGCAGTTTAAGTTCGTTGGGACTGCCTACCCTCTGCTGGTGTTGTGTTTCAACCAGGCTTTGTTTACGGTTCATGAAGGGCAGGCACGTCCTTCTTTGAGCAACAGAAAGCTTTATAACTAAGGGAAAGAGACAGTGGGGGAGAGAGAGCCAGCAAGATCCCTATCATCATGTGTCACTTTCTGTAGTTGCTATAACAACAAACAAAGCAGCAGTATTTGTTTGAATATTCTACCAGTCAGCCAGGTGAGGCGAAGACAGCCTGTCATGCTGATGCTTATTACTGTGCATTATCCTGCTGGGACCCAGGGGTCAGAGTGCTGAATAGAAAATCCAGTGACCCAGTTTCGTTGTATGGTTTAAGCTTACATCTATCTCTGGGTCAAGACTGCTCTGGTTTGCCCTGTGGTGATTGTTGTTGCTGCCACTCGATTAGAAAAACACTTTGTAGTATTTTGTAACTTGGAGAAAAGCACTTGCAGCTCTTTTCTGTTTACATTTGTTTGAACCCAGATGAGTGAATTGTCTGAGGTTTAACCCTCATGCGTAGAACAGGCAGGTACACATCCCTCCGTTTATGGCTATTATCACATTTGAACACGATTGAATTGTCCTGCTGCCTCAGCACGATTTGCTTGTACACGGAGGGAAGCCCCAGGCAAAAAGATTGCTTAAAATCAAAGAGGAAAAAACCATCAAAAATCTCATTCCTTCTTCCATATAAGAAACCTGGCAAGAGTGAAATTATTCCATGCAGGCAGCGGGTGCTCCCAAAGTTTCTCCCAACCCACCATGGAATTCCGAAAGAGAGAAAGTACACCGCAAGACGTGTATTTGATGGCTAAAAATGAGTCAGGAAGCAGGATGTCGGCCATTTTCTTAACAAATGAATCATCGCAGAGCAGCATGTTGCAAGTTAGCCTAAGGCTAGGCTAGCTGGTGACTCACCAGGCCACTGAATATAATGGGTTCTGCCTGTGGTATTAGGACTTGGGCCCTTTGCTATCAAAAACAATCTCTGTGTGAGCAACTTAACTGAACAACACATCACTCACACTCCTTAAGTCTGTACAAGCCTACAACACACCCACACTATATTGTCTTTGAGGTGGTGTATTTCCATGGTGATATCAACAATATCAAATACTTCCTCTTTTAACCACTGATTTGGGTGTTTAACCAGCTTACATTTTCCACATCAACAGTTTCATATTTTAAAATGAACCGTCCAGTGTGCAGCAGTATGTGACACATCGAAGAAACAATTAGGGGATGTCCCTGTAATGCATAATTGTGGGCAAGAAGCCAGTCTGGAAAATATGACTCTACATTAAACAATGGAATGTCAAAAACAGGTTCTGCGCATTAGTACCATCAGTACCAGTGCATATCTAGTTTAAGCCAATTCCCAAGTGCTTGGTTCCTAATAAATAAATAAGGGGTTGAACATGTAACATGTAACCCTCACATAGGACTGAAACCTACATTTTGTGTTCTGTGTGTTGTGAAGTTTCTGCTCGTCCAGTTTAACTGTCTCTGCCGATTCTTTTCTGTCTTCTTTTTTCTGCGCAGACTCAAAAAGTGTCCCAACAGGTTGATTCCTCCACATTTAACTGCCTGTGGCTATGCTAAGTGAATCCTATAGCTCCTCCACCCTCACCTCATTACCCTTAAACAATCACACTTTCATGACGTGGCATTCAACAATGCGCCTTTCACAAATCCGCCAAATTAGGTTTAAGTCTGTTCAGGTCGTGGCATAGTGAGCAGCACGCTCGCCCTAAATCAATGCAGCTGCTATGACTGACACAGATTTCAGGACAAGGTCTGAGTAGCAACTTGAACCATGACGCACCAGCATGGCAAGCTTGCTTTGCTGAAATATGAAAGAACCTGTCTATACAACTCTTCATTCCTGTCCCACCTCTCCTTTTCTGTCTCTTTCTCTCTACCAATTTTTTTACCAATCTCCCCACTGCCTCTTTCCTCTCTGCTTAAAGCATGAAGTTTGTTCTCAAACTAGATTGAGTTTCTGAATCATTGGTCCCATCATAAACATGACTTTTCGCTGTTGAATACTACTCTAATCTCATGTCTATGAGCCGTTAACAGGGTGTGTGACAGGTTTTAGTTTTACTAGTTTTGTTTTAATCCATACAATATATAAAGTGTAGGCTTACTGTCTGTGTAAAAGCTGTGTGGCACAAACATGATACAATGAAATATCATGCAATCAAATTCCATAAAATATGTTGAATAGTAAGTAATAAATAAATACTGTACAGTGAGATATTAGTTGGAAACTTTGTTTCTTTGTATATTCTTAATTATTGTCAAAAATTATAAATATAGCAGACAACTTACTTATTAAGCTGCTCTGTACCTAATAAACATTAATGTATTAAGTAATCCAAACACAAAAATAAGATAAAAAGTAATCATTGACTTATTTTTTATTTATTCATTGAAGTATTTTGCTCTTTGACTGAAGTGTAATCCTGACCTTTCAACTGCAGATGTTTCAGGGTGACATTGTGTGGAGGTAATGGTGTTGAAATGAAAGGGGCACTGATCATACTTTCAGTGCTGGACAATAGATGCTTTATTTAAGAGGTTATGCCTGCCTGTGTATCCAGTCGCACACCTTCTTCCTCTCACTTGGATGTTTAGTTGTATTATTGGTATTGTGTATCATGGGTGGAGGAGCAGCACGTTACGTATGTGCATTTATGTAGGTAACATGATATTTGTTTTGTGTGCCTAGACGCTATTCAGTTGGCTCTGAGATTCTTAGATACTCCGCTATCGGATTAAATTTAAATAATAACGCTTTAATAATAGCTTTGTGTGTGCATTATCTGAATTTATCAAAACCTGTTGTGTATTTCACTATTCAGAAAAATGACATCCATCATCCTGATATCACTGTAAAAGGACAGAGGACTGAAGTGATGACCCATTTCAAATATCCAGGGATCATCATTGATTCTAATCTGACCTTAAAAAATCAGTCTAATAGTCTATTCAACTCTTAAGGCCAATCTGATTGATATCACACCAAATGACTACTGTTTAAAGTTTTAAGACACTTAAGTGGCTAAAGGAGACTCAGATATGTTGAATACAATCCAGCAACCCCATGTTTGTATTTTTTCTGCCTTTGTAAATAAATACATCTCTTGTATTCACTGAACTACATGATTAATTAACTGTGAACGGTGCATAATCTTATTTTTCCCTGACCCTGCTGCACAGGTTCAAACTCCTTCTCCCTTTCCCCATCCTCATTCCCATACCCTAACCTTTGACCCCAACCCCTTGCCCAACCATGGCGCACCGGTCTCAGAGTTCATCGATTGGTGATAACCCCCTGGACCCAAACTACCTTCCCCCACACTATCGTGAGGAATACCGTCTAGCTATTGATGCTCTGATAGAGAGTGACACACAGGTAATACTATTTCTGAAAAGACTTCTCTGTGTATGTACCAATTAATGTTTACTTAAAGTACTTGGAAAAGGTATGCAGTATTTTTCTTTGTAATAATTTTGACCTCTTTGTGGTCACACCAGGGCTACCAAGAGTTCCTTAAGAGTGCAGATCTGGTCAGTTTTCTGGCACAGCCTGAAATTGATCATATCAAGAACTCAATCCACACACCCAGCCTGAGCTCCAGCCTCCCAGAGCTGACATACCATGACAAGGCTGTTGAGGAGGACGGTTCCTCAGACACTTACTGGCCTGTCCAGTCCGACCTGGCAGCTCCAGGACTGGACCTGGGTTGGCCGCAGACACAGCACAGCTTTGTTGGGCCGACAGAAGTCACCACACTGGTCAACCCATCTGACCCTGACATGCCAAGCATCAAGGAGCAGGCCAGGAGACTCATCAAGAATGCACGTCAGGTTAGTCAAAGGGAGCGATGGAACCAGGAGGGAGAAGGGAAATGTTTGCAAACTTGCAAATCTGGATTTTTCATGACAGGAAACGCTCCCATGATTTGATAACTTAACTCCTCATTTTTAGTTAAGTGTATGTCCTCTTTCTCTGTCTTATCATCAAATGTTATCTCTCCAAAAGATAACTTTGGATAAAATGTTGCCAGTGCCTTTGAATGGACTACGTAATCTCATTGTTACCTTAATCTTACTGTTTGTGTGCTACTGCCAACTTCACCACCACTCCCTTTTAACTGGCTGGTCCTTGGCTAAACACAAAACACGTATGCCAAATGTCACGAGCTGTCAAACCCGTCTGTATAGTGGGTTGTGTTTCTGTCTGTGTTCTCCATTTATTTACGAGTTAGTAGTCATTGCTTTTCTGTCTCATTAGTTGTGACAACATTTATGATCGTACCTGACGTTTGATCAGATAGAGGTGTAAGTGCCACTATTTCATACATTCATTCATACATAGGAGCCTGACAGGTGGTACGAGTCAATTATCTTATACACATTGGCTTCAGTTAAGCAGTTATTGTGCAAGTTCTACTGGTGCACACACCTAAAAATCATTTCGTTTTTTCTTATTTTGCAGATTATTATATTGGACAATTATTGTTGCAAAGATAATTTCAAATTATGGAAATAGTCAGGTGTTGCATTTTGTAAATTTTGTCACAGAACTAACTCTATCTTTTCAGTTTCCTGAGGCTAGTAATTAACAACTGGGAAATTAATCGTGGCTGGGAATAACCTCATTATCCTGAACAACTTCACAGGCTGACTTCCTTGTGTTTGCTTTTCTTTTACAGGTTGTTGCTGTGGTGATGGACACGTTCACAGATGTAGACATTTTTTCTGACCTTTTGGACGCAGCAGCACGTCATGTGCCCGTTTACATTCTGCTGGATGAGCAGGATGCGCATCACTTTGTTTCTATGGTCATCAACTGCAAAGTCAACTTGGACTTGATTCATGTGAGTTCTTTCACTACACTTCAAATGTGTGTATAAATGTATGAAGACTTGAAGATGAGGATTTGTCATGCTTTTATTTGTCTCTGATGCATAACTTCATAACATGTTTAAACTTTGGGTCTTACAGATGATCCGTGTCAGGACTGTTGCAGGAATAACTTATTATTCAAGGACAGGAAAATCATTCAAGGGGCAGGTGAAAGACCGGTTCCTACTGGCTGACTGCAGGGCTGTACTTAGTGGGAACTACAGGTGAGTCAACCGAGTACATTTGATTGCTAATACTACTATGCACAAATACGATTTTACCCACACTGGAAATGAAAGAGATGTAATAGTTTCCACTGTTTTCTATTATTGTCTTGTAGTTTCATGTGGTCGTATGAGAAGATCCACCGCTGCATCGCCCACCTCTTCCTTGGGGAGCTGGTTGCCACCTTTGATGAAGAGTTTCGAATTCTTTTTGCTCAGTCAGAACCTTTAAGTATCGATCTATCTGTTGTGCCACTTGCCACTGACACCAGCAGCAGTTATTTAAACAGCCAGTTTGGTTTGAAAAGGACCCAGTCTTTGCGCAACCCAATGGGTTTCCTCCGGCAGCCTGAAATTCCCTCTGCCTTCCCCTATGGAGACTCTGATCGAAACCCTAGTCTTTCTTTCCGGAGGACTGACCCATTCCGTCACACCATTGAACCTGCGGCAGGAATTACAATTGGGAAGTATTCACAGCAACAGTTTCGTCTGCAGCAGTCTTTCCTAGAGCAAGGAAGATCCATAGTGTCCAGGCAACTGGAGCTGAATACCTTCAAGAGGCACAGCTACGCAGAGGGAACCCAAGAGAACTACAGTTCATCCAGGCAATACATGAAGCACAGAGTCATGAATAATCTGGAGGAGACCAACTTCCACAGGTCACTGACACTTTTATATCTGTTTGTCTAATGTTTGATTTTGAAATCATAATTATGATGAAAGATATAAATGTACATGTCACTATCCATGTATAACCAAATAAATAAGACAATCTGTATTTCTTCACAGGGAGCAGAACCAAAGTAGCCATTATTACCATGAAGGACCTGGTTCTGGCCATGGACACTATGACAGACTTCGGGGTCTTGCTACTCAACCAGCCCTTGAACAGTATTCAGAATCAAACTTCAGGTCAGAGTTGGAGCCATATTCTGGAAACTTTGGCAGAGAATACTATTCAACTGAGGACCTCAGAGGACCTGAAGGACTACAGGGGCCTCCATTAGCTGGGAGGTATGATGGTGGTTCCTCCGGCAAGAGGCCAACCATAGGTCAGGCTTATGCCTGCCAGAGCTCCCCCACACAGCCCCATCCTCCAGAGAAGCAATTCTTTCCCAAAGAATCTAATCCAGAGTGCGATGAAGATTCAAGTGTTAGGGAAGGCCTAAGGAGTTGGAGGATTAACTCTTATCTCAGCACTTATGAAGACACAGGAGAAGAAGGTCTGGTTCAACCTTTGGGGCCTGATGCATTTGAGGACCCTCCACCATCTCAGCAGCCAACTGCTGCTGAAAGTTCAGCGATTTGCTTTGGGACAAAGGAGAAACCAAATGTTCCCTCCAAGCCAAGACCAGACATTCTGAGACCACGCTTTGGAAAACCCATCTTACCTGACCGCTCCAGTCAAGACTCTGCCCCAACAACTAAGGATCTCATTAGTGACTATAGGCCATTGGCACTGGAGAAAAATGAGAGGCGGGTGGAGAACGACAGGGAGAGAGAGGCACAGAAAGATGCTGTAAGAGAGTTGGGCGTGGACATGGAGGTAAAAGAGGCTCCAGATTTGTTCCTGTCCAAACATGAATCATTCCGATCACGTATTAATCCACTCCTTCAGCGCAGCTCCCGCTTGCGTTCCTCCCTTATATTCTCATCTTCCAAGGCAGAGATGCACAGTGGTAGCCTGGGTCTAAAATCAGCTACAGAGGAAGATGAGGGGTTGGACACAGTTCGCACCTCCTCGATTGTGGCGCAGATCCTAGAGAAGAGGAGGTCAATGTCTCGTGAGCCATTTGACTGGAGAAAGAAGGCTGAGGAAAAGAGGGAAAGGGAAAGAGAGGAGACAGAGAGACAGAAAGAAAAAGACGAGAAGGAGAAGGAAGAGATGCTCTTAAAAGAAAAGTGTCAATCAAAAGAGGAACTTCAAAAAACAATTGAAGGGGTAAAGGCTCCACCAACTGATGAGGCCTCTGTGGTCATGACAGAGTACTTCAAACATCATCAAGCATCATCTCCGAACATGACTGACCCAGCCAGTCGACTTCAATATTTCAAAGACTTGGCTGCCAGGAGAAAAGCCACAAAAATAGGGACAGAGTCGTCACTTAAAGCCACAGAGCCAGCAGAAAAAAGTCAAGACGTTTCTGACATACCTCTAAATACTTCACCTCCTAAGCTTCCAAGTGTCTTCGTCAGCCCGGCAGAACCTGAACCAAAAAAGCCAGACATCTCAACAAAACTTTCAGAACTCACTCACAGACCTTCAAGGCCAGCTACAAGCCAAGCCAAGCCATTGGTGATCCACCTGAAACCTTCAGACACATCAGCTCACAAAGAGGAGAGTGGGTCAGAGGGTTTAAAGAAAGACATATTCAAGTCTTTAAAGCCGCTTCCGTCACCTAAAATCTTCAGGAGAGATCCACTGAAGCTGAAAGGACTAACTACTCGTCGCAGCTGTGGTGAGGAGGTTCTGACATCAGATGCCACCGATGCAGAGAAAAGTGAAATGAAAAAGAGCCGCTCTCATAGTTCTTCAACTTTGACATTGGATGATTCAAAGGATGGACATCACAAAGTTATGGGCTCTAATACGTCCATCAATACTCTAGGGAGTGAGGGGAAAGGTGAGGGAAAGACACTCGACTTCCTCAAGAAGCAGACTCAGAGGTTAAAGGGGTTCCTTGGGCCCAAGGATAAAGACAAGAAATCTGCTGCAGATGATAGGACCATGAGCACCGTCATGGAGATCGCTGATGATTCGAGCAAAAAGTCAGGTTCATCCTCTAGAGACACAGGGTCTACCCCTGCTGACCACACCACAGCCAATCACAAAACATCATCAACAGGCATACCAGGTCCATCCCGATACCAGTCGCCTAACAGCTCTGTTCTGTTCAATAGCAACCTACGAGATGACACCAAAGTTATTCTGGAGCAGATCTCAGCAAACAGCCAGAAGGTCCGACATGAGCGAGAAGAAGCAGGAGGGGACAAAGATGGTGCAGCGGGAGAGAAGGGGCTGGAGAGACAGAACTCCATGAAAAGAAGTCGATTTCTGCGACCACAGGGCACCAACATCCAGGAAAGAGAGGGGTTGTTGAAGAGGATAGAGAGCTTGAGGAAAGAGAAAAAGGTCTACAGTCGCTTTGAGGTAATTTATCACCACAAAGATGTTTGTAACATAGCTAGAGAGGACTGCAAGATGTGACAGTGTTGTGAAATCTAGCACTTAAAAGTAATAATGAGGGAAAATTAAAGCCATGCATTTCAGATATGAAGATCAAATTCCATATTTAGCACCAGCAACAACAATATAAGCAGCAGTAGCACTAGCAGGGCACTCATGAGAGTGCATACCTCCCCCGAGGCCCAACAATCCTCTAATTATGGCTCCAGCTCTCTATCATGCAAACCACAAGAAACATACATCATTATCTTGGCTACTTAATGGTGGTTGTTGCATGTTTCCATCCTTATTTGGTACTTTATCCAAATCCGTAGCGTCCGCAATCACCCCTACTGGGAGATTACCTCAGTCTTTGTGTGCTTTATTTTAGATCTCTTCACTGTTCATCATTCATTTGACCATACCTGGTTTACTGCTTAGATAAAAGGGCAGTGATTGTGTTATATTGAATTCCATACAACTTTATTGTCCACAGAAAAACAGTGTGTTGCATTCACTGTTATCCCTCTTCTGTTTACAGATGGGGAATAGCCTGGCGTAACGAAAGATGGAGAAGCAACCTCTCGAAGACTATACAGTATATACAAGACGATCAAAAGACTCAGTGCTGTATGTGCCAAAGTCACGATTAAAGTACCTCTGTGGCTCTACACTGCAACCTTCCTGGATTTTCACATACCACAATGAAACTTGAAAAGACAATCTATAAAAACGCTAAAAGCAAAGTAATGTTTTGGAGCTCAGAATGTGCCTTTGTGCCAAGACCTGGTACTATTTTTTACCTTTTATGGTGACTGAGAGAAAGAAGAGTGACTCCACTTGCATCCTGGCTCTGTGGGCTAATGTTTCATCAAACACACAGTAGGGCAACTTTTACCTTTAATTGGGCTCATATAAATCTGACTGGAGAGAACACACCACTCAGACAGAAAGACGGCCAAAAACAAGCCTTCAGAACTGCCCTTCCCTCATAATGATGCTGTTTGTGTCTGTGTAGTTTGAACCTGATAACGTTAGGAGTGAGAGGCTGTCTCTGGATTTACAGTATGGTGGGCCGATGGCTGCCAAGGCCTGTACAAAACAGAGAACTATTATTAACAAGACAAGAGAGCAGAAATGAGGATGTAAATACAGTAGGTCTAGGAAAGTAAAGAGATGGGGAAAAGTGGGGGGGGATTTAGATGTGAGTAGATGTGGAAGAGTGAGACAGAAATGGCAGAATGGCATTTAAGTGTTGCAACAGTAAAGTTTTCATTGTGAACTTTGGCCTCTAAAGAGAGAGTACACACTTGTCTGTTAAGGTGTGGCCAAGTGTCTCAGAGATAAATGTGTGAAATAATCATTCAGAGGGCCTAAGCCTGCTGGTCAGAGGAGTGGTTTGTGTGTACTACTCATTGTATGTTATGTAAATAAAAATGTAAAACATTTAGCCCTAAATCACGAGAAACAGACATTTTCTATTTGGTTGAAACATGTGCTCCCATTCCGCTTCTTATCCTGGAATGTTTTAGCTCTAGAGAAGAAACATTTTACAGCACCACAGACAGCCCACGCTTACATAAGCCACTTGCCTACTTAGACCTACGCCCTTGACAGGGCTCCTAACCTGTTTGTCTGTAAACACTGTTGAACCAAAGATTAAGCTGTATGGTACAATTCCAAGCCTTGGCAGGTAGCCAGGGCACCAAACCATTTAGTTTTGATCTTGGTGTTTTTGAACATTGAACGCTTGGAGGATCTTTTCCTACATGGTCACTTCAGGGGTTATACTGATGTTGTTGATATTTGTATAAAGGGCTGATTGATATTTTAAGGAACAGATTAGATGTTGGTCATTCTCGTGTTAGCAAAGTGCCTTGATGTGTCTATTTTGAATTAAAGTGTGAGTGGTTTTAGCAGTAAATTAATATGCATTAAGTAGGGAAAATATGCAGCACATGGCAAATGTGCTCAATTTTTCAAAACCACAGATAGTATTATATTTGATGACATTAAATCTATAGAAAACCAAAGCTGATTGTGGTTGTTCTACGTCTGTATGCGCATTGTACATATCTGTATACATATCTGTATACAATGCAATGAATGGTTTTACTATTCTAATTGTTCGCCTCATTGACATTCTCAAAATAAAATGTCTTTCACCGTAATGGGTAAAACACTTAACTTTAATGTATTGTAAGACTCTATGAACACATTTACAATAAGTAAGTACACAATATTAAACAAAGCTACACAAACTAAAACACAGAAGAGTGTTATTAACAGCCACAGAATGTAAAATGTCCAATTTCACCGGTGCATGTTTAACCCTTTCACTCTAGTTCATACTGTGGATTGTTTTTACTCTACACTGAAAAGTAAACAGCCATATCACGTTTCCAACAAGCAGTCAGAATATTTAACCTGACAAAAAAGGTAGTGAATGAAAATGTGTCAGGTGAGAAACTAAATGAGGCACTGATGCTGCTTTAGTCCTAACTTTGTTCGAATGTTGCTGCCTGCTTCTGGTTATTCACCTCGTCCAATTCCTCATCTGGGCAGTCCAGCTGAGCCGACTTTAGCTGGACTGCAACAACCACAGGACAAGAACAGATCAATGGAAGTGGAAATCTTATTTCATACATTTCCAAAAAGAAATGTTTACGTGCACAAATACAGTGAGAAATGATGAGCAGGTTCTTACCAGCTGCAGACAGCTGAGCTATTCCAATCTCAGCACTCCTGATTTCAGCTGGCAGTTCCTCTGGAGTCTGGATAGGAATTTTAAAAACACCAGCCATTAACAAAATGAGCATCAACCCACACTTAAAAACCAACTTTATGTATCCGTGGAAAATCTTAACAGGAAATTATTCTTAAGTTCCTCATTTTCATGCAAAACTGTGACTCACAAAGACTGAATACAGATTCTTATGAAGCTCTGTCAACTGCTGAAGTTGGTTTTCAAAATTCATCCTGCAGAAACAAAAACTACAGTAAATGTTGAGTACATCCAATCACATTGCATGATAGCATGGTTGTTGTTTTGTGTTTGCTTGTATGAGTTTTTTTAACAAATAGTTTTTGCAGAATAGGTACTTTTGCTTCCGTAGTTTAAGCTTTAATTCCTGCATTTCGCATCTATGTTGTTCTAACAGCTGTCTCCAATTCCCGTTCCGCTGCACCTGCCTGGAAAACACACAGATTTCCTCATACATAACAACTTATACATGCAAAAGAATGTCCACAATAATTGAACTGGTTGTCTAATGCAAGGGTCAGGGTTAAACATGGCTTATCTTATATTGATCATCACCACCTGAGGATATTTATGTGTTGCTGTGCGATGATGTCAGAGATTTCGGTCACATGTCAATATCATCACATCAACGATGAGCAGAGTTCATATCGGGTCATGTACATCCTGGTGACACATGACCCAAACCTGCTATACTGGATTTCCAAAGTACTGGAATGATATGTAAAATCCTCACTATGTTGGCCTCATTCACCACCAATAGACATGGCAAGATCTCAATTACACAATGATAAACTGGAGCTTTAAGATGTTTACATTTAATGGCAAAAGTTACAACAGTATGACACGAAAACATTTAAAGAAGTACAAAGATGCTACAATAGCAGGCAAGTACAATAAAACAAAAAATCTCTCAAGCCTTCAGACATCCAGGATACTATGATGATTTACTGCCACCTGGTGTTAAATAGCAGAAACATGCCATTTTAGTCTGTCAACGTTGCACTCCTTATCTCTTTTAGTGATATTATTGATTAAGATAGTGTAGAACTAACCTGGAAAACTCAGCTTCAGCCTCCTCATACCGTAACTGCAGCATCCTCTTCAAGTCTGGAAGAAAAACATTATGTCATTCTTACGCTCTATCAGTAGCTGCATTTTGTGTGCAGATAAATAGTGAAGCAAAGACTTGGACTGATAGTTGTACTGCAAAAACAATGTTACTTTTGGCTTTTATTACATGATAAGCACCTCAAGAGTCTGATTAACACAAATTTACCTTCTTTTTCTCCGCGTATGCTCTCCAGTTCTAACTCTTCATTTTGAACTGCAACAATAACAACAAAAAGACAAACAGAAAGAGAGGGTGTGTCAAAAATGCAGAGGACACTTACATAAGGGTAAGGTTGTTTTTTTTGTTTTTTTTTGTATTTGGCCAATTGCTTGTAGTAACTACAGTACATGGATTAGGCAAATGGTTTAAATAATAAGGATGCCTTGGTGTCTTACAAGCTTCCAGCTCCTTCTGCAAAGCGTCATTCTGTGACATGGCCTCCTTCATTTCTTTATCCAGGACTCTTGTACCTTGAATACATAAGGAACAGCAATATTATTAAATTGCACTCTTAATAGTTGTCCATTTGTAGAAATAAACACGTAGCACACCATACTTCACTCCAACAGAGGACAGAAGTACCTCATTTTCGTGTGTACCTATATTATTCCATTTGCTGGGAAAGTGTTCTGTTTCCTAGTGTAACTTATTCTGACCAGCAGGTGCCGCCATAATTCAGTTATTAGCTTTGGCACAATAAACAAGATTTCAACACATCTCACTTCTTCTGTTTCATCACAATACTTAATACCTGCAATGTTACAGATAGACTGGAATTTTTCACATACACCTGAAACTGACTGCATTTTACCACATTCTTCAAGGGCTCCAAAATTAATGTCGACTGTCCTCCTCAAAATTAGGGAGCGGGGTGTGTGTAAAGATCGCTCACTAAAAGTTGGATGTAAAGATTGCAAATCCTCTCAAATAGGTAATCAATTTGACTCACTGCTCAAAACATAGCATTCAGAACCACTGACAATTTGTTTTGGACCACAATGGAGGTTCAATGACTTTTACACAGACTGCAGATGATAAGAATGATTTAATTTTACACATAATAATCAGAATGGGGCCCACAGAGTGTTGCTGTTCTCTGTGAGCCGGAGACATGTAATCATATGTCATGATTCTCCACTCATCATTTTCTGCTGCTCCATTTCTGGAGTAACAGGTAAGGATTGACCTCACTGAAGATACTCTCACGGCGTCGACACATCGTATAGGTAGTGACGCACAGCCATTTAAACTCGTGGTTTCCAATCGTTCCCGCAACACGTTTCTAATACCTATTTTCTAACTTGAACAGCATTTGTTATTTCTAGATTATTTCCTTTACTTGTATGATTTCATTGAGGTACCTGTTCAACATTTAGCGTTTATACGGGCCTTTAGAAAGTGCGTACATACAAACAAGCCGAAAGACATTGAACTTCTTTTTAACAAGTAAGTCAGAATGGGACCCACAGAGTGTTGCTGTTCTCTGCGAGCCGGAGACACATAATCATATGTCATGATTCTCCACTCATCATTTTCTGCTGCTCCATTTCTGGAGTAACAGGTAAGGATTGACCTCACTGAAGATAACTTTGGCTGTCGTCACATCGTTCAAGTAGTGACGCACAGTCATCTGAACTCATGGTGTCCGATCGTGCCCGCGCGTTCCCGCAACACACGTGTAATACCTAGTTTCTAACATGAACAATAATTATTATTTTTTGCCTAATTACATATACCCGTCGTGTCCTTTCGTTGTACGAAATGTTATATAATTCACAATTCAGACTTTTACACCCAAAATTCAATGCTCGACAATCAGCGTGACGTCGACACAGCGAGCCCTCCCATTGGTCGTTACGTTTCTATCGTTTCAAACAAACTCTTGACTTCTTTGTTTTGCTTTTCATTTCAATTTACGGACACGGTTGGTGTTTACTAATGCGGCATGGGTCACACTGCGTCCACAACACCGTTTTATTACATTAAATGAAAACAACGAAATAACACCCAACCGGAAACGGAAGTGTATCAACCAGAGAGTCGTACACAACCAAGACACTTCAGAGTCCAACACTTACTCGTTTACAATGATAATAGATCTACCGCTGAATTGTTTGAGAATTGTTTGTGTGACAGAAAGAGTCATTTATCAGCGATAAAACGAAAACACCGTACCACGCATGCGCAACACGATAGCCCCTCTGGAACTACTAGATAACTCACCCAACCTTCGTTTGTCTTTAAATCAATTTTTTATTAGTTAATGAGGCGCGTTACGGGTAACAATGTAATACTGTATGAAAGACTTTATACTTTACTCGCATTGAAATTTACACCCCAATTGCACCTGAATAACATTATCTTAAACTTTGGTCTCATGTCAAAATGGGGACAAATGTCCAACTCATGTACCCAAATAAACAATTAAACATCTTTATCAAATGCAATAACTGTTGTTAACGTTTTCAGTTATATAATAACAAACATAAAGGTCCAAGTCTGCATATATAGCAGTAATTAGTTTACATGTTACCTTGTTCAAGCCTCCTCAGTTGGTCTAACACCTCATCTATTGGGGGCTTCTGCATGTCCTCACCTGGCACAGCAGGAATTAATTATAATATATTAACCCGCTCAGTTTTTGAATCTGGTTGAAAAATCACAAAATACTCAAATATACGCTTGATAAAATGAAACTCCAGTTTAACAACCACAGCCGAAATATACGAAAGCTAAATGTGTTTGTGTCAGGTTAAGCTAACAATGACATTACGAAAGCGTTGTGTAAGGTAAATTACAGCTTTAAACTTTAAATTACTTTGTTTTTGCTGACAACAGCTCAACAACAAAAAACAACAATATAATATTGGATATATGTATCCATTACTTGTTTATTGCTAAATTAAAAACAAGTAGCTTCGGTATGCGTATTAAAACGGTGTTAGCGTACCGCTGTTACACAAGAAACGTCGTGTTATTGAAATACTTTTAAATTCACGCTGTCTTACCTGCTGTTTCTTCACTTTATCAAGTCGAGTTAAGGATTTTATTGGACTAATATTTGGATAAAAGCAACAGAAAGTCTTCGCTTGTGTCTCTTGGCGCTCTTTGCTCCTGAGACCTGATTGGAGCTTCGGTGCCTCCAACCTTTGAAACTTCACAATTTAGCCACTCAAGAGTCCCTTATATACAAGAAATGACAAGATTTCACACCATAAAACCTTATAACTATCCAAAATAAACACGTTTCCCATTAAAACACACAGATTTGAGCTTGGGTTTATATTTTTCATTTAATACCTTACTGCAAATAAAAAATAATATAGCAGATTATTATAACATTACTTGAAACCTAACGTGGCGAGACGTGAATGAACACACACCATTTGACTCCTTTTACATGGTAACTGGTTTAATGAAAAGTGAACAGCAGTGTAGAGGAATGCAGTTCCAGTTAGATTCATTGCAAACAGACCTAAAAGCCCCAAAATGACTTTATCTATACACATCAAACCACTAAGGAGTTCTATATACAGTACACTTACACATTAGTAAGATAGAAACACAGCAGTTTAAAAAAAGAAACTTCAACAGGGCCTCTAAAACAACACTGTCTCTCTGTAACTGGAATACCTGTACAGTGTGCATCATCAGCACATGCAGATGGAGTGGGGTTGCCATGCGACAGGTGTAAAATTAAAACAGAAATCAGTCATATTTTGTAATATACATGTCCTATATACCATTCAAGTAGTGTCTAAGGTAAGATTATTTTGGCTTCAAGTGCAAGATGATTCCTTTTGCCTTGTTTCCTTTTTTTGAGTCGAAATGTACCCGCTATGTCAAGTTTTCATAAATAAATAAAGCAAACAGATTTGTAACTTTGCATTGTACAAGTACAGACATGCTCAACCTTCAGTGTTCAAAACAGACATCAAACAAATAGCAGCAAATATCCCAAACAGCATCAACTGCCTCAAAGGTATAGAGTGTTACCTCCTTAGCTTATATCTACATGAAAGCAGCCCTGTTATCAACAACCACCTCAAAAAATAATGTTCAACTTCCAGCCCGGTGTCCACATACCTCCGTTTAGTTGCAGTGAAATTCTGAAAAGAGACACTGACACCCAAATCAACGCGGTATAAAAGTGGTTAGATGTTCCAATAATTCAACGTTTCACATTTGTTGCAATGGTAAAAAATAAATACAGCACTACATTTTCACTTCACGTCAATGACAAGACAAGTGTGGAAATAATGAGAAAGGCAGGAAAGAATTAAAAGAAGGAAATGCCATTTTGAAATTATAAATAATTCTGGAGTGTATGTTTTCTTCCTTTTGAAAAGCATTAATAGTGTTATTGAATATTAGTTTGTTTACTAGCACGTCTCATTTACTGTCCATCAGACACTTAGCTAACAAAAGTTGTATACTTTGTAGTGAACCAGCTAAGTTCTGATGTCAGAGTACGATATCCTCTTAAACGCCACATCCATATGAGTCACGTCAGCATGCCTTTCCAAGGCAGGGGGGATACTGGCATCGTAAATTTTAATACAGTCATCTATTTACAGCTGTGGCGAGCATCTAGGAGAGGTGTGAGGGGTTCCTCTGATAGTTCTAGTAGTCATAACAACATCCTGTGATTCTAATGTTACCATGCAGAGTTACGTTATACTGGCAGGCTGGAAGGGAGAAGTCACTTTGAGGCGACGGAGGAAGAGGGGATTTCTAGCGCTAACTTCATCCCTTTTGGGCAAAGTTGGTCCGCGTCAATTAATCAAGCACAACCGATGCCTTTCCCGCTCATTTTCTGCTCTGCAACAAGGCAAAGCGGAACTGGCAAGCACACACGGGATAAGATGCTCCTCTATACAACTGAGCCACACTGGAGGTTGTCGGTGGGTGAGTAATACAGATGTAATGTGCTTGGTGTTAGTAAAAGCAGAAGACAGTTAGAGCAAACAGAGGGGGTGGAAATACAGAACACCAAAGACAACACAACCACACTGTCTGCTGTCTTCATCTTGTATAAATTATTAAGTGTCCCTCTCAACTGCGCTTTATAACCGGCAGCAACTCCACCACAGTTAATCATTTCAAAACGGAATAACTGCATGTGTGACGGGAGATTGATTGTAAGAGGAGAGGAGAGTGAGGAAGAGTGAAAGGAATCGAAAGAGCAGGCATTTTAGCAATATTTCACAAAAGAAAGGAGGCGTTCTCAATCTCGCCCCGCTTGTTTCTGTTTAAAGCAGTATCCTCATTCACGGGAGCGTCCCACAATAGCCAGGATATAGAGGAAGATGTTGATGATGTCGGTGTAGAGGTTGAGGGCAGCGAAAATGTACTCTTCTGGACTCAGGGCCAGCTTCTTGTTGCCCAGGAGAAGCTGGGTGTCCACAGCCAAAAACTGAACACAAGAGATAAATATGGCTTGAGTCATTCCTTTAAGTAGCTACACTTATGACACACATAGATAAAATACATGTTATACAAACAAAAAGGGCATAATATTGTAACAGCTGTCTCCTCTTAGTCTGGGTCTCATAATGAATGGCTATACAGCACATTCAGCTCATGATCAGGAGGTTAGTTTGGTTTTCATGCTTCTGTTTAGCTCTTTAACATTCAGCAGACGTAATTATAGTTCTGCATTGTTGAGAATGAAGTATGCTTGTGGTGATGACTGTCTGGTGACCAGCAGTGTCGTGGCTACTGGACACCAAGAATAAGAGCTCCTGAGGATATTAGAGGGGAAAATAGCTGTAGCATTTTAAAAGCAAAAGAGTGTGAAACTTACGCAAGTGAAGAGAAGGGCCCCCAGTGAGGCATAGACAATGTGCAGGATTCTGTGACGGATGAAGATGCACAGGATAGAGAAGAGCAACAACACGATCAGGCACACAAAGAGGACGCCCCGACAGGAAGTGAAGTCGTACTTGCTCTGTGTTGAAAAATGGAGAGAAAACATAGAATCAGTGACAGACCGACATACAAGCGACATGTGGGAATAGAACTCAAACACATGCTTCATAATTCCAAACCCAATTTGAGTTTGTGGCATAATAGATATATGTGTGTGTGTGTGTGTGTGTGTGTGTGTGTGTGTGTGTGTGTGTGTGTGTGTGTGTGCAGACCTGTAGCGAGAAGAGGACGACGGTGAAGCAGACCACAGCAGTGATGCCAACAGCCATGATGACAGTCTCTGTGTCATAGAAGCTGGCGATCATACCGACCATGTATGACAGGCTCAGGGTCAGGATGGACTACAGGACACAGGACACACACAGCCACGTTATCAAACCTTTAACATTCAAGTGACAATACTACTACTTAACTTGTGTGGAAGTGTGTGAGTCTGTTAGTAAGTACTTACTAATGCCACCAAGTTCCAGGGGTGCTTGCGGCGGAATTCTCCGCAGCAGGTGAGGACGATGAGGGACACGAAAAAGACAGCATATGACACGTAGTATGTCCACGGGTTACGCCGCACAAAGTACTTTGCCTCATCGACGAAGGTGAAGACCGCAACAAATGAGAAGGTGACCATGAGCTGCACAGTGAGAACCATGAAGACCTGCAAGGGAAAAGGGAACACAGTGTTTTTTAGAAGAACATTATGTGAAATTGCAGGTTATATTTTCTTCTGTTTTATCTATTTAGCACTCTTAACGAGTGCACATTATGTTTAAATAAGCATGTGTTTGCTCCCTTACCTTTCTGATGAAGGCTTGCCGAATAGTCTTGTCCTCAAAACCAGAGTTGGTGAACTCATCATTGTCGTAGTAAGATGGAGGGCCATCTCCATGGTAACCAGGGCTGCTCATGGGCCCTGGCAACAAAACCCACATAAAAATGAATAAGGTTCTAATTGACATTTTTTAAAGCAGAATAAACAAACAGATAAGTGCCTGTGGTGTATTCTGCACGCTGACAGTAATATTGATCGGCTCATTGATTATCTGTGCTGCAGTCCTGACTACAGTGCCAGCAATTGGTGTTCATGGGCAATCGATAAAGCTTACATAGTCCTTCTTGACTTTCTGCGGGAAATACATCAAACTGTATGTCCAACCACTTACCAACGGGGCCTCCCGGACAGACTGGTGGTGTCGGTCCTTGCTGGTAAGGGTCCTGGACGTACGGCCCCTGGACGTACGGCCCCTGGGCGTACGGCATCTGAGGATAAGGCATCTGAGGGAAGGGGGCGGGGCCAAACCCTGGACCTGCTTGGGGGTAACCTTGCTGCCCGTAGCCAGTTGCTGGTGGGTACGGTCCCCCAGGAGCCTGGTTGTAGTTGGGAGGGGGCATGACAAAACCCTGCTGTGGGGGTCCGTACACACTATTCTGAAGTGGGTTGGTTTCACCCGCAATTTGGATTCCATTCTTGTCCTGAGACATGGTGTGGAGGAGGGCTCAGCTGGCTTCTAGAACAATCTGTAGAGCCAAGAGACATACAATTAGAACTTGTTGATGAATAAATGTTTATGTAAAGCAGGAGTATTTAAACATGCAGCAGGTGAGGTATTTCATATCAAAGCTCTTAGATTCAAACCAAATCTGTATTCTGAAAGTCTTACAAAAAAGCAGAGAAAATGTGATTAGGCTACTTTGTTTGGGCCAAACTGGCAAAGAAACAAAAACCGCATCTGCTTGATTAAATATGTGAGGCAGTGAAACGATGCAGCAGGGGGGGAGACGGGAGAGAGACGGTGCACAACTCCGGCTGTCTGCCTTGCTCTCTTATTCTTTCATTGCTGTATTATCATGTGATGCTACATTTAATTTGTATCAGTCGCAGTTATCTTCCAGTTTACACGGATGCTGTGAGGATCAGCGGAGAGCAGCAGGAAAATAGGCCACAGCTTATGGAATCTCTATAAACATGGGATACGACATGCATCACACTGATCTGGAAGAGGGGAGAGGGAGGCCGATTGTCCTGGGACATCTGAACACACAATGGCTGATAAGCAACATTCAATCTAAAATTCCAGATGCTGGAATCAGGCAGAAAGGTGGATATCAGACATGAAACTCAGGGTTTCATGATCCTGGGAAAAGCTGAGTTTAAAGAAAGATCCTTCATATAAGGAAGAAACAAATACAGCAAACAATATGTATGGACAAATAGGTTATGTGGGGAAGCAGAGGCTTTCTAATGAATGAACCTGATCTGAGTGGATTTTTCACACATACACACACACATGCACACGTAACCATAGGCTACGCTCAGATTGCTATAAGTGGTCAGTTCCACAAACAGACTGTATGAGAGTAACTGAAGAGGATGCGGTGGTGGTGGTGGTGGTGGGAGGAGAGCAAACACAACACTGCTGACATTGTTGCCATGGATGCAGGTAATGCATTGGTACCCAGATGTATTATTAATCTGCTCCCCTACAGGAATAGACATGTGACATATTGACCATTACTGCAGCGTCCCTCGCCCTGCCAGACCCCAAAACAAAGACATGTCATCCCAAGTTTCAATGACATCGCGCGCACCACTCATTGTAATTGCCTATGTACAGTAAACAGAGCTATGTAAAGATAATTTGACCTTTGGCGTGTGCTGAGCCGGTCTCAAAGAGGACTACACTTACAGTCCCCAGAGGAAAACCCCTGCTGAGGAGGACTGCAGCAAAAAACATTAGGTCTAACTTCAAGTTCAAGTAGAGCTGGTCTAGGGGGGAGATTGGCTGTATAGGTCAGTGCTGTTTACACTTATCTATAGTATAGTGTAAACACAAGCGAGCGATCATATGAGGGCAGAGAAAGCTAGCAGAAGTGGAAGCTCACATCGCTGAAATGCAGTTTTCTGGTTTCCCACACTCCCTCCATCCTTCTCTCACCCTTCCAGGCCACACTGAATTATCGGTAAGTGTTACGCAACAGGGCTCCATTTCACCCAGGCAAACCAATCCAGAATCTCCAGTGGGTCCATGTGATCCCAGTTTGTACATCATTAGCAGAGTGCAGAGTGAGGGACTAGAGCAGGAAAACACAGCCAGAGTGGTGGCGCTCTTAATCTTCATACTGACAAGTCGCCATTAACCGATTCATAACCGATATACATACAGCCGTTATCGTTTGAGGACAACGGATGTGCAGTCAGTCCAGCTGGGCTTATTTGTCCGTCAATACTTTGTACCGTATTGATCTATGACAAAGGATCGATCACATTAATAGAATAGACAGCATCCTGTGTGACAGAGTTGAAATATAAAGGTTTGATGTTACACAATTAAGGCACACGTGTCGACACAATGAACCCAACAACACACAGTATTTAACATGAGTCCTTGACTGATCATGTGACACACAGTCCAAGGTTGTGATCAGCTCGATGCTTAATGTCCAAGTTATACTTAAATAACTTTTGCAAATCACAACTTAAAATGATTTTCCACCCACATGTTTCATATTGATGTTTAGGTGGTCTGGGTCAGGACTAGTTTCAATTGGAGAGGCATTTTCATAGTTAATGAACTCTGCTGGTGGTTTATTTTAGTTACTCTCTATGTATAATGGATTACTTGGAAATCTTAGGTAACACACCAAGCAGTCAGACCAAGTATGGAAGTCACAGCTCGGTCAGAACCAGCAGCCTCCTCCTGAACTGGCCTCTTCTGACAACAAACGCATCTGCCCATCTGTCCTTAGCTGTGATTTCAAGCAACTGTAAAAACACAATGATAAAGAAACAACTAAAAACAGCATCTGACATCATAAGGATGGACGTTTGTATCACATAAGAGAGCCTTCAGAAGTCTGTCGTGTAAACATTCAGTATTCTTTCTTTGAAATAAGAAAAGAGAAATAAGCTGTGAAAAGTTTGTGCCACTCAACATCATTGCAACAACCGCACTAGTTTTTCAATAAATATTAGAAGTGGCCAAGCAGGATAGGGCAGTAACTTTAGTGTGGTGAACTGTTTGTACAGCTTCATTCGTATTATGTGGGAGATTTCCATTCCTATTTGGAGAGACACCGCAACGCCGTGCATAAAGACACTGCCACCATCCCTGGCTTCTGTCGATGGCTATCTCTAGGGGTATTAGACCTCGGGGGAGGTATTCATTGGGTTAACCACACATTCACATACCACAATTAGACTCGCACAATAACCCCATGAACCCATAAACAACATGCTGCGTGCATGCCTGAGCGACCTTAGGAGACTCAGTGACAAAACAGGAACAGCCGGACAAAGCAGTGGGGCCAGGACATTATGGAGGGCAACATGTGGAACCTTACAGGGATTGTAAGTGGGGGGATGTGAACTTTAATGGGTAGTATAAATTATGAAAGAAAGAAACGGTTATCGTCGAGAGCATAAAGTGCCATTACCAAGAAATGTGCCATAATGTGCTGTTTGTGATGAATGCTCAGTAATGTCCAACAATACTTTAATATAATATCCACAAATATTGAATCATTTGGACGCAAACGATCTCCAGTAACAATATGAAGTATGTGTAAATACTTGATAAAGGATTAATTGCATGATGGAGCTCTGTCCCCCTCCCATCAAAGCCTCCTATTATGAGACTGAGTCAGTGAGACCACCTGGCACTTAATCCTGCACTGTGTTGCTGTCTGCCTGGTTCTATCTTCCAGTCAACGCAGCAGTCTGGCAGGCTATCATCATGGCGCGTCAGCAGCAGCAGCAGCAGCAGCAGCAGCAGCAGCAGCAGCTCTGGCTATGTCAAACCTGCGGATACTTCACCTTGTGACAGATGGCTGCACCACAAAGCACCTTAGGGAGGTTATCAAACCACAGCTCTCTCACAGACAACAGCTTTGTTATGAGGGTAGCTGACAGTCAAATTGCCAGCTTTATTACTCATCAATATAAGCCTACCGATCTGTGGAGAATCTGGACAGAACCCTGAATTATACACAAAATAGAGGATATATTCATCCATTACAATCATCCATCAAAAGCAAAATGGAATAAGTCCATAAAAGCCTTGTGCAGGATGAGGCAGCTCCTTCCACGGCTGCATTACAGACTCAGTCATCTTGGACAAGATTCAAGTCTGTGGCATAGACGGATGGGGACTCAAGAGGGAAAACATCCACAACTCCACCTTATTGATATTCCCAAATTCCCAATAACAATTGCGGCCAAACACCTCACTTACCAAATCAGGACGCTCACCTGTACAAGACAGTAAGTCACTTTAATAACATAATAAAGCGGAGGAAACCCATTTATTTCACATGGCTTGAAGCACGTCATGCTGAGAGGCTGTTGGAGAGAACAGAGAGGCTGTTTGTCTGAGCTGATGGGACATGTGTACTTATTGTCATGCTCAGTCATATTCTGTCAGCCTCTGCCAAAACGGGACAGTCAGGCTGCCCAATCCTGGCTAAACAACCGGAGAAATGTGTTGCTTTCATAACAGAAAGTATGGCGGTAACTGCATGATCCTTTTTCAGGCATGTGGAGGAGGTGTATCAGTTGTTTATGGAGCAGGCGCTATTATGAGATGGTCCTTATAACCTACACATAACCCATAAATACAGTCTAGATCTAAGTGATATGAAAGTTACATGGCCAGACAAAGCAAACAGACATATTTGAGTTTAAATCACCAGATTGGCCTATATTATGGGATAGATTAGCTATACCCTCCACATAGCAGTCGCTGTCTCTCTCTAATCCAACATGTTGACCGTTATACTCTCACAATCCTGTCACTCCCTACTGTGTCATGTCACAAAAACCTAAACCAAGCCCAGAGATAAACACAGGTTCGGTGTGCCTGAACCAGAACACGGATTTCACCTGCAGCGGGCGCATCCCCGTGTAGGCCTCATCATCATCATCATCCCCCCCGCCAAGCCCACACAAATGCGACATCCCAAATCCCGAAACACATCCCCAATACCATCTAACTCACAAAGAATCACCTCAAGCTATCAAGGGCGCCATTACTGTGGAACACGGTTAACTCAAAATGTAGATATGGAACAAACATTACAGTCTATCCATTATGGATCTATAACGGGTTTTCAAAGGACGACCCCCCCCCCCCCAATACACACGTTTACGGGCTAAATTGTAGATCTACACCAACTAGAATTTGATCAAATCTCTTAATATCCTCGGTTATTGTTAATCTATCGCTTACTAGCTAAAATTTCGGGGGTACGGTCACTGATGCTAAACAAAGCGCCGCACAGGCTCATAATCAGCCTTCTTTCGTGACAAATTCAATGCCTAATTTTCAAAAACACAAATTGTTAGCCAGAGCACGTCCTTACCGTTTCACTCTTGTCGTTACGGCGCGTTCCGATGTTTTTAATGTGTTTATCTAAGAATAGCTGGCGTCATAAGCTCACCCTCCGCCTCCTCCCGGTTTGCATGCACTCGGTCAGGTTGAACAAAATGGGTCGAGAGCCAGTGACGTCACTCCACGACGGCATTATTTTGCCCCCACCCGAAAGTCGACAACAAGGCGGGTGAGTCCAGAAAGCAGAAACGATAAATATAAAAAAAATATCACAAGTGTTAAGGTCACAGTAAGGAGTTAAGGGTTGTGTAAATGCAGTATTAAAATGTCATTTAATAGAGAACAATCACATATAAATGGTCGAATCTCATCCTTGTTGTCGAAACTTGGGTGGGGGGAAAAATGACGCTGTCACGATGCGGCCACGTGGTATGTGGGAATCTCCGGTTGAAAAAATGTCAGACGTGTTTCTGTTTTGTACGAGCGTGTACTTGAATAAACTTTCAGTGTTTTAATTTAGTTTTCTGAAACATACAGCCTTTTACACTTTCATGAACATTTACTTTTGTGAGCTGCCAATTAATTGCTTTTTACCGGATAAACAAAGTTTGAACTGAACTCTAATATGCATCTCTGTAGACCAGCAAACTGATGAAGAAAAGCAGGACTAAAATCACAAATTTAAAAGGTAAACAAATGCCAAATACAGTTAATAGCAGAATTTAACTATGACCCCTGAGTTACATAAATGTAAACCACTGTACACATTACAAAAAAGTTATTGCTATTGTATTAACATGACACATTTTAACATTGCATATAAATAATTAAACAATTTGCATATTTTACAGTTATTCTGTGTTCATCTGAAATCCACTGTCCCTAAGCCGTTAAGCCTCATCAGGATGAGTTCAGCATGTACAATACAACTGTGGGTAAAACGTGTTTGAATTCATGGTCAAAGGCACAGTTCACTTGTGGGTAAATACCACAAAGGCACAACAGTACTTTATGGGTGGTAAATAGGGCGGCTTTGAAGCAAATTGTCCAGGTCAGTCTTGTTGATGGTCCCATAGGCCTGGGAATAGCTGCCTAGTTTGGCTCGAGGATCACCTGCACCTGACACGTTACAGTGATTCTGAAAAACTTTTTTGCCGAACCGTTGGGGTGGCCGTGCCTCACGAGCCTGAGAGCGCTGGTTTTGCATGGGGAAAAAGGAGAAAGTACTAAGTCCTCTGCACAATAAAAGTATAGTGGCATTCACGTCTTGTTTGCTTTTCACTGTAAATGTCAAGAGTCAAAGTGCATGACAAGATGAGGAAAGTTCCCCTGACACAAAGTTACAGCTTCCTATGTTGCTTCCCACAGTGTGGGACTACTTAAATGCACAACAGTGATGTCATCAAAACTTACAAAGTTAAAACACTGATGTCATATTTATACATTACTAATCAAATAATTACTTATCATCTAGTTCTGTGAAGTACTGCAGTACCGACGCAATAAAATCCCTTCTCAGTGATTACAGCTACCATGCTTTCAAATATATAGTTTGGCGTGTGAATGACAGTGGACTGACCAGATGTGTAGCTGTGACATGCAGCCCAGAGGACAGGTCTGACTCATCCTTGCGGATCAGTGGGTTGTTCTGAGGATGTGTTAGGGTCATGGTGGTGGAGCGATGATGGGGCGCAGGGGCTGAGCGACCACGCTGAAGAATCTGGCCCATGGACTGGCAGAGGAAGAATGAAGAGAAAGAACAAGGTACCAAGTGAGCCACAGAGAGGACATAGGTATAAGTCATTTTGAGAGGGAAAAAAAGAGGATAGAGCAAAAAAAACACTGAAAAACTAAATACTCCAAAAAATCTCTTGCTTACTGCATCAGCATCAGCGCCCTCTGTTGGTGATAGATCATGGGTCTGCTTCCTGCTCGGTACATTTGAGTGGCCATGACAACAACTGCATGGACTCCTGAGAAAACCATCTGGATGAAGAAGAAGGAGAGTGTGTGCATTAAGTATGGGTGGAGGAGTTGTGCAAGGACGTGAGGAATATGGCCAAATCATTTCCCACATACTTGGGACATGTGTGATGGGGTTATATGTGAGCCTTCTGCCAGGGCAGGTCGTCGGGCTCATCTTCTCCACAGCAGGCTGGTAGGATTTATCCACAGGCTCAGGTTTGGCGATCACTGAATGTAAAGGCAGGTGGTTGGTCTGATCTGTCTTTTCGCGTTGTGTTTGCCCATACTGGTCCCTGTCTCCATCCTTCCCATTGAGTTTGTCTTCGTCACTGGTGGCGCATCCCTGCTTCAGCTGGGTCGGTCTTTGTATCCCGTTAGTGGTTCTCCTCTCCAGCATCATCTTTTTGCAGCGAAGAGAGGAAAATAAAACAGGGTTCATTCAAATTGAATTCACATGCTGACAAACATCATTTCTCTTACTTTAGGAACCAAAGATGAACTAGACCTAGTAATGTATAATTATGACATCAATGTTGGTAACTTAGTTTGGTGACATCACTATCGTGGTTTTGAGTAGCTTGGTGGCATCACTATTGTAGATTTAAGAACCTCTGGAGTTAAACGCTGTGGGAAGCAGTTTTCTGACTGCGCTTGACACTGAAATTTTGTGTAACAGAGGCAGTTTGCTGGACTTACCCCAGAAAAAGGAACAGTTAAGGTGAAGAGGAAACAATACAGTGCCAGTACACTTAGATTAAGGCTTACTTTGTACCTCATAAAGTTTGTTGCGATATTGAACCACAGACAATTGTACATCATCATCCACTGGCAGCACAACGTCATAGTGAAGACCTGGCTCTTTGGCTGGATTATGGAACCTCAAGTAACAGAAAACACAAGTTACAGTAATGTATGCGTGGAAAACTTTGTAAAAAGTAGGGAATGTTGAATGAATGTACATCTATTCTTGTAATACCTGTTAACATATGGGTGTTGAAGCGCTTGCTCTGCTGTCAGCCTCTTGTATGGGTTGAAAACAAGCAAGCTCTTGAGTAGGTCAAGGGCATCAGGAGGCACGTTTGGCTGGAGAAGGTCCTCCAAAGGCACCTGTGGTCTGACAAAGAGGGAGAAAGCAAAAGCAGGAAATGGAAATGTAGTCACAGAGGAATGTGGAAGCATGGAAAAGATGATTTGAAAAAGAGTAACATAATTTTCCACAACTACAGAACTTTAAAAGAATTCAACTGAATATATGGCTATGAAGATATTTATAGGTTAGAATAGGAAAAAGACTTTCTTACTTCAGCAACATTCTCTGGATGACAGAGGCTCCATATTCAGACTTGATTGCCTGAACGTCTGAAAATGAAAATACATAAATTCACAGGAATGAATGCTGATGTCTACAGTTTAGCGTTAGATGACTGGATTTATTTCATGTTTAGGTCTTAAGTCACCTTCTGCGCTTGGGTGTGGTATGGCACTCAAGATCTTCTCTATTTGGTTGATGGTGGATGTGCCAGGGAACAGAGCTTTACCCAGCAGCATCTCTCCCAGGATACAGCCAAGGCTCCACATGTCCACACCTTTAGTGTACCTTCCAAAAAGATATGCACCTTTTACTCACAACTGTAACATCATTTCCCATGATTTTAGCTCTTTCTCTTTCGGATGGTGATGATATGATGGATACCTTGAGGATCCCAGCAGGATCTCAGGAGCTCGGTACCACCGCGTCGCCACATATTCTGTCAGTGCTGGGTTTCCAGAATCCTCTTGGATCTGGTTCATTGATCTGGCCAAGCCAAAATCACACAGCTTGACAACACAGTCAGTGTCCAACAGAACATTGGATGGCTGTAGGAGAGAAAAAAAGACAAGATAAACATTCCTTACAAGGTCAATAACAATTCTTCAGTTATCTTCCCTAGGGTCAGTTGAGGTTGGGTATCACAGGGAGCAGTGCCCAGCTTGATTGAGGTATCAAAACAGAAACTATACACAGAAAAAAGGGGGCGAAAGTCTTAAGTCTCATGGTTTGGAGCCTTGTGTAAAATGATATTAGAGTCCATATAAATGTATTCACTGGTTTCACATCAGAAATCTCCAACTGACGAGCGGCCTCTGTACCTTTTGGTCCCTGTGGATAACATTTCCTGAATGCAGGTATTTGGTGGCTTTGAAGAGCTGGTACATGACATAACGTTTATGGATGTCCTTCAGTAAGGTGCCTTTCTTTATCACATTATGCAGGTCCGTGTCTGGTACAAAGCAGAATGCAAAAAAGACAACAAAACAAATGATATATACTGTATCTGTTAAGACACATTGATGCTGTTAATGAGAAACTGACAAATGATGGTATTCTAACATCATTAACATCATTATCAACAGTGAAATTGGTACTGAAACTTCACTAAGATACTAAAATACAATAGCTCCTCCATAACCACACAGTGATTCAGTACTAACAGCATCCCTGAAATAAAATGTCAGAGGGAGAAGGTGCAGGTCCGTGCTGTGATGCTGGCAAACGGTTGTGGATCAGACTGCAGAGAGAGGGAGGACAATCTGTCCACTCAGCAGTAAAACACTGTAGGCAGCCAAGGGAAGAGAACCGCACACACTCGCTCTCACAAACACACACAACAACAATCAAACATACACATATACACATTCACTCACACCTACATAAATGAATTCACACACTCACATGCCAAGTTAAAATGTGGAGTAGCTGCTGCAGCCTTTATTCTCCCTCATATTGTTAAGTGACCTGAATCAAAGTCCTTGGGATAACATCAGGTTTTGATGAATAAAAGCTTGTAAGTCTCACCCATGTGTTCAAAGATGAGATAAATGTCTCTATCATTTTGTGCTCTGATGACGTTTAGGAGATTGATGATGTTGGGATGATCTCCAAATGCCTGTACACAGGATAAAGGCATTTAGAAATGGAAACCCCACACACACAAGAGAAAGAGAATGTGAAAATACATTCACCACATGCTCATAACTCATAACTAGCAGGTGTTAGGTCAAAAACAAATGTAGGTCAGTGTATAAGAAACATCACAAAGATAAGAAAAGTAAATAAGAGCACTAAATATGTAGTGGCCTGTAGCCCTCAAACTAACTCAAGTATGTTTCTGGGGGATTAAAAGGCTACTGGACCAAGTTTCATACCTCTTAACCTTAATCCTTTAACCCTGAACCCTTTAACCCTTAACCCACATCCAAATGCACTATACAAGGTGGGGAAAAGAGGGTCAGACACTTGGTGAACTGTACTATTACTACGGTCATTTCCACGCCAAATAAATTAGTAAGATGTTTACTAAGGGAATCTTTCGTTTTCCATCAATTGCTTTCCCAGTTGCATATGAGGTCATGATTATGTGAGTCATGAGGAGTTATAGGACAGAAAAAACAAGTAAGGAGGCATAAGGGTCAGTATGTCCAGACAAACACACTGGTCAGAGGGGCATTTGGTGTAAATCTTTATTTGAAGCTGCAGTCACTATTACCTGAAGGAACATGATTTCTCTGAAGGTCCTCTGCAAAAGAAAACAAAATTACAGCCAACTTGTGAACGCAATAGGCACACAGACTCCTGCCTCATTAATCATTATCTCAACTTTCTACTGGACAGGGAGGGGATTTATGTGGAGTGGCTAGACAGCAGATATCAAAGTTAACACTTCACAAGAATCACTCACCACCACTTCATTTTCATTTACAGTACACACCTGGGCATCTGTCCTGTTCCTGAAGGCATCAAAGATCTTCTTCACAGCCACAATCTCGCCTGTTTGTCTGTCAATTCCTTTCCATACGATCCCATAGGCCTAAGACAGATACATGGATAATACAGATATAAATATACCATCAGAGCTGTGGATCTGATTCACTTGATCCTGTTGGTCCTGTGGTTAAAAGCAAAGCACATTGTTAACATGTTAACCACAGTTAGTCAGTAGGGTTTTAAGATAACACACTGTGTCTGAGGACAATATAACGTTATCTTTGCGATTATCAAACCCAATTTATGACTTTCCAAAGCCAATTAGCGCAGTGTGCCCAGAAGCCTTTAGCTCCCTGAAGCATCACAGCACAGCATGCTCTTTATCCACTATAGTCAACAGTAAACAGGACACACAGCTGTGTAACATGAGTCAGCCTGCCCCTGTCCCTGCAGGTAAAGCTAGTGAACTAATATGACATGTCTACGTGGCAGTAACCAGCTGGCCACTAATAACAAATAATTGGTGAGTCTCTGTAGAATGCCTGTGGAAATAAGCAAAGATGTCTCAAGAACAAAGCAGGAAGACAGCTCGGGTGATTTGCATGAAAGCGCTCCTGTCACTCCTTTTCGAAAGGACTGGTTTTAACTGCTGAGCTTCAGGAATTTCACAACAGACTAAACCTGCTGAGACACACACAATAATCTGATTTGTGTAATTCCAACAAAACGTGATTGTTTTTTCAAGGCGACAGTATTATTTAGTCCTGCTAATCAAACATACACAGAAATGAAACTTAATACTATAAACATTGAGCTGTAGAGCAAATAGGAGACTCACTTACCCCCTTTCCAAGCCTTTTCTTGATTTCATATTTCAAAGAAATGTTATCCTCCACATCAGAGACGTTTTCTCCCTCGTATTGTTTACTCATTTCTACAATTAAAGTCCTTCTTACTGTGACGCAGAAATGGTATTCACCTGCTCCCAAAACATGCTGCACACACTCACTGACGCTGTTTGTATTTACGGGTAGACGTCGCTTTGCTAGCAGCTCGGTTACGTCAGCCGAGACGCTGTGTCGTTATATTCCTGTGAATTACTGACAATAAAGAAGCGTAAGTTTCGTAGTAGACTCTCCTTCAATGCTCTAAGCTGAGGCGATCATGACGGCTCGAAAGCGTTTTGTAATCATTTGTCGTCCTGGAAACGAAACCGAAGAGTCTGGCTCTTAAAGGTACCGCCGCTTCCTGATTCTTTCCTCAGTCACTGGGCCGCCGCCAACGCTTCTGATGTTGTTGCCATGGGGATTATACGGATCTGCGCACTTCTCAAGGACTTCTCCACTATGAGTTTATCTTTCTCTCTTTCTCAAGCATGACACATAACTGAAATGTATAGAAAACCTGCCGTTTTGACACTTTTTTCTTTTAGAGGAATGGCGTCATTACCAACTGTGACAACATTCACGATGTCATTATGGGGAAACAGGTTGTTCCATTTAAATATTTCATTATGGATGTGCTAAGGTTGTTCCATTCATGATGTCATAAACAACTCATGATGTCATTAACTGTGACATGCTAGGGTGGTGCCATTCCTGTCTCCCACAACAATAATTTGATAATGCTAATAAACAATTAAATAAAAATGTCAATGAAATGAAAAGCTGAACCCCTGGTCATTGTGTCTGATAAGTTTGGAGGGGAATGGAGGAATAGCGCTCTTTGTATTGGCATACATGCACATACACACACACCAATTACAGCGGTGAGTGATAAGTGATGAAGAGGATGTTTGGGTTTGCTCAGCTCTGTTCCATGATTTTGAGAACCACTCCTTGTTCAGACACGACACAAAATATGTTGGAGGTAGACTTTTCTATTTTATTTCTATAAAGGTGTTACATGCTTTCATTTAAAGTTCAAAACTATTATTTACAATGATAAGTCTGAATAAATATGTTCTCCCTAACAGTTGTTGAGGGTTGAAACATATTTAGTAAGCAAAGAGAGGGAGTTCCGTCCATCTCGTTTTTGCCCACTTAATGTGGTCAAACCCTCATTCTACAGAAAATCTGGATTAAGTGTGTTAACTAAAGAACAGTGCCAGAGAATGTACAGAAATAAAAGGGGGGAAAAAGAGCACAATCAATTCTTTACACCACTATTTCAATATAATGATTAATTAGTAGTGCGCTCCAATCATCCCAAAGTCCAGACAACTATTTCAACAGCATCTTATTATCCATTAACTGAGAGTCACAACAGATTTAGCCTCATAAAAACTGGAGTGATAGAAGAAATATGATATGTGACAGAAGTCCAAATTTCATCCCAAATGTAGATTTTAAAGGTATAAAAAAAACTTATTTCCAATAGTATAAATGCTTTGGCTACTGAAACCTTCCCATGTGTCCTGAATTTGTCCGCTATCATTTTATCTAAGACCAAAATTACAAAATTAGAAGTAAACTGTTTTGTCCAGATCTATGGAGCATCTGAAGGGAAAGTCTGCAGGTGGTATTATGAACCACAAACTATACTGTGGTGTTTGAATAGTACAAAACATCAAAAAAGGCATACAGTAGAAAAGCTCTCCAGAGACAGATCACAACCACAGGGAAAAGGTAGAACGTTAAGAGTCAGAGTTCCAGATAGATTGATGTATGATGAAGGGAGGTTTTAGGAAGAGTGGAGGAAGCGGTTGAAGGCATTGTAGGCCGACTCAAGGTCAAACAGCATCTGGCGAACTTGATTGTCATCCAGTTCATCCGAAGCCGACATGCTGCTGAGGGTGGTCAACCTGAGGCAACACGTCAAGGAAGAGGACAATTACACCAACAAACACTTCCACAGCAACACATTCAGTTCATTACATTACATTACATTACAATCATTTGGCAGACGCTTTTATCCAAAGCGACTTACATTACCACCCTTCGCAGAGGGGGGAGCTCTTGGTGCCTTGCTCAGGGGCACCTTGGCAGGGACTCGAACCGGCAACCCTCCGGTTCCCAAGCGGCATGATTTTGTATGCGTGTCTGTGGTATTATTTTACCCAATAGTCCCCACACAAGTATGTACAAAACATTACTGTATATAAGTCATAAAGGTATGTGTCTGTGTTACTGTGTAAGTCATTAAAAGGCTGAATGTAAAGATTGCAAACCGAATGGTCAATCGTTAACTAACCAGAGGTTGACTTTGTCCTTGGCCTCTGAGTCTGGAGGCATGCTACTCAGTCTGTTCATGGTCTCCATCAGCTCCCTCAGGTCCGGTTGGATCTGGTTTCAAAGAAAAAGAATCACGTGTATTAGAGTTCACTGTTACCAGTTCAGCTATTGTCCTGGAAAAATTAATTCATCATTAGTTACACATTCATTTACCTCATCCATAGCCCTGATCTCCAGTCTCAGTTTGTCCATCACAGTGATGAAGAGCTGAAGAACAGAGAAGGTGGGAGAATGTGAGATGATTGACAAAATGTAAAGTCTAGCTTCTGCTTTGAGCAAAAACAAACAGGAATTTTGATCATTGCAAAGCAAAGCAAAGATATTTCCTGCATCTCACTGTCAACTACTTGTGAGTCTGATTTAACGAGTGGAGTTAATCTTGGCAGGAGACACTACTCTTACATGGCCTGAGGATGAGCCAAATGCTCTGAAATCATTTAAGTCATTTAGTCCTAAAGCAAAAGACACTTAATCCTTCCAGAAAAGTGACCTCCTGTCAGCAGTGTTTAAAATAACGTGGGAAGACAGAACATACAGAAACTATATCGGCAATGCAGCGGTTCAGGTTGCCCTTGTCATCCTTGATGGTGATTGGTCGATCCTCCTTAATCCTTTCCATGGCTAGCGGGCAGTCAAGCTAAGAGACAAAACACACAACAGCAAGAGCTTTTGTAAGGTAAAACCGCAGAAATATCAGTTGAACAATTGATCAAGAGTATCAAGTGTGACGTACGGAACTGTCCTACTTACTGTAGCTACTTTTTGAAATGACACTATTATTACCTCATACAGCCGAGTCTTTGTGAGGTTGTGGCTGTAATATCACACAACGCTCATGTAACAATCAAAGATGACTATGAGCTTATACGGGATCATTTTGACTTAAAAACTGAATATTTGTGTGGCCTATTAATGACAAAGCTCACAATATGTGCCACATAAAGTCAAACGGCTCATTAAATCAGCTCCACTCCCTGATAAATCTTACCCTGTACTTCCTGCAGAAGTCATCAATGGAGCCCCCATCAGAACCCTGCACCTGTTTGAACGCAGCCTTATACTGAACCAAGAGTCTGGAACAGGAGGCAGTGTACCTAAAAGAGACGATTCCTTCACATTAGTAAAATGCCTGTTAAATCAGCACCCTGTTAAGTTGTTTGCCAACTTCCCCACACAAACACTAAATCCGATACAACTCACTCATTAGGTGTGACACAGTCTTTGATGTAAGCTTTCTCCAGGGCCTGGAGGGTCTTGACAACAGCAAACAACTCTGCCATGTTGTCGTACCTTCAGAAAGAGAGTGAACACTGAGGCATTACAACAACTTCCACATCTCTGAGTGACAGTGCTGTCATAATATGTCATTGATGTTATAATTGACACTTACTTCTCTCGTTCTCTGGCATTTTTGTATAATTTCACCTCCTGAAAATGAAGACAAGATTTGTTAAGTAGGCCATGTTATGATTAAACTAAATGGAGTTTCAGAAGGTTTACACATTACGTATTTCAAAATGCAGCTGAATCAGACATCATTACCTCATATAACTCAGGTTTATTGGCCGGAGCTGTGAAAAAGATAAGAGTGCATCATTTGAATGACATTGATCCATTTTAGTTTATTTTATAGTTTGCATGCCTAGATTAAAAATATCAGATTGATTTGAGGGTCTTACCTCCCCCTACACCTCCTGTGACTGGTATCCCATGGAACATGACTGGAATATCAGAACTTGATCTATATGAGATAATTGTTACAATTTGACAGGTTTTAGCTAAACCAAAATAAGCATAAACACGGAAGCTAAGACAAGTGACTTGCAACATAGCAAGTCAGTAAGTTTAGGGGCGAAATAGAGTAACAGTTTCAGTTTGTTCGGAGTCTATGATCTATGCAGGGATTCGCTTATGCTTGTAATTATTAAATGGACTGATAAAGACCATAAAGAGTATTAAAATGCGGCAGACTTTGATCGCTGTTCACACAAATGGCCCGATGAGTAAATATCGGCTGGGCTAACTGGATGAACATAATTACTAGAGCAATACCGATTGCGGTATTAGTTTTGATAGATAAAGTTTCGCTAGAGCATAAACATTTACTCTGACACTTGATTAATATAAGTACAGATGAACTCGATCATTAGATTTCTATAGTTGGCTATTTTGAGAAAGCTAGCGTGGCTAATTCGTTAGCACTTCCTTTATGGTTTGTTATATCTGGGACAAAAAAGGAACCGTTTAGTGTACACTAAACTATAATTTTCGGATCATTAATGGTGTAAATGTATGGCACAACTCGCACTCTATATTATTATTCACTGTTATTGCTCAATTAACAAAATTAAAGGCATTTTACTTACCCCAACTCGGTAAACTGCAGTGACGTCAATGTAAACACACCCTCCTTCTAGGACCAGCACACGTCAAAATATTAGCTGTTTATTGCGCCTGACGGAAAATGAAATGAATACATAACTGGAAGCTTAATCGTTACTTGTAAAATATAAGGAGTCTATTTCACATTATTTATATATCATATATTGTTAATAAAACGACTCGGTTGCAAAGCTCGACAATTTTGTGATTTTTAGGGTCCGACGTCATTGGTCCACCCACCGTCGGCGTCTTGGCGCCAGACTCAAACAAGGGGAAAGACGGAGTCGACATTTTAAACAAGAAATAAAGCTACAAAAGTGTAAGTGCATTTTAAACGGCTGCCGCTAACTCCTCACTTAGAAACCGAAACCAAGCGTGCTCGTTTAAAGTGGTCAGTTCAAATTAGTGTGCTATTGTTTACCTATATTACAAATATCTGCTCGCTGCATTATGGTAGCTAGCTAATAGTAGCAAACCTACTTACCGTAGGTAAGTAGGTTTGCGACACTGGTCGCTGAAGAAAACGTGAAATCCTATTCCTCTATGTCAGGTGTGGCAGATTCTCTCTTCTGTCGCCACAATGAAGAAAGTAGCGCGACAGGCTGAATGTGGCGTTTGGCTCGACACTGTACAACTCAAAGGAAATGCTAAAAAGGTAATTAAATTAATGTATGAAGTAATATCACGTACACCCATTACTGCTTGCAAACAGCTGATGTCATCAGCTGTACCCTGTGCTCATTTTACACTTTATATTCCAGAAACTGCGTGAACGTCCCATTTCTAAATTGTTGAACCCCTTGCTGGAAGGCAAAGGATACAGTTTGGCTGTAGCACTAAACTTCACTCAGACCAAAATGGAGATGCCAAAGACCAAACAGAGCTCCATATCATCCTTCTTTGCATCTGAACGCAGAGGTAAGTATCTACAATGAAATGATCCCAATGAAAAACCACAACCTGTGTTTTGGGGTTAATACAATATCTTATTCCTTTTACCAACAGTTCTCAATAAGATGTCCACATCTGAGGCAGTCCAGTCAGCTTCATCATCTCCCTCTTCCAAATGTTCTTCAACCCCACCCAAGTCTGTAGCATCTGGTGCAAAGCGAAGACGAGACACAGCTCATGAGATGTCTGACTTGTATAACACAGAGTTACAACACGGAGAGACTGATTACAGAGGAGAGGAAGTGGATCTTGAGCTGAAAAGAAATAGATGTGAGAATGAGGCACCATGTTGGCAGGAGCCTAAAGATGAAGAACAGTCTGAGGAGGAGATCAGTCCACCAGAGAGGAAGAGGAAGTTCACTGAAACCTTATTGCCAGCTGACGGTCATCTTCTTGGTCAGGAGTGCACACAAGACTCATCTCAATTGAACATTCACAGTGAGATAAAATGGTACGACAACTTTAGCCAAGACTACACCACAGCAAAGACCATCGGTGACTCTGAGCCAAGTTTCCTCAACAGTTTGCAAAGTGAGGAGGTCTTTGGAAATTGGACGAAGGTAGAAGGGAGAACCTCTACTCAGAAACCCTTTAGACACCTCAAATTATCACACGGAGACAATGAAAAAGAAAATTGCAGATTATCTTGTTATAAATCTCCAAGTAAGCACTCGCCTCTCTCTCCCCTCAAAACTCTTTCAAATCATAACTGGATAGAACCAAAAATTCCGTCACCTCGCAAACGAATCACAGACAAACTGTCGAGAATAGCCGATGAAGACGAGAGGCTACAGCGGACCAAGCGGGGTGTCTGTCCTGCTGGAGAGGATGATGAAGACAGTCTGACCATGTTGTTCACTCAGGACTCCGAGGGCTTCAGGGTGATTGCACACCGTGGTCCACAGGCCAGGAACCCACTTAAAGATCAGACCAACTCCAGCTTTGGAACAATGAGGACGACCAGTAACTACAAACCCTTTGTGGAGGAAGATGAAGAGGAGATGCTCTTTACTCAAGATTCTCAGGGAAATCTGGTGATTAAACATTGATGGGAACTTTACTGCAATGACATCATGGAGCTTTATTTCAGGGTTCATTTCATTTTAGAAGTTGTGATTGAGACGTTTGTCTATTTTAAACATTTTTGACATTCCTCCTCCTTTGTTTGCATTAACGTGAAGTGAAATCTCTTGTTTTGTAATAAACACTACGACAAACAAGCAAATCTACTGGTTATGATTTTTATTTGAAAAATGATACACAATTACATCAAATTGTTTTTCATGTAAATTAAAAGATCTCTAGAGCTCTAGTGGTGAGCACGTATCTCCTTCATATACTGGTGTCCAATGCTACATCTTTATATAAAATAGAGTGAAGTACAAAGTAATATAGATTATGATAAACAAATAGGAATTAGTAGCAAAGTAATTTTTGTGCTCTTTTTTTTGTGTCTCTAGTGATTGTAGCTGATTCAGTGCTGTGTACTGTTAACAGAAATACATAGAATGTTGCACAAAGTACTACAGGACATGATAAGATACAAGTCTTTGGGTACAAAAATGTATATATAAGGTAAAGTAATAACAAATACCACTGCACTTGACTAAATAGTTTGCTTGGCCGGTGAGTAATCTTTAGTCTTTACTTTAAAAGAGCATTTTTCTTGAAATCTAATGTCAATCAAAGCAGATACTTGATACAGCAGCTACACATATTAATTCTGGGTCATTAGTTGTAAATTCTTACATAGATGCCTTTGTTGCTATGGCACAGAAATGTAAGAACAGTTTGATTATAATAGGTTTGAGTTAGTAAACCTGAGATGTTGCTTTATTCCCAATCAGCTTGACAGTGTCGTGAGTGTGGTTTGCCTTGTGTGTTTTGTAGGAATATATAACATCACAATTAGTTTGAAAGTGCCAAGAATCATTTTAGAAAACTACAAAGAAAGACAATGACCTGCTTCAGTCCCTTTATGTAAAATCCCTTTCATATCTCTGAAATTAAATGACAGCAGGAGGACGGGGAGATATTTGAATCATGACAGTGATGATGATGATGATGATGGTAGTGGTTGTGACTGTCGTAGTGAGGGAGGAGCAAGCAATCAGCCGGCTATCTCTGTGGGCTCTGTCACCAGCTTGGATCCATCCCAAACTGTCTTGTACTGCTCCGGGACTGGGAACTCTTTCTGTGAAAACATTCCAGGATTTTGGAGGGGATTAAATTTGGGATTTGCACACAGTTCTGCGTCTCTTAACACAAAACGTTGCTGCTCCAAACACTCACGTAGTCGTCGTCTCCTTGCGGCACCATGATGTTCATCTCCGAGCTCTTGGCGCTGACGATGTCGCAGTGTAAAGAGTCCTTACTCAGGTACACCTGGCAGCCTTCTGTCTTGTTGATGGACATTGTGGGAACTGTACCCAACACCTGCAAAACAACAGCTCACATTTAGGATCAGTTTTTATATTATTCACTATCAACAGTCCTAAAAGCTGCAAAAATAAATATATGGCAGTAAAAGAGTAGTTTTGACAATGTTTTGCTCACCTGTATTTGAATGTTCTTAGAGTTGATGATCTCCACAATGCCGACAACGTTCTCAAACACCAGGCCCAGCTTCTTACAGTTGTCTGTGGATGGTAAAACAAATGACCATTAGTAAGGAAGAATTTAATCTTAATGTAATCGTAATTCCACCTCTGTTTGCAGGCAGCTCACCTATGATGATGGAGTTGATTTTGCCTTTGATCTGCAAAGTGGAGTTGTTACAGCTGAAGATGTAAGCTACCTGCTTCAGCTCCGTTTCCTCAATCACCAGGTCGTGTTTCTGCTCAAAGTGCTCCTGTAGTCAGCAAGAGAAGAGGAGAGACGGGAGCAGTGAATTCCCTGCGACATCACAGGGTTGGCATTCCTGATTGGCTGGTATCAGTCGTTTGACTTGCTCAGGCTGTCCAAGTATTCCAGATATGTTTATGCAACATCTGTATATTGATACAAATGACTTACAGCATTTTCTATTTCCAAATGCATCACAGCCGGCCCTAAAATGGTCAATTCAACACTTGTATACAAATCTAAGTTACGAGAGGGAACTCCTTTGAAGGAAACATTCAACGTACCACCCTCCATTTCTTCCCCTCCAGCTCCAGCAGAGGGGGTCTCTTCTGGGGAGCTGCTTTGGGTGCACTGCTAACGGGCCCCGGGGTCCTGCCTTTAGGGGGTGGAGACTGGGCTTTCAGATCTGCATTCTTATGGGTTTTCTGGTCATCTGACACATGCTTCAGACCTACGGATGAGAAATATCAGGGGGAATTATGGATATATAACTTCTTTCAGACTGTTCTTAAGTAGAAATTTGAGGTACTGGTGTGTAAAGTATGCATAATATGTAGTAAATAACATTGTAACAGGTTTATCCCACCTTTAGTGATGTCCATGCCCTTGTTAAGCTCAGCGAAAAGTGCCGAGTGCCTGGCGGACACCTGTGGCTCGGAGTCATCCTCTGTGCAGACCGGGGGAGGGCCAGGGGGAGGTGGGGGAGGCGGCGGAGGGGCACAGGGAGCACTTGGGGCGGGGTCAAAGAGAGACGGGGGAGCAATGGGACCCTGGAGGATGGAGAGACAGAGACAGAGAGAGAGAGACAGAGGGTTATCAGTTAAGACAGTAGAGTGAGGGAGGTGTAATAACAAATCTGTCCAGGAGGGGGAGTATTGCATAAGAAACTGCTTTAAGTTCAGCAGCGATGATTGACGACTGCTTACTCTGTGTCATATGTGATGAAGTAAAGTCTCTGATTATGTTATCAGTGCATATGTGGACGATGATGAAACACTTTCTATTGTTTAAACCAATATTTGTACCAATAAGGTGATGAAAGAGTTCATCCACACACATCTACAGCCTCTGTTTAAGGGATGAGCTGTTTGTGGTAAAACTGCACAGACATCTATCAGTGACTGTAGTGATGAGAAGCAGACACACAAACACACATTCCAAACACACTCTAGTCTGAAGACCTGGCACAGCTGCCTAACAACCACACACTCACACACACACACACACACACACCTATTACACAGGTTTAGAGGCTTGATCTGTCAGATTGCTCCTTCGACTCCATCTGACACTACTTGACCTTTGACACCAGGCACATGTGTCGAACACATCACTGTTGAACAATGCTGATCTGTTACACTAACCAGCTCAGCACATACCACTGGATTACAACCAGTGAAGTGTGTGTGATGTGTGTGTGCATATGGTTGAGCATGAATTTGTACATAACTGACTGCTGTGTGTTCATGCCTGCTTCTGTTTGTTGGATGAAGAGGAAATAAATCACTTTATTGAGTTTTGAAGGCCATGTAGTCATTTTGGGGTTCTTCATACATGTGCATCTGATTGGCTAACAATGTCTATCATCTGGCTTTGCTTTTAAACAGTTGTAGATAATCACAGACACATCTCCTGCTGTGTGTGTGAGAGAGAGAGTGTATGTTAAGCCATATCCATATGTCAGAGTGTAAGCGTGTCACTAAAGGTCTATCTGAACAGCAGCTGACGGGTTAGTGGACAGGGGGACCAGGCCTGCAGTTTAAGTTACGGTGCAGGGGTGTGTGTGTGTACACAGGCCCTTTGTCAGGGTTCCTCTGTGAAGAAAACCTTCATTCAAGTCAACCCTGAGGACCACCTGTTAGTACCACACACTCCTGTCCTTGTCGATGCACATACACACACACACACACACACACACACACACTTCAGCTCTGTTTGACAGCAGGAGCAACAGCTGACACGCACAGCCACTGCTGGTTCTCAAGTTTCCGCACACACTAGCATATACAGCACACACACACACACACTCACACAAATTCACAGTTGTTGACCATTAGATTCACTTTAGGTTTCATTCTATTCATTTTGAAACAGCTGCACTAAAATGTGTGTGACTTAAGTGCTGCATCACCAACGAACACTCGGTGACCCGCTTTAATAAAAAACAGCGCTCACAAGAGAAAGAGGTCAAGTGTGTTGAAGCAGGATTTGGTTTCAACTCATCGTAATCTCTGGGATCTAACATGCGCGAGGACAGAGCGTCCAGAAGTCCCCCAAGTGGACGACCATAGACAGAAGTGTGTGTGTGTGTGGGAGTTTTCGTGAGCTCTGAGAGTGCTCAATGGAGGAGAAGCAGAGGGAGCAGGGACTGGGGGAGAAACGCACTTCATTCATACTCTGTGGAGCAGTTTATGTAACTAAGTGCTCCCAACACTAAAAATGGAAGTGGATGCAGAAGCAGGAGCTAATTTGAGTTCTGCGAATGGAAAATGGGGGGAAAACACAGCAAAGATTAAAAAAAGAACTTAAGTTATCGACGTCAAACAAGTTCAGAGAAGAAGAAACGCTAAAGACGGTCTAAGCCTTTGGCAATAAGTGTTTTACTCTGAAAGTCCAGATCCTGCTCTGTTTGTCTGAGGGCGTGACGGTGTGTTTGCGGGTCCACACTCACACTCATGCTCCAGGCCAGTCCGGTGGTGTGGTGCTGTTTGATGAAGGACTGCAGCTCGGTCCAGATGGACAGGTAGGAGCGCACCCAGTCCACGTGACGCCTGTCGCTGAGAGGGGAAAACAAAGGAATGAACATCAGAGATCACATTTGTGAGCGGCAGTGGTTCTCAATCCTGGCACGGGTCCACTGCATAGTTTCCGTCTCTCCACGCTCTGCCAAAGTCTCAGTCAGGTGTGTCGAACCAATCAAGATCTGGCAGTGAATGGCTCACATCAGATCAGATCATCTCATTAGATGTAAGTCTAGATGGACAGCTCATCGTAGTTGCATCATCCTGTTTGTTAGAGACTTTATTAGACGTATTTACTTTTCCTTGTAATCCTTCAGCACTCTGTTTGTATAGAAGGTGGCGGCGTCGTTCATCTCCTTCACGTACGGCCCCGGCTTCTGACACTAACAGACAGACAGACAGACAGACACACGTGTTTTATTCCAGTGGACATTCTGAACTTGTATGAGGAGCGAGAGCGCCTGGTGTGACGCTGACCAGAAGCAGCGTCCACAGTTTTTATGTTAGATCCTAAGTGGACGGGCTTTGATCCTCATCTGAGCGATATTCATGCAGAAACTCAGAGGAAGAGATTCTACTTGTGATGGGAAACAGAGACTGGAGGGAGGACAGAAACTCCATGATGGCATCTATATGTACATGCATATGCGCATCTCCTTATATGTACAATCAAACCTTTGTATACATCTGAGCGTGTGCTTATGTGGTTTATATCTTGTGGGGTCTTTGTGTCGTTCCCTCACCACTGCCACCCATCCCAGGGCCGGGATGCTCTCGCTGACGGCCGACAGGTGATTGAAGAGGCTGCTGCCGCGGCTCCGCTCCCTGAAGGTCTGGATCTCCTGGATGTGATCGGCGATGGGCTTCAGCAGGTCCTGCAGCTCCGTCTGAGGGGGGTTCGGGACAAAATGCATGAGATGAGAAGAGGAGAATAAAATGACATTACTTATGTTTGATTGTCACAACATAGCATCACATCTACTGTCTGCTTATCCTAAGTCCACAATTCCTAAACTAAGCCTCTGGACAGTGACTAAGTTGATTATCTGGCGTGTTCTTTTTCCATTGGGAAGTTCAAGATCTCAGCTTTTGCTCCGCTTCCATTCCCAGCTTCCCTCCACTCCCCTCTTCCCTTTCCCGACAGCATTCCTGCGTTCATTGGGAGATCCCTCTGGCCTTGTAAGGCATACCGCTCCTCCAGTGTTTACAGTTTACCTATTACACACATGCACTCACACACACACACACACATGCACGCACGGGAACACAATGTTTCCTCTGCCAATTCGCCACTACATCTTCTTTGTTTTGATCTGCAGTGAAGCGGTCGCTATGCGCTATGCTGACGATGAGCTGTAACCAATCGTTTGTTTCTCGGGTGTGACATGAATCTCAACACACACACAGCTAATATGATTTAAGGCGTTAAGATCAGCTCATCCAATCACACACGCCTGACATGGTCTATTCCAAAGCCAACAGTGTGTGTGTGTGTGTATGTGAACACTTGTGATACATTCAAATACCAATGTTTTCTATATGTTTGAGAATTTCTGTGTCTGCCTGTGTATTTCTAAGTTTGTCCACAAACCCAAGTGCTTCTACTTCAGTTTTTTCCCCCCGAACAAATTCTTTCCCCAATCAGACTCACATGATGTCCATAAGCGGAGATAGACGCTTCTTTCTCTGCTCCACTGGCTGCTTTTATTGTCCCTAAATCCTACTAATATCTGTCTGCCAGCAGATATGCTTTGAAGGGATGTCTCCCTGTCCACTGAACGGACGCCACGCCACAGCACAAAAAAGGAAGTACTGTGTCCCCCGGGTGAGAATGTTGGAGTGCGCCCATCCCAGTATTAACGCCATTTGCTGTTGAAGGTCAAATTAATAAACATCATCATCTGAGAGAGCCTGTTGCTGCCGAGCCGGGTTCAAACACACACTCATGACTAGCAGCCAGCGAGTACGCAATCACCGCATGTTGACCCTGTGTGTCCATCTTTGATTACAGCTCACAGATCCTTGTGTAGCTCTGGAACTTATAATCATAATCACTTGGCTCAAACGGGTGAATTCCATAACTTTTACAGGCAATCACAGCTCTGGCTCCCTGTGTCAAGCTCACAACTTACCAATCAACACCACATATCACCACAGAGAGAGAGAGAGAGAGAGAGAGAGAGAGAGGCCCCAAAGTTGAACTTAAGTCTCTGCTATACCTCTGACACCGTCTGATACCGTTTCTCTGGACCTAACTGGTCCAAACATCACATGTCTGATTACATCATCGCACCAGCAGGCAGAGCGTGACTCATGTTTTGCTCCGTTCAGAACCTCTGCTGTTTTTGGGACGCCTGTGTCGCCTCCTAACTTTGGATTGCCAAACAAAAAGAGAAAAATCATTCTTCTTCCTCATCTTAATGAAGAGGACGAGTCGGCCCATGCAGCTGTGGATCTGAAAACTAGCTGTAAAAAAGGAGCAAATTCTGTGTCTTCGTTATCTGAGTGTTGCCGTACGTTCAACACACACACACACAGACACACACACACACACACACACACACACATAGAGCTGCGGTGTCTGTGGGGGACAACAGCAGGGACGCTGTAGGTGGACAGCCCCTGCTGTGGACATCTACAGGCAAGAGAGCAGCAGAGAGTGTGTGAACTGCGAACAGACACACACACACACACTCCCACAATCCCACACATTGAGTTAACAGGGCAAGTTGAGGTCACATGAGAGGCTTTCTTTCTTTCTCCCTCTCTCTCCCTCATACACACACAAACACACACCGGCACACACACACACACACTGACAACAGGCTCAAATATAGAACATGCCCATAAAAAGTCAGGGAGCACAACAGGGTTGCAGTGGAGAGAAAGGCCAGAGGTTTGCTGTTTGTGTGTGTGCGTGTGTGTGTGTGTGTGTGTGTGTGTGTGTGTGTGTGTGTGTGTGCGTGCATGCATGCATGCAAAGCTCCAATAGGGGAACTGGTCACAGTCACACACACTTTTCTGATCTGCACAGAGGGCTATAGATACTGTAGTGATACGTATAGACATAGATGTGAATGAGAGAGACTGCAGAGTTGTATGTGTCTGTGTGAGAGAGAGAGAGAGAGTGAGGGAGAGAGAGAGGGAGAGAGAGAGGGAGAGAGAGAGAGAGAGAGAGAGAGAGAGAGAGAGAGAGAGAGAGAGATGTAACTGTTTCTGATTTATGTCACTTCCATCTTCTGTCATCCTCTCTCTCACTCTCTCGCTCTGGTCAATCCCTCTCTCTCTCTCTCTCTCTCTCTGGTCAATCCCTCCCTCTCTCTCTCTCTATCTCTCTCTCTCTCTGTAAAACCCTCAGTCTTTCCTTGTTTGCATTTCTGACAATTGCTGAGCGTTCTTTTCACAGCCTCTCAGCCAATGGCCTGGCAGATAGGGAGTAATCACTTCCTGGTGGGCTCTATGGACCCGTTCACACACACACGCATACACATACACACACACACACAACACAAACAAAAGGCCAATGGGATGATATCACATTAACTCTCTCTCTCACACACACACACACACACACACACACAGCTCTCTCTCCATCCCCTGGCTTTTTTTCCTTTCTATACGTGAACATGTTGGGAATGTGTTGTATTAGCGTTTTCTTGGTCAAAGAGCGATTTAATCCCTCTGTGAGCGGCCCGGGCAGAGAACACAGGAGCGGAGGCCACAGACTGGATCACAGCGCTGCACACACACAGACAGTCTGCCTGTTATCTGCCACGTTTAGTTCAAACCCTCTGACGTCACTTGCTTGGATGTCACTGAGGTGTTTTCGCTGTTTTTACACCCCAAACTGGTTTCTGTGGTAAACTGTTGTTGTACCTTCGCCGGTTGCTGATGGGTCACGGCCATTTTGATGAAGGTCCTCTGAGTCTGCAGGGCTGTGTTGACCATCTCTGCCTGTCAATCAAAAGTTAGAGTGTATAGTAGTTAGTGTATTTTCATTAAGACAGCAACTCAGCAAACAACATGCATATAAATCTGTCTCTCATCGTTCCTCTGCGGCCTTGAGCATGTGAACCAGTCTGTCCTCAATCTATAAAACAGAGTATACTGATACACACACATACACACACACACACACACACACACACACACAGGACGTTTGGTTAAGAGCCCAGCCAGCCGTGTCTGTGTGTGTTTGGGAGGAACTCCAGTTGTGAGCCAAGGGAACCACCAGGGAGTGTTTGTCCATAAAAGGAGCTCTACAAACTTAAAGAAAGTACCTCTGGCTCTCACTCACACACTCCCCCACCCTCCTCCTCCTCTTGCAGCTCAGCCAAGGGAGACTTGAGAGTGAGAGATCAAGTTTCAAGGTACACAAGGACATTTCAGGGGACTATTTTCCTACTGTTTTCGGAATAGTCCCTGTTGTTTGGGGTCTATTCTAAGGAACTGATGACAAAACACACACACACACACAGACCTCAAGGGAGTTTGGGTCGTTACCAAACAAGAAAAGGTGATGCGTTTTATTCTGTTGAAAGGATGTAAGGTTAAAGCTCAATCATACTCCAATCCTTGTCTCTATGGAGGACACACACACACACACACACACATACACACACACACACACACACACACACACACACACACACACACACACACACACACAGAGACCATAGAGAACCTTTGAAAAGACACTGGTACAGTATTGAACCTTGGGTCTCCCACACACACACACATACACTCATTGCTATCCTACAGCCTCCCTGCATATATAAGTGAGATCGGGAGTCGGGACAATCCACGCTTGTCCAATGAAATAAAAGTTGGCACAGACGGAGGCATTTCACTGGTGTCTCTTGTGGAATCCATCTGTGCTCGTCTTACAGAGGCGCTCAGCCTCCTTGGCTCTGCACAGCTGAAGAGCAGAAAGCGATGCCTTCCCAAAACAAAGATATTCTCAAAACGTCACGCAGTCAAAATCAGGGCCGTCACAAATGTTTGCAATATCTCCTAATATCTTTATATTTTCTTTATCTTTTATTTAAACCCATAAAACATTTTTCTGAGGTTTAAATTTCCTTTACATCTTCAGAAATTCCACATTTTGTATTTGGTATCTTTGGAAACGTTGAGAATTTACACTTAAGGTTAAAATGAAGTTCAGGAGCTTTGAGCGAAGAGACAAATGGGCCCAGCTGAGTTTATTAAGGTCCAAATAAAGTGAGTGCCATTTCTGATAACAAGCTGATTAAGACACCTTATAGGTTTGTTGGTCAGTGGTCATAATATTCTCCTTTTGCTTAGAAAGATTTGAGATTAAAGTGTCGTCACTTCACAGGGAGATAATAAACGACGGCAGCTGCTTTGTTCACAATAGATGTTTAACCTACAATGTAACTGAGGATCTTTATGACAACAGCTGTGGAAAATCCTGACTGCAACAGCTGGTGCAGAGCTCTGTGAGTGTGTGTGTGTGTGTGTGTGTGTGTGTGTGTGTGTGTGTGTGTGTGTGTGTGTGTGTGTGTGTGCATTGACACGTGTGTGTCTACAAGTGATTCATTGCCATCATCATCTAACATTTGTGCACATTGGCGTTATGAGAAGGAGGCCAGAGATCGTTTGTGTCTCACTTACATGTTTCTCCACATCGCGTCCTATGGCTCGGCTATTGCTCAGGTAGTCTGACACTGGACCTCTCAGCAGCAGGTCGAAGTCCTCCACACACCGAGACACTACTGAGACAGACAGGAGGAGACAGAGGACGAGGTTTGATCCAGTGTAGGAGAGGAGAGGAGAGGAAAAGGGGAGGAGAGGAGAGGAGACTTGCCTCCGTTGAGGCCGTTTGCGCAGTCCCCATTCGCCATGCCGTTGGGCGCCTGCACCTTGACAGACATCTGCTCCAGGCGAGTCACGGCTCGCTCCAGCCGCTCCATTAACGCCTCCATGGTGACAACACGTCTGGAAAACAACAGCAGAAACACTCTTGAGTCAAACAATAAGCCAAGCTACAGTACAGCAGTAATATATCTGGTTTTGGCTGGTTTTGTGAGGTCAAAGGTCAGCTATAGTGTATTTGGAAGCACTTCTGTATCAACTTATCACCATCCTGCTGTTCACTAAACTACTCTATCTGCTTTGGTGCAGATTTGTGGTATTGGTGCTGTGGTGAACCGGCTCAAAGTTCAGACATAAAGGAGGGAGGGAGGGAGGGAGGGAGGCGGCACAAAAGATTGGGAACAAAGATAAAATCATTTATTTCAATTGGCGATTAAACAAACGTAAAGAATTAAAATCCTCCACCAGACAGCGAGACAAAATGTCACCAATACAATGGCAGTTTTATATGAACACAGCCTCTGTTTGAGCGTTCAGGCTGCAATTACAACCTCTGCCTCTAAACACATGACTGGACTCTTCATTAATTCCACTTGTGAAATGTGTTAATGTCTTACAAATGTTCCCAGTTCCTGTTTAAACCAGGACACAGCGTATCCGTGCGATCGCGATCCGAAGATGAACGGCGAGGCCATCGGCCGCTCGCGTTCATGGGAAGTGCCCTCTATGACCTTGGCTGTTCCCCTGACGACGCGCCTACCCTGATCAAAACAGCCGCTGCCAGTGAGAGAGGCCGCCCACTAACACAGGCACACGTAGATTCTGTTGCAACAAGGCGAGCACAATGCACATATGAAATGAATATGATTCTCTTAGCGGTAAACAAATCTCCAATTGTAATTGAATGCCGCTGACATATAGTCCAGTCCTCATCGCTGGACAGAGCAAATTATCTCCTTCACTAACACTGACTGACATCTGCTTAACCTGAGATGACACAGGCCTGTTTACAATTTTTAATCAACACTCTGGAATTCAATCCACCTCCCCGATGCATGTGTGTATATGGAAGGTCTCCGTTTGCAAACCACTGCTAGTTAACACGCACTTCTTAATCTGGCACCTGCTACCTGCAAGTCCAAAACACACACGCACACAACGTCGCTTATTTCGCTCGACCGAATCATCTGTAAGAAACACCAAATCCACCGGGACGGTCTGGAGTCGGATGGATTGTGTTCTCTCTCTGTAAATTCATAAATTAAGTGGGGTAATTACGTGCGGTGGGCAGCAAACATGGTCTGGTAGGAGTCATCTAAGCACCTCTCTGGAGATTTCTCTCAGCTGTGTCAAATGCCTGTCGCAGGCCTCAGGAGCTATTTCTGTTCTCCGGGTCACAGCAGCTCAGACTAGCAAAGCCTGAAACCTGGAGAGCTGCAGGCAGATCCATAATGTGGTTACATTCGTTTAGAGTGGGTGTGTGAGTGTGTGCAGGGGTTTATTTCCTCACTTGGAATTTTTTTTAATGTGTTTTAGTGATTATAGTGTAAAATGTATAGCTTTTATTCACGAAAAGCACTACAAACTGCACTTGTGACTGACTTGTGCCTTATTGACATATCTGCCTTGTCTTGCTTATGTAACATTTAACTCTATTACCTTTAACCTTCCACGCTATTTGAAGATTACATATCATACTAATAAAGTAGAGGAAAAAACAATTAGCTACTGTATTTACTAAAGTTATTACCCACTCACTTACTCCCTCACGGATAATATCCTTGAACTTTCTTTAAAGGCGAAACCAAACAAAGCACTGTTGCACTGATGTCATTGCCACTCGGCCAAACTCTCCATGGCAATCCAAAGGCTCAGCCAATGATGTGTAACTGATTTATTTTCATACAGGCTCAATATATTTGGTTTCCTACAGAAGCTGGGTGACAAACAGCCAGTACGGGACTGGATCCACTGAGCCTGCTGAATAGATTAGAGACACGTCTTTGCTGTAGCGTCCAGTGAACACATTCCTCCCTCTGTTCCTCCAAACAGGAGAGCAACAGCGTCAAATAAAGACTCTGGTTCCTCGCCGACAGCTGAGAAAGCACAAGTGTTACAGCAGTGGAAAGATATCAGGGAGGAAACTCTGACCTGTATCTCCTGCACCCTCTGACCTGGTATCTGATCTTTGGGGCTATATTGGGCCACAGCCTGGCTTTTGCTGCTGTGGACCTACTGTAAGACATTCTAGGTCCTAGTACGAGTGTCCTGTACTGTCTCACAGGTCTCCATAGGAAGGGACTCTTGTGGATTTGTAGCTCTATTTATCTGTTAAATCTGTAAAGTTTGCTGATATTCCATTTGCTGGTGAGCCTATTGGTCCGAATCCTGCACAGGAAAATAGTTCTTTACTGTATTTACAATTGCATTTTGTATCTATCGATCTAATCTTTGGTTTAGTCTCATTTTTACTCTCTATATTACAGTATGTCTTACTAGTGCTGAATCCAAACAAAGCACCTCAAAGTACAAGACAACAGCTTGTGTATAGGTTAATAAAGTTCTTAAATGTTCTGTTATTGATATAGAACTTTTAGGGTTGCAACTGTATTGAGCTGAATTAACAAATAGTAGCAGTTATAGTCTGTAGTTAGTAGTAGTAATAGTTATATTGATGATATACTGGGAGAATTAAGCTGTAAAGTCAAGGTTTTGTTATTTTGTTATTTGGTTGAATAGGAAGTAACAGGTGCAAAGGTTGGATTTGTTTAAATCAAAGATCTATGAGCTAATATTCAGTAATAGGGCGTGAGAGTGATAGAGTCTGATTACAGGTGCAGTCAGGCTGAGATCATAAAACATGACATGGCACATGGCAGCTTGACAACATCCTGACTGTGATGCTGCACATCACAGCACCGTAACGCACACAGACACAAAACACGCAAAGATGAAGATTCACACGCAGTTACATCGAGTTTCTCTCACGTTGCTTCGGTTTTGGTGCATAAACAACCGCAGACCCAGTTTGGACATTTGTCCCGCCTCGGAGAGGCTCACACACACACACACACACACACACACACACAAAACAAGACCCGACCGACGCACGTCTCCTCCATCTGTCCCACCCGTAAACAGCCAAACCGGACGTTTCTTTCACAATAAAGCTCACAGCCCGGGACTTACCTCCGCCTTTTGTGCTCCGAGGTTTGATCGGATATCTCGCCGGATACACTCAGTGTTTTGGCGGTCACGGTTCCCTCCGTGGCTCGGTGGCTGTCCGTCCCTGCTGCTGCGGGCTGCCCTGCCTCCGTGTCCCCCCCCCCTCTCCACTCCCGTCACTCAGACAGGACCGACAGTTCTTCCGGGATGTCCTAATACAGCAACACACTGAACCTGAGAGCGGCACCGCGCAGTGAGAGCTGCAGCGTCTCTCCACCGTGCACGACTAAAAATATAACCGACTGACGCTGTTTGCTAGGGCATGTTTGGTTTAATTCTGGGAAACTGACCTTTACCTTCATCACCATCATCATCATCATCATCATCATCATCATCATCATCCAGTCAATTGGAATGAACAAAGGCTAATAGATTTAATGAGGTTTATAGTCTGACTCTACAGTCTTACACAGACCTTTGGACAAATTGATAAAAAAACAAAAACACTAATACAATCACTGAGTTGTACTGGGAGGCATTGATTTCCATTTAGGAGTCCCTTGGGTGCTCTGATTAGCTGGTGAAGTCAATTAGAAACTCTATGAATGAGTGTTGAAAGTGGATGGATGGAACTCATGTGAACATACTGTAAACAGCATGTATTCAAAGATATCAGTCATGAAAAACAAACACGATTCGCAGTGCAGGAGCTACAACTGATAAACACACTGGAATGATCAAAAGTCAAAGAGTTCCCATTTCAAATTAATCCCTCCGTCGTCAACATTTGAGCTCTCAGACATTATCCTCCAACCTTTGAATAAACAAAGTAGTCGTAGCCTTGTTATGTCTGAGGTCAGATGCCATGACAGCTGCTGATTTCACCCAGAAGGCCTTGCTGCCGTGCCGTGTGTTCGCGCTGCGTCACAGTTGCCCGGCTACATGGGCCAGTTTTGTGTTTCCCCCCTGTTAGACTGAAACACTGTACACTGAAACACTCCTGACATGACTTATTGATTAAAGCAGATAAATCATTAATAGAGCTTCTTCTCTGGGACTTGATGCTGTGTCAGTGTCATCCAGGCAAACTTTGGGTGTGACTGTAATGTGAGAGTATTTGTTTCAAATGTTAGTGATAACATCTGCTCAAAGTGGTGTAACATGCGAGCAGCAGCAGCAGCACGGCATCTGCTATCTATGTATGAATGTGTGCTGTTTGTCACATTGCAGCTGTGAGCGAATGCAGACACAAAAGTAGACGAATGCATGCAAACACACGCACACACACTCACACACACATACATAGGAAATGCTTGTGGATGAGTATCTAAGATTAGAATGAACCCAAAGCCTCATATGAAAGGTATTTCACATTCACACAACCTGGCATGGGACCTTTTCCCTCTAACTTGCTGTAGTTTGATACCTTTGTTAAAATAAACACCACCAAGCTTTTTTTTAAATATAGAACATTTTATTCCAATTTTGAGTAAATACCATTGAAATTCTGAAGTAAAGGTTTTAATACCAACAGGACCTTTGCATTTAAATAGTAACACTTTACATGCCTTCATCCAGTGACAATGAAAAGCTTCCTTAAAAAGTTTTTTTTGTCATTTATTTATCATATTTTCCCTTGTAAGAAATAGTTCAAGTATAAAAATTCCCAACAGTGTAAAATAGCCCATCTGATGAAGCACAACTAATGAAACCATGACGACAACTATACATTCTAATGGTGAAAGCAGCATTTCCGCTCATTTTTGTCTGAATTGTTTTTGTTCTCTTGTGGTTCTCAACAGCTCTAAACACAGAGGAGGCAGAGTACAATCTGCATGCAAACAGGCCTGCATTTAAATAAGGATTTTCCATATAAAAGGCATCAGGATTCCAATATTCACTGTTCTAAAGATTCAAAAGGCAAAAAAAAAAGTACAGTGCACATAACAGAATTTTCTCTTAAATAACTCCTACATCAACATTTTTGGTTGAGTATGTTAATAATAATAATCATAATAATATTATTACTAAAACTAATCAATAACTTATATATGCCTTGAGATGAGTACATAATATTATTAATACAGTACCGCCACTAAGTCTCTACTCTTAGAGCGTCAACATAGTCAACCCTCAAATAAATAGTCTTAAATCTTAAATAGATTTTTCTTTTTTTCAGTTTTTCACTTAAATAGCAGTAAAAAATAAGGCACACGGACCAACATAATGTCAGAGGCAGCAGTCAAAACCCTTTCTTGACAGGCATGAGGCAGTGTGTGTGTGTGTGTGTGTGTGTGTGTGTGAAGTGAATGTGTGTGAATGTGTGTGAATGTGTGTTTCTGACACCAGCCTTGCCCCTGACTGCAGCACAGAGGTGGAAGTGCTGACAGGGGCAGGGCTGAATGACTAGGGGCTCTGGGGTAGGGTGGCTTTGTGTGTTTGTGTGTTTGTGTGTTTGTGTGTTTGTGTGTGTGTGTGTGTGTGTGTGTGTGTGTGTGTGTGTGTGTGTGTGTGAGTCGAGTGGGGGTGTAAAGTTGCTTCCCAAATGGGCTCGGGGATTAAAATGTGACAGCTCAACAAACGAGCACAAGTGATGCGTTCTTTCCAGAGCGATCCGTCTGTGTGCTGCTGCTGGAGCGACACGGTCCAACCCTCCACCCTCACCAGCAGCTGCTCTCTCTCTCTCTTTCTCTCTCTCTATCTCTCTCTTTCTTTCTCTCTCTCTATCTCCGTCCGAAAGCAGAGAGAGAGAGAGAGAGAGAGATGACTGCAGTGCCTTTGTCTTTGACTGCTATGTGTGCAACTCTGGATGCAAGCGTCGCTGTACATGTGTGAGTGAAACGTGTGGAACACAACTGATGTGGTGTTTCTCATTGTCTGAAGCCATTTTCAACCTCTTCCTTTGTCAGTGCTTTTGTTTGCCAGACCCCCGTCAGTCCAAGAGTCAAGTTAGAGTCGATGACATTTGCAGTTTTCATTTCTTTTCTTTGTTCCTGCAGTGTTTCTGTCTCCTGGTGATTTGTTTGCTTTGCATAGGTCGAGAGGTTGAGAGTAAAAAAAAAAGGGACATTCAGCATCAGGAAGATAAAAAGGTAGTTCTTTAAATATATGTGACGCCACAAGTTACGACTCTTCAGCTCCTCGCTATCCTGACTATCCTGTCACATAATAATACACTGGAAACGGTTCCATTTCCCTGATTATCAGAAAATATTAACTCCCAAAACAATGCACTTGAAAAGACAAGAAGAACAATGAAAGCCCCCAATATGTAATAATAACAATAATAAATATGTGTGAGGGCTTTAAATAATTGAAAACACTTTAGGAACAATGCTAGGTGCCCCATGAAAAAGAGAGAACAGTTTCTTAAACTAACGTTAAAGACAGCAATGGGACTTAAAAGGCTTAGTTTAACACATATACCAACCACAGGGATTAGTTCCTGCATTTCTTCTCTAGAAATAAGTACTATACTACAATGATAATAGTAATGATAATAATAATATTCATAGTTATAACAACAATAATAGTTAATCACTTTCCATAGTTTGATCTGTAAAGGTTTTTCTCGTTTTTTGGTTGAAGCACAGCAAGTTGGAAAGCTACTGTATGACGTTCCCACCTCACCTCACCACCACCACCATCATTGTCAGGATCATCATCAACATCATCATCACTACCACCATCACCCGCATCATCACCATCATCACCATCATCACCTTTTAGAGCATCTCTGCCTCTGAGTCGCTGACATGCCCGCCCTTACGGCCACTCCCTCTTTCTTTTCCTTCGCTGCTCCTTCTCCTGCCCGGTCAGCGGGGGCCGGGGTCGGGCCTCCTCTCCCTGCATGTCCAGCGGTTGCAGTGGCTGCTATTGCATCCTGTCTGCTTGCAGCTGCTGAGGCTGGTATTGGCCAAAGGCGGCGGCTGCAGCGGCGGCTGAGCCTGGGGCGGCGCCGGCCAAAGGCTGCTGGACTGCGTAACCGTACCCGGCGGCGGTCATGTACCCTGTAGCGGCGGGGGAGGCGGCGTAAGGATACTGCTCGTATGCGGCGGCGGCGGCAGCACTAGCCGCAGCTGCAGAGTATTGCGCATAGGCCGCTCCGGTATAGTCGATGTAGGGAGAGGAAGCGGTGGCGGGTGCGGCAGCAGATTGCTGAACATGTGGGATGACCACACTGGGCTGCATGAAGGCCTGAGGGTACATGTAGTGGGCCGGGATGCTGCGGGGATTAAGACAAATGTGAGGAGTTAGTTGGTTTCCAGAGCAGAGCACCAAATGCCATTTTTGAGATTAAGAACCCCAATCCAACAACTAAACCTCAAACTCCATCACACTGCGGCCAAGCGCCCTCCCACCTCCCAGCCCCAGACCAATCCACCAGTCAAGAACACCAAGGAAATGCCTGCTAGTAGGGATTAGAACAACATAGGGCTGCCAAAATAGAAATCTCACTGTGAAAAGAGTGTGGTGAAATGTTTAAATGGCCAGAGGCAGTTTGTGTAACCCCTGTGACACTCACATCTCCTGACAGAAGAACTTCTGTGATTACGATTGTGATCAGATTTCTCTGAGCTTACAGGTTTCATGGTTTAAGTTCTGATTTTGGGCAGTTTGCTTACGGGTTTGGAGACAGAGCTACTGAGAGGCAGGGGAAGGCAGAGTGTGAGAGAGAGAGAGAGAGAGAGAGAGAGAGAGAGAGAGAGAGAGAGAGAGAGAGAGAGAGAGAGAGAGAACATTTGCTTGTCTGTCAGTCACATGTGGAATTGACTCTGCCCCCCCCCCCCCTCCCTAATTTGGGGGATGGGGGCTTACAGTGCTGAGGGGGGTTGTGGACATAGGACTTGAGCATTGTGAAAATGTCACTGCCGCTTTGACAGCTGGACAGTTTTCAAAAAAGACGCTGCTGGCCATTTCCCCCTCTGTGTTGGGACAAAGGGTGGGGGTGGGGGGTGGGGGGGGCTCAGCTCTGAACCACGAGGGATGTTTGGATTAAATAAGCAATTACGAACAATGATCACATTCTGCCCTCCATGACATAGTCACATCCCACCCCAAGACTCTGTAAGCTCTGGAAAACTCTTTGAAATGTACACGATTGGTCGAGATAAAGAAGGAGGAGAAGAAGAAGAACGTGGCCGCTTTGGATCTTGTGTGAACCTTGCGTGTGAGTCTTTGATGTCCTGAAGTGGAACAACCCTCCCTCCCTTTTAGAGTCAAATTCAATCTCACGTTAATTCAAATGGAATGACAAGCACTGGGCCTGACTTATTGCTGGAAACTATTTGATATTTGCTCCAGGCGCTTATCAACATCACAGAACTCCCGCGGCAGCCCAGTGGTTTAGATTTCTAATGGGTTTAGATGAGGAGGACTAAAAAAAAAAGCTGTTGAGAGAAAATCAAGGACACTATATACAAACATCTTAAATGAACTTCGGCGGGTCACTTTTTAGAGTCTGGATCAGGACAGAAGAAGAACTGGAAATGCAGAATCTATCGTGGCAACCCTATTGTCAGCACTCCATTATCCAATCCAATCACATCCCAACCAAAAACCAGTGTGCCCAGAGGGAAACAGGAAGACAAAACAACAGCAAGGCATCAGAGAGGAAGAAGTCTATCAAAGTAAGTCCACCTGGACTGGACCGATGGACGACACCACGGCAACAGCACAATCACTCAACCCAAAAAGACACAAGAAACAAAGGAGGGGGAGGGGACAGGGAGGAAGAGGGAGTAAGTGGGGATGTAGAGGTTTGGTGTGGCTTTTGCTGAGGGCAAAGGTCACCGTGGATCTGCTGATGTCATTGTCAGATGCCTCCACTTTGACACATATACGAACAAAACCATACAGACACATACGAGACCTCCCTTATGCTGTACAAAGGTTTAGCACAAACACACTCTCAAACACACCAAAAACTCGTATAAATTAGTGTTTGTTTGATACATTATTATTAAAATTTTATGATTTAGGGGGAAATTATGCGCAACATCCAAGCCTTGCTCAAGAATTCAGGTCACTTGGGATTCAACAAGTCTTATAGAAGCGAGTCTCGGATTGTAAAATTATCTTGAACGTCCGTGTCATCGAGCATTCCCTGGAATATTACAGCCCGTGATTGACTATACAGGCTGGATCTATTTTTTAACTGTCTCGTCTTGCAATCTCCACCGGCTCAATATCCACAGGAAGGTAAAACGCGGCTCACAGTGGCAGTCGCTGGTACACAAACGAAGCCCAAGCAGGGGTTTTGACCATGGGAAGCGAATCTCTGGCTGACCCATCCAATGTGCCCCCAAATCTCCCTGGAGATGGTCAAAGTGTACCATTTATAAATACCGCTGTATCTGCGTGGCTGTTGTTTGTGTAAAGCCATGCTGGTACCTATAGTGTGTGTCTATGTGTGTGTGTGTATCTGGAATGTTGTGTTCCTGCAGCCCGGTGGTCATTAAAGTTCAAGGCTAAATAAAGGTTCTGTGCCATCTGAGAAAGACAGCGCACGCAAATAAACGCAGACTGAACCGAGCGTCTGATGTGCGCCACATAATGCGGGTGGAGATATGGGCTTCGTTGGGCTCTGTCACATGTGACTTGGTGAATTCTCGGTTCCAATTCTATCAGCTTCCGAGCTCTTGAGAATGTGAGAGGACGCTTACGACGGAGGAGAAGCCGATACACGCTGTGGAGCGGTAACAGATTAGGTTAGAAACCGCTGATCTAGGTCAGACGCAGACCTACCAGGGCTTGTAAACTGGTATCTTCCTTGTGATCGTAATTGCAGCTAAGAGTTAAGTACCTACAAAGCAAATGGCACTTGACGGCCTTTACTATGTCTTCAATTTGGAGCCAGGCATCCCTCTGTTCTGCAAAGCGACATGTAAATGTCTTACAGCAGCTGAATCTGACCACTTTGCATGTGTCTCATTTTAATTCAAATTGCAAAAGCTGAAGACTCACACTGGGAGGTAGCCTGATAATACTTAATACAAATATAAAGGACTGCGCTTCATTCTGGGGTCTGATCCAATGACATTCACTTCACATGAGGAGTTAGCATGCGAGCAGAAGAAACCCGACTGCTCAATAAAACCTGGCGACACCCTCTCAGGTAACTGGAGTGGTTTGTTCTGATAGTCGCCTGACATCTGGTGTGCCTGGTTGCCTGGAGTCGGTCCAGACTTGTGATCGATGACCACATGTCTGATTACGTGTCGAACTGGCCCAGCAGTGGCAGGAACTGATTCACAAAGCTAACCTGCGCGTTTTAGGGTCCGAAGTTGGTTGACATGTGCGTTTGGTTGCTATGGACTAATGGTACGGGCGTAGTGATGTTTGAGTGTTTTTGGTCCCCTATGCAGTATGACCTGGTTTTAAAGGCCCATGTCCTGCTCCTCCATGACAGAAAGAAAAGGGCACCCCCCACCCTCCACCTCTCCAAACCAGACACCCCCCTCTCCCCCCTACACACACACACACACACACAACATAGAGCTTCATGCGACTGCAGCGTCAGCATTCGAGGCTTTGTGTGGCACAATAGGCGCGCTTGTTTTCCTTAACACCAAGAGCCCATGTGACGAAAGCTGGCTCGGACACAGAATGAGGGAGAGAGGGAGAGAGAGGGGAGAGAGAGGGGAGAGAGAGAGAGAGAGACAGGGAGAGAGAGGGGGAGAGACAGAGACAGAGAGAGAGAGAAAGAGAGAGAGACTGGAGACTATGGTGCACAAAGCTGAGCTGAAAACACACATGAGGACAGACAAAGAGACACACAAAGTGCACATACAACTATGAGCATATCTCACACAGCCTTTGTATCCACGCACACAGACACAGTGAGGAGTTTTCTTTTGTGAATGGATGTACAGTGTGGTCACGAGCTTCCATTCGGAACGTAGTCCTGTCGTCCTTTAGACATTTACATTTCTGATTAAAAAGCAGCGCCACAGGTCTGTGAAATATCCCATAATGCATGAGTGCATTATAGGATATTTGCTCATGTGTGTAAGGCCCCGCTTCCTGCTTAGCACGGATGTGGACGTGACAGTGACCACGTGGACGATGGCAGCCATAACAGCCTGGTACGGCAGCTGCACGTGAAGGTTACACGCAAGGTCGTGTACCAGCCGAAGTCTGAGACGACGCCGGTGCAAACGGGCCGAACGAGGAGGCAAAGAAGGAAGGGGGTTTGAACGGGCTTACAGGAAACGGAAGTGGGTTTGTTTCCCCGTTGGGCCACTTGGAGCAGTTTGAGATGCAGCTTTGTGCTACAGCACTACCGAAAGCGCCAGAGTCGAGCAGCGACTACCAAACGTGGCTTTAAATGTGGACAGGTTGTGAAAGAAGCAGGAATACAGAGAAACAGAGACAGGGAGAGAGAGGGAGAGAGAGGGAGAGAGAGAGAGAGAGAGAGAGAGAGAGAGAGAGAGAGAGAGAGAGAGAGAGAGAGCGATGTTCACAACTGAAATGTTAATATCAGACAGTCAAAAACACTACAAGGATGCTAAAAGCACATGCAGGCTATGGGTTGATTTGTTACTCTCGGGCAGAAACAAAAAGGGGTGATTGGGTAAAAAACAACAACAACAACACAACACACAGAAAATCCATCACTCACACCAACAAGACATGAAACAGCACATCCTGTTAAACACAACAGGTCAACCACAAGCTACGGCACAAAACCAATACAATGTCATAAATAAAAACTAAAAACTTTTCTCCTCTTCGGCAAAGTTAACACTCCTCCACAAAAAAGGAAAAAGAGCACCCCAAAAAAATTCAGTCAATCCAGCTTTTTTGTCATTAAAGTAAAAAGCACACGGTTTAGCTAACAACACCACTTCATAACTGCACACAAAGCTCTAAGTTCTATTCAAATAAAATGAGAAAATAAGAAAGTCAAAGCCAAAAATGAAACAGAAACCAACATACATGCATCTATAATCACCATTTTGAGAGCTTGTTTGTGTGTGTTTGAGTTTACAGGTAATTCCTTTGCTCTGATCTGTCAATAAGTTTGCAGTTAGCACAGTTAGCTTAACCGAGAGCGAGCCTGTCGAACCAGAGAAAGATAGATAACATTGAGTCAGGCTGGAACTTTCCATCATTGTCCACACACACACACACACACACCAGACACACACACACATTCACACTCACACACACATTCACACTCACACACACATACACTCACACACACACACACACTCACACACACATTTTTACAAACAGGCAAACCTAGAAAAAGCAGTATGACTTGTTTATCTGGACAATTTCAAAAGAATGATCAAAACACTACAAACAATTAAGCTAAACATCATTTTACATTTTGTGAGTTTACAGAATCTGAAAATATAACTGATTTAACAACTATATAAGACAATATGAAAAACAGAACATTCAGATTTATCTCTTTTAATTCTGGAAATTCCCAATTCTCCTCTGAAACACTGATCAATACTTACCCATAAGGCCTTTGGATGAACGCAGGGTGGATCTGGGGGACACCAAAGGTAAAACCTGAAACGAGAAGAAATAATAAGAGGTATGAAGTCATGAAACACTGGAGAAAACATTGGAATTCTAAGATCTTCAACCCCAAACAAGCATTCACAAATTATGTTGATCTGGATCCTGAAATACTCAAAATCAATAATGGATTCTTGTTTAGTCTTGGGGGTTTATTGATCCTCATTCCTGTTCCAATCCTATTGATCCTTACCTGGCTGCATCACCCGAGGTTTGGCCCCCAAATAGGCCAGGTTGACGTTGGCCTTCCTGCCGTCAATGATGGGGTTGGGGTCTTTACAGGCCCGGTCAGCGGCTGAGCGGTCTGCCATCGTCACCTGACAGGGGAGGGGGACAGACACACAACCGCAGAAGTGTGGGTTATGGAGGTATGTGTGCAAGAAGGTGAAAACAAATGTTATATTTCCCACATTGTTTATGTGTGTGTGAGTGTGTTCTTGTGTGGAGGGGGATCGGACACCACAAGCTCATCCATCACACTCATGAGGGTGAGAAGGCCGAGTGTACGGCCCCAACATGGCTCCATTAGAGCTCCCATTACAACTGTCAAACTTTATTGCCCGGCTCAGAGCGACACGAGCAGCGTCGGCCTGCCTCTCTCTCCTCTTACACACTTACACCCTCCTGGCTGTGCATGAAGCCTGAAGCCTTTTGGAGGAAACAATAAAGACTAGGAGGATGAATAATGAATGAATGTGGAGCGCCAGAAGCGGGAACAAACACTGCCCACCTCTGAGAGGCAGAGGAAGATCGTACAACTTCACAGATCATCAAAGTGACTGATTAAATATCATCCAAACACAGCAAATAATGTCACTTTAAACATTCTTATCATCTCTATGTGAGTGGCATATGACTACATCATACATTACAACATTCCAATTCTTGTCTCAAACCTGTTGGCTAAATAAGGTTACGTCTCCAACATTCACACACACATTTAAGTCTATTAACTGTTTTTTCCCCTATTTTCCTAATCCATTTAATCTGACTTTCTTACTTGGTATCCAAGTTTTCCTGAGAGCACCTTGGAATACCAGGTAAAAGCAATGAATGAGGACAGGAAGGAAAGCCTGCAGGATTTGGGCTCATGTGGGTAATAGTTTGGAACTCCTGATCTATGTTCATGTTTACAATCTAATCTTGAATGCCACAGAGATTAGTATCTACAAATACATATTTTGTATTTGTCATTCCGCTTAACCTTCTATAATAAGATTTTAGAATCATGACACTTAAATACACATGAATCCACATTATATCATGACATGTATAATCCTTTAATTGTTGAATCTGAACTCCCCAAAACACACAGGAAAGTCCCTCAATGTGCTGATTACACTAAAGAGGCATTGATCAGGTTCATCTGATTGGATTTTACGATCGATCAGAGCCTCGAATTAAACTTTGCAGCCTCAATTCGTGCGTCATCCTTAATTTAGGAGGATAAACAGACGTAATGACAAATCTGTTCTGTTATATTAAACGGTATTTCCCAACCGCCATAGCTGTCAGTGTGTGTGCGTGTGTGTGTGCAGCTCGTTTATAAGAACGTGTCGGGGCGCATACCAACGCGCAACAAGTTGCAGGGTTGCCAGGTTGCGACAGAAGCCAGCGGCAAATTATACCACAAGCTTATCAAAACATAAACAAGGCAATGACTCTGTTAATATGGGCGATAGTTGAGAGAAACAACCAAGAGAAACGAACGAGATAAAGTTTACTGAGGCAAAAGTTGGATACTTACGAATCCGTAACCCCGAGACTTGCCGGTCTGTCTGTCGGTAATGACCACCGCTTCTTCAATCTCACCAAAAACTTCAAAATATTTCCTGAGACTTGAGTCCGTGGTGTGGTAAGGAAGACCCCCGACAAAGATCTTCGTGTAGGTCGTGTCCTTTTGCGTGGTGTGCATGGTTGTAGTGCAAAAAATCACAATAAATAGGAACAATCAAAAAAAGTAAAAAGAGTAATAGTGCAACGTCTCCTTATCAATACTATCAATGAAGAGAGAGAGAGAGAGAAGGAGAGAAAGAGAGGGAGAGAAAAAGGAGAGATCAGCTGTGACTTCTTCAGTTGAGAGAAGAATAAAAATGTGGGACAAAACTCGACAAAAAATGAAGAGTGGAGGTAGATTTCGTCTTCCGGCGGTGAAGATGTGTGGATTGTCCCAAACAGACCATCAGGTGTTTCCAGCTCTTCTTGGTCACTCTGCTGTCTAACTAACTAAATAGCTTAGGGGACCCATTCCTAAAAGCGCTGATCCTCAAACTCCACCCAGCCTCGCTGCATCTCTGCCCGCCCACAAGCGCGCAAAACAGCTGGGAAGCCTGCACACTGACACTCCGGAGCGCAACACACAAACACAAACACACACACACACACACACACACACACACACTCACAAAAAGGACACTTAAACCCTCAAACCGTGCGTAATTACATAGAGAATGTGTTTAATAAACTATCATTAGGTGACAAAAGCCCTAAACTGATGGTGTGTTTGGTGAAGAGGACTGGAACGGTGGATGATATTTGACCTTAATTCTGTTTTAATGCACAGTTTCATCGCTCTTTTGTTCACTTCTAAGCAAAGGCTCCACACTCTCCACCCTGTGTGTGTGTGTAGGATTATAGGCGAGAGGACACACAGGCCCGGGGACAGATATGTGCCTACAGCCAAGAGACAGACAGGTGCAGACAGTCCACCTGTACAGGGTCGAAGGTGTGTGTTTTGCCCTTTAGATCACCGTTTCTGTGTTTGTGCTTGACACTATTACTGACTAAAGTCAATAAAAGCTCCATCGCCTGAAGATTCACCTTAATTATCATGAAAGAGAGCAAAAAAGGATTCTCTCTCTCTCCCCATTGTTAAAATCACAAATGATGTCATTAATTGAAGCCGGGGAGCAATAAATTAGTGGTGAAATGGGTCGTCCGTCAGTAAACAGATCCGCCATTTGGTCATTAAGTGAACTTGTGGAGCGTGTTGGATCATTCTGAACAGCCAGGATGAGTAATTCATCTGCGGTAACGTGAGAGGGAACCGTGCTGTTAATCATTCATGGTGGCTCGGCTTCTCTGGGCCGCGCTGTTCCTGTGGCCTACATACTGGCCCCGTCCTGTGTCTGCTGGTCGGGCCATGAGTAACCATGTTTGCAGGAAGGAAGAGACCACATGTCGATTTTGTTCTGATTAGGAGAAGCGGCCCCGCTAAAGATGACGATTCACCTTTTATCCCACATGACCCTGCATTTGTAAAGTGTATACTATCTACCAGGTGATTTCCTGTTTGTAAGAGAAGAGGGAATCTGTTTTACACACTTTATATACGTATGTCTGAATGTGCATCTGCAGCTCTTTGGGGTTCGGACTCACAAAGAAACACAGGACGCAACTCGATACGTCTTTTTTGTCGCATCCTCCGTCCTCTCACTAGTTTATTAATGCAGCCATGTGCCTTTTAAAGACCCAGCGGTCAAAAAGGGGGGGGACCAGTGTCAAGTGTCCCCGAGCGCAACAATGGGGAGCCGCTCAGGTTGCGTCCCCTTGTTGTCTCGGTCCGTGTGCAGCACGCTGACTAGTCTGAATGCTCTTATGTTTTGACAATAGCACCCTGTGGCCCCATTCAAAGGTTGCTGCTTTGAGCCAAGAGCCTTTAGAAATACACAAAGTGACAATTTATATGATTCAATACACCGTCGGTCACACTGGGCAATAAAAATGTTGATTCCTGTCCAAAAAGCCTTTCTGACCCTGTTTAGAAATGATTTAAAGCAATATTTCCATAATCATGCATATCAGATGAACTCGCGCTGAAACTGTAACTCTGTGCTTGTTTGGCATTTGGCCACCGCACACACCTGTCAGACAGACAACATCTAAAAGGTCAAAGGTCACCGCAACAGCTGAATACCCACCCGGCAGTCACACAAGCTCACCCTCATCATCTTCCTCTCTCTGTCCCAAAAGTCAAATTTACTGTGAAAACACAAAGCTTTGGATTTCTTTGAGGGGAGAGACAAACAGCTCCCCCCCTCATAGCACTGTCACACACACAGACGCTCAGGAAACACAACACGTTGAGAAAAATTTAGATAAAGTTTATTGATCGATAAGAAACTCTCCTGACTGTTTATTCATAACAACGTTCTTCCTCACAAGTTGCCCCAAACCCCTCAAACAACTCTCAAGGGCTTTACAAAGGAGGTGGGAGCTGAATACAACTTCATCCAGCTGAAACAGCGCCCCCTTGTGCTCAACAGACACACGTACACCCTACCAGTACAGATCAAGTCAGTAACAATTCCATTTTTCACAACTGAATGTAAAACAAAAATCTGATTGATCAGTTTGGTGCGTTGGCAAGAACATTAAGTCTTGGAAATATTTATTAAAATATCATTTAAGTCAGTACATACACCTTTATAATACACTAACTTGAAAACCCTCACATTCCTTTATGCATTGCAGCCCTGCACTGCAGAGCAAATCAATGGTTGATTGATAGATTACTTTCTTGCTAAATAGAATATATATAATTTTGTGTTTATAGCTTACTATCACTTATTTATTGCATTTCTCTCTCAGTGCTGATTCGTTGGCTGTGACATGAAATCAATTAAAATATCTCGTCATTGTCGTCGGCGTGGTGAAAGGTGGAGTCGCTCTCCAGCTCCCCTGAGGCTCGGAGGAGCTGAGAGGACACCAGCTCCTCCACCCGGCTCACCTCCACCTCCTCCTCATCCTCCTCTTCCCTGCCACCGTCCCAACTCTCCCTCTCTGAACCTTCTCTCATTCTCTCTTCATCTACCTCTCCTCTGTTATCTGCTTTGTCCCCTCCTCCTCCTCTTCCCTCCCACCCGTCACCTCCGGCCTCCCTCACCGCCTCTCCGCCTTCAGCTGCCGTGTGTGTAGCCTCTCTGACCTGGGTGTGAAGCGGTAGATCTCGGAGGTCCTCGTGGTTCCCCGGAGTCCCAGTCAGGTCAGGGGTGAGCTGGGGTATCAGGGGTGCGTGTAGAAGCTCCACGACGGTGACAGTGGGGTCCTCTTCCTGTGGGGTCGTAGACGTGGGGGCGGGGACACGGACACGGGCGGACTTGGTCCTCAGTCGAGTATTGAGCTCATCTTCCCTTAACTGAGATAGTGAAGGGAGATGATTAGAGAGGATTAGAGAAACCTAAGGTGCGTGATTACACACACACACACACACACCATGTACCTTGCGCCTCTCCTCTGCCTGCCTCATCTTCTCATCGATGGCCTCTCGGCTGGTGGGACTCTGCTCAGTTTTGGCCTTCAGGGACTCCAGTCGTGCAGGAGGCCTTCGTTTGGCTCCTTCCTGATCGTCCAGCTTGTATACACACACACACGCACACACACACACACACACACACACACACACACACACACACACACACACACACACACACACACACACACACACACACACACACACACACACACACACACCAGAGGGAGACAGAGAACAAGCTTTAACATCAAACCACTAGTTTTACAGTGTTATTTTATGTAAGTTTAGTTTTTGTCACTCACTTATGCTTTCATCTTAATTTTCATTATTGTTTCAGTTACTACTAATAACCTGACAGCAGTAGATACTTGTACTTGACCTTTGCCCTTTACAAGTGTGAACCAGCTACCCACCATGATGTTGTAGGCCTCCCCTGCCCCGCTGCCCCTCTCTCTGGTTTGGCCCACAGGGATGATGCCCTGGGTCAGCAGCTCCTCCAGGATGTCGCTGGACTTTGGACGTTCCTGCGCTGAGCTCTCGTGCTGCAGCAGGCCTGGAAGTTCAGTGGACTACTTTAATTCTGCTTCATTCAAAGTGTCTGACACACACAAGTCACACACAGACTGCACACCTGTCAGTGGAAGGGGTTTAGTGGATACCGATCCAGGTATCAGCGAGATCTCTCTGTTCTCCATCACCACCCCGCTGTCTGTGGTGACCTTTGACACGGCTGAGTCTCCACGGCCACCATGTTTCCCCCCCGTCTCAGCCTGACAGGACAGAGACACAGCATGAATGAGTGAGACATTCAATCCAGCACTACAGGAAGATTTTTATATTCTCCTCCTATTCTGTATGGTATCCATGACATGATGTTGTCATGGCGGTGTGTGTATTTGTGTGTGTATGTGTGTGTATTTCCTGGAAAACACAATTGCTTAGATTTGAAACAATTACATGACTCAGACTTAAAACTAACACAAAGAGCTGGGAAGTAACTAAAGACATTTACTCAAGTACTTTATTACAGTAGAATATTGAAGTATTAGTATGTTTATGTTCTGTATGTACAGTATTAAAGACGTTTAACTTCATCACATTCATTCTGAAAAACAAAAAGATTTCAGACATCAGGGAGATAATAGCTGCACTTTCAATGTATTTTGGGAAAGACGACTGGAAGGTTTATTTAAGAATAAAATAGATCAAAAAGGGATTTTTAAAAATCTGTTCAGTTAGGGTGAGCATTCTAGGGGCCTCATTCTTCCTATCCTGTCTTGCGATGATGACCAATGACTTATTAGTGAACGTTATTAAACAGTACATATTAGATATTTATTTATATTATTTCTTTAATCGTTTATTTCTTTAATAAACCTTAATTATGTTTCTTCTCGTTTCTCTCAAAGGGGCTCCAAACATCGCGGGATTTCGGTCACGTCCATCACTGTGCCATCAGTAGTTCCCGGCAATTTCCCCCCAAAAAATTAATTAAGCAAAGTTTCACAGTGATAAACATAAACATAACAAACATGTGTACTGCGCAATAATAGAGAAAGTGTCCGGATGTGTCCCTTACCTCGCCCCCGTCCTCCTCTTCTGACCTGATCGCTTGGACCGCGGTGGTTTTGGAGCTTCCGCATCCCATTTTCACCTCAGAATTAAGCCCATAAAAGTCATAAATGTGTGGATTTACGACGCCTCGGTGCGCCCGGTCGGGTTCTGGAGCTGAGCCGCAGCCGAGCCGTGCATTCCTTTACATAGACACACTGACAGTCTCCATGGCGCGTCACTAAGGAGCGTTGCTACAATAAATGCAACCTGGTTAAAGAGGTGACAAGCTGAGGGTGTCAGAGTCAGACCACTACAAAACACCGACTCATGTCCGGCACACAGACATTCTTCAATTACTCTTTGATGCTGCACTGGGACGGAAAGTGTTGAGGCGCCGATTGTAGGATAAATATTTTATTAACTATTATTATTATTAATGGTTTAGCGTCGTTTTCTTAAAAAAAAAAGAGTGAAATTACTTTAAAAAAAAAAGCAACAGTGTTAAGTTACCTCCATGTAAAATCACTATAAATGTATATGTTATGTATGTTCTTTATCTCATATTATTGGTAAAGTTTACTCAAAATGTTTTTATTACCTTTACAATTACTGTGTTTTTGTAGTGTATTGTATATTACTGTGTTCTCCACGCCAGGATGAAAAAGATAAGTAATCGTAAAATAATGTTTGCTTAAGTAATGACGAGCTTTGTCTGCCTCCTGTGGTGGAAACGCGAATTACAGTTCACGAGACGTCGTATTTGGTGGCGTTTATCCAGAGATGCACTGCATTCCTGGTTCATATCCATTCCTCCCTTAAAATTACAACACCCTCAACTGTTTATGCCAAAACTGTCTTCCATTCCTGGTTGCTTAGTCAATTTAAGACTACATATGTTGTTAATTAAGAGAGTGTTGCCAGTCGTATATTTTATATTTTATGTCGTATGCATAAGGCAGAATGTTTTACTTACAATCAAGCGTATGTCTAAATATTCCAAAATTACAAGTAACACCATGAACAGGCTGTAACACACAGAGTAACACACACAATGGATTCATTAAATGATCAAATGCTGCAAATAAAACCATTCCCAAAAAAGAACCACATCAGCAGACAGCAGACCACTGATTGAGTCATATGCAGCTTGTTTTGTTGCAGATGTGCCCTCCACTATTTGGGATGCATTTTCCCCCAATTTCCCTCGCAACCTTTGAGGGAAAACTCTTGTTCCTGACTACAGGCTAGTAAACAGTGATCCCATCCCAGATTGCATGTAAGAGGTTACAGAAGCGAGTCATTTTTTCCGACCGCTCAGGACCCAGAGGCGCGCCTCAGCTCACTCACGCACACACACACACACACACACTCTTGACTGCTTTCCTCGCTAGCATTTCTTTGTAAGGTAAGATATATTGCTGCATATACATCAAACTCATGCAATTATGTGGAAAATGTGTTTGTTTGTATTTATAAGTACATTGTTTCATTGTCGGCAGTCATCAGGATGCATGAGTTACTACTTTCCACCCTTTCCATTGTGTTTTGTGTCAAATTCAGTGAAAGAAAATGCAACTTCCGGTACAAAATGTAAAATAGAACTCGAGTTTATGCTGCGACAATTCTCATTTAAAGCGTATTAGATAAATAGTAAAGACAATCCTGGAGGGATATGAAGTGAATTATAGCCTAGGTATGTGTTTTTCTCTTTTTGTCTGAGTTTTGTAAAAGATACTCTTTTATTATGAAGGGAAACTCGCGACGTTACTCTGGTTGTTTTCACACGTTATCATACCTCCGGACTTTTTAGAGCCTGATTTTTAACTCTAGACATTTAACAGTCTTACTAAACATATGTCTGTTATGGCTAAAGGTGCACAATATAATCTTTGTAGAAAACGCACCAAGGCTGCGTGGATACACCGAGTATCACAGCTTCATCATCACTCAGTATGATGAAGACATGTACGCACACCACACATGTTCGTGCGTGTGAGCGCGTGTGTGTGTCTCTTACTTCACTTTCTGCTCTACTGAAGCCTGTTGTTATTTCATGGTCCACTCAGGTTGGAGATGCTCCGGGGGGTAGAGAGCAGGGTCTGGGCCTGCCTGTCCTGCTGCCTCCTACTGGGGCTCTGCTTCCCACCAAAGGGAGCAGCAGCAGCAGGGGCCTTCACCAGCTTTTCCATAGAGGAAGAGTCTGGGCAAATCGAGATAGATGACTGGGAATGGGGCTCTGGATCATCCTTCCTTCACCTGCTCAACAACTTCCCAGCTGATAGCCCCTTCACTACAGAGAACGCAGGGAAGCCGGTCAACTGCACCCAGCGCTTCTGGCTCCCTCCGTCCTCTCCAGTGTGCTGGGACAACATAGTGGGACCGGAGGAGTTTGCCAGGTCCCGTCTGCTCGTTCTCCAGAACAGAGCTGCCCTACATGCCGTGTCCACTTCAAGTGGGATGGATGACGGAGGAATGTCCTTCCAAAACCAAGCTACAGAGGAAGTCGAAGGGATCCGCTCAGATCACCTGAGTGTGACGGAGACCATGCTGACCATGGAGGAGGTGTTTGTCTCGCTGGAGGAGAAGAGGAAAGATGGGACAGAGCAGGGACTTCTCTCAAGGTGGGTAAAGCTATACTGTTTTAATCTATTAAAATGTTCTTATTAGTTCATGTAACAGTGGTGCAGTTGGAACAAAACAATCAAACACATAAGTCATGTTCTGCTTTCCATGACACATTTACACACACCTGCATACGTGAAACTAATTCTTTACAGATCTGTTGCTCTGCTAAATGCTGTTAAAATCCTCTGCAGGACTCAACACTTTGTAACACTAAGGACACTGGGGAACAGCAGTTGTTACATTCCTTTGTGGTGTTGTCACTAGTCCTGGTGTGTTAGAGCAAACTGTTAAGTTTCAAATAATTACTGATCCAAGGCCAGATGTGAGGCCGTTTCCTAAAGTGATGTAAGTGAGGAAAGCTGGTCTCTTGGATTGTTGTTGCATGTTTGTTGTTGCCAGCTTCATGCTGCTCCAGACATAGTGCAAACAGAATCCAGACAGCAGCTCAGTCATCTCAAGTGTTTTCCAGCAGTCATTTGTTGGGACTGGTTGAGGCAAAGCTCAGGCACAACATGTTTGCTTTTGCCTTTAGTTTGGAACAATCATGACTCTTTGGAGTTCTCAAGAAAATTAGGTAATGTGGAAAAACCGTATTTGCCAGATTTCCAGATGTTACTTTTGTTTTTTTTCCATCCCTTTCAGAATAAAGGAGCGGATGGTCAGTGCAAGAGATGCAATATATAGCAGAGAGCACATGGCAAACCTCCTGGATACTCAGCTTTCTGCTCTGGAGACAACTCTGCTTAACACTCAGCTTCGACTGAACAAACTTATCTTACAGTGAAAGCATACTGCCGCCTTGTTTGTCCCGTGAGTGAATTGTATTTATAATCTTGTATCCCTGCATGCATGCCCAGGATCACTGTGGTATGACAAAGCATACTAGATAGGCAACCTTTATTCTGACCTAAATATGTAACCTACAACCTCACATCAGGGATTTCATATGGACATGTAGCAGTTAAAAGTAGTTTTATAAGTTTGCTCCATATGGTGGTTTAATGGCCACGTTAACAGACTCCAGTAAAGCTGCAAGACACTTGTGAAGTTTTGAGTGAGTTGTTCTACAGTTCATAAATTGTCATATTAAATGTCTTTTGGCCAAGATTGAGATGGGAAATAAATATCAAACAGTGTGGATATTTGTTTGTTGGTTTTAATAACAAATCTGAAAAAGACAGTACAGGAGGCAAAAGCCTGATGAGGTGACCGGTTGTTATGTACACATTAATTAAATATTCACATCTATAAGGGTGAGTGTGAATTTTAATTTAGAAAGTTGAGACGTTGTTTTGTTTTGTTAAATTAAAAAGAGAATAAGTCGCATTTGTACATTTAATTTGTTCAAACTACTTTCAAGTAAATAAGGTTATTCACAATTTAGACATGACAAATCATATCTCTTAAGAAAACTGCCATAATGGTATCATTTGCTAAGAATTGATTTTATGATCAAATTTGAGAGCTACTCTGAAATTGTGTTCATCCAATTTAATTTCAAAAGGAAACAATAACTTAGGTGCTGAGGCATCTGAGCTCCGGCTGTGTGGAATGAGTTCCTGTCTTGGTCTACCATAATAAAAACAAAATCAAATGCTACAGCTTGCTACATAATCTACAAGTACAAGCTTATTGTTGTATAGTAGAAAAATGCTGATCTGCTCATTTGGTAAGCAATAACAGTACATAACCTTATATACAGTAATCTTTGGGTGATGAAATATGTATGACAACTTTCAGGGCAGATTGTAGACAGCAGTGTTTAGGCCTTAGGGGCAGATTTAGGTTTCTAGCATTAATGTTATCTCAGCAAAACGACACTACACTTCACTTAGTTTCATATGTGCCATTTTGTGGCTTTAGTTCCACTTTCTCTGACGTATTTGTAAAAGCATTGAAGGAATCCAGCCGTGTCTCGAGCCAGTTGTCAGCTTGAGGCCGGCGTGGACTTACAAACAAGTGAAAGTGGTCTGTGCCCCTTTAAAAGTCTGCGTCCTCTTCCTGCATTTCCTCCAAAGACTTGAGGTAATCGCGAGCCAAGATCTTCTTCGGCAGGATATCTGTCAATGAAGGGATTACACAGAGTCAAACACATGACACACTCACTGCCCATCATCTTACTGTACATCAGAACATGAGCTTAAAGTGCTGTGAAACTATTTACAAGCCCTAGATGTAAGAAACTAAATGAATTGGAGCATAAGTGGAGATGATGAACCAGAGGCTTATGGAATAGAACCATCGTTAAAGAAATTAGTTTCACCTGTGCGTTTCTACTGTACAAACTGGCCTGTTTCCACTTAAGTATCTAATCAGGCACAACTCAAAACACCTGTGTAGATAGGAAACTCCAGGAACCACATGACCTAGATACTGTAACCAGGTGGCGTCATAGTAAACAGGACGTGGGCACTGAGCTGTCCACGTGAATGCCTACATACAATACAAGTTTCATTCATTCACAAGTTCCATCTCTGTCTCTAATTTAAGACTGTTGGAGCTAAAGTGGAGCATTTTAACACATTTCCCTTGTGTCCATTGTTTACCTGTGAGGAAATGGAATGTCTCCGACTCCTCCGCGGTGTCGGCCAGGTCACTGTAGGACAGCGTGTTGGTGTCCTTCCCGGAGCCGTTGTTGAAGGAGGACAGAGCCAGATGCTGGACAAACAGCTCCTACAGTAACACAATACATGGAATCACAACAATAGATTGTAATTCATAGGCTGTATTCGCGAATCATGTTAGCATCACAAGCTACAAGCGGCCCGTTAAGCAGGAGCAGATGGAGGAACTTAATCGGTAATTAGCGTGTTATTTATCTTACTGTCGCCTTTGTAGTGAGGAAAAGAGCGTCCTGGTTAATGCTGGACACATCTGGGGAACTTTTCATGATGAGCCTCACTCTGGAAATCGGCAGGGAAATGTTTTTCCCTTTGCTTGAAGTCTGTTCCTCTTTGTCCGAGTTGTTTTCAGACATCTTCATCAACACCGCGCGAGACATGATGCGGAAGTTGAAGTATTGTTTTGAAGGTGCTGAACGTTTTTTCTTCTTCGTCCAATTCGTGGTGGTCGTCGACCTGTGCTAACTGGATTGCTGCCATCTACTGGCGGGGAGGTATAACGTCAATCTTTTCAGTCTTTCTCCGCGCCACAATTTTTTTTTTTTTTTTTTACAGAATATTCCAAGAACGAATAAGAAGATAAATTGTTTCCCCTAATCCCACAAACGAAGGAAGAATCATTTCACTGTACCGTAATAATACAACCTGATGTGATTGCAGTGGGTACATTATTTATTTTACTTTTCTTTACACGTATCTGTATAGGTATCTGAAAATGTCTTGTCATTATATCAATACAACTCTATAAATGTACACTAGCAGAACGTCTACTTACTATGTACAATGCATCTGTAAAAGTGAATACAAAAATGAAAATAAATAGTCAAAGTGCAGAGTTCTTACTCAGATCAATGATTAATAGATTATTAATTGTTAATTTAGGTACAAAAAAAACTAATTCTAAAACGCTTCATCTGAGTGGAAAATGAATACGTTCAAGTTCAACACTCCAGTCCGGAGGGTGGCGGTAGCGTTTAACTGACAACCCCCACAAATGAGAAGAAGTAAACAGTGGATCTAGATTTAAGAGCAGATTGGCTGCTTAAAATATGTTTATAACAATTTGGGTTGCGTTTTAATGGTGTCGGTGCTGCCATAGGCGACCTAATACTCCAGATTATAACCTGAAGACGGTCGCGTCCTCGTTATTCGGCTTTGACAGGGTGGATTTCCAGTTTGCAGGAGCCTGATCTCATTGTTAAGACATTTGTTTTTTCTCATCGGAGCCCCGAGATGCCGCTGGGGTTGAAGCCATGCTGCGCTGTGTGCAAAACCAACTCTTCATCCATGTGGAAGAAAGGAAGCCAGGGGGAGATCCTGTGTAACAGCTGCACGGGGAAAAGCAGCAGTAGCGTCGGTGGCGGCGGCGGCGGCGTAGGAGGAGTAGGAGCAGCAGGCGCCTCGGTGTCCTCCATCACACAGCCCAGCAATGGCGGGGGGAAGCAGGTCGGTTCACTGCTGAAAGCTTCAACTAAGATCTGTTTGAAAAAAGTAGAATCAATGTTTCTTAAAGGTGAAACTGGCTTACGTCATCCTTGTGCAATTAGATTCAAAAGTTCACCGGTCTTAAGTCTTTAGCCTCTTATCGTCTAATACTCGATGGACAAATGAATGTTGTGCAATATGGGCTAAATATCATATAAGGAGGTTCGTTTATAACAATGTTTTTCTGTTTTTAGTCCAAGCAGGAGATCCACAGGAGGTCTGCACGGTTAAGAAGCACCAAGTACAAAGCGCCTGCATCTGAGAAGAAAGTGTCAACAAAAGGAAAAGGGAGGAGACACATATTCAAACTGAAGAATGTAAGTAAGACATAAGATTTGATGCGCACAGTAAATGTTGACGTCTCTCAGAGTTTGACGCTCATGTGGTTTTCCTTTTTGCAGCCGATCAAAGCACCAGAATCTGTAGCAACAATCATCACGTCAGAATCTGTTTTTTATAAGGTACAGTGTTCAACATAAAGGTCACACATCCTGTTTTCATCTGAGCAGATCTGTTTGCAGACGAGTTAGATATTCAGCCAGGTGACGTTTCCTGCTTGATCTTCTCCACAGGGTGTGTACTACCAGACTGGAGATGTGATCAAGGTGACGGACGAGGAGGATGGGAAGCCGTACTACGCTCAGATCCGTGGCTTCGTGCAGGACCAGTACTGCGAGAAGAGTGCTGCACTGACCTGGCTCATCCCCACCCAGGCTAGTCCCAAAGATCAGTTTGATCCCGGGACATACATAGTCGGTAAGCCAAAGTGTGTGTGTGAGAGAGAGTTTTCTAGGGTTTTACCTTCCCTCCACCAGCGAGGTTTCCTTTGATTTACTCTGAAGAATTGTCCGTTGATGCGTTCTAGGCCCGGAGGAGGACCTGCCCAGAAAGATGGAGTATCTAGAGTTTGTGTGCCACGCCCCCTCTGAGTATTTCAAATCAAGAAGCTCTCCGTTCCCCACCATTCCCAACCGGCCAGAGAAGGCCTACATCTGGACGCACATAGGACCCACGCCAGCCATCACCGTCAAAGAATCAGTCAGCGGCAGCACTCAACACAGCTGAGATCTGGACTCAAGTCTGTTGTTTTTAAAACAGACGCGTGTATATTTGTGTAACATAGTCGAAAAACCAAACTGTTGTTGAGAACAGCCAGTTTTTTTCTTATGGATGATACTTTTTGTAATTTGATATGTGAAGGAATCCAAGTGTAACGATCTGTCAGGAACAAATTAGGCATTGGAATATTACTTTTGTATTTAGTAATAAACAAGAGAGACCTTTTCCATCATGTTTTGTCTGTAATTATGTTTTTACAAAAAAAATTTGACCATAGAGTTTCTGTATGAGCAAACAGACCAACACAGGCGAAAACCTAACACAAGGTTACTACTGTCCTGCATACTAATACAACTGAACAATGAACAATTAAAACAAGGATTCAGCAGCGAATGCAAAAAGAAGCTACACAACCGATCACACTCAGCTATTAGAGTAGAGATAAAGATACCAGTGTTTCCACTGGCAGAGGCCTCTGTTGCATCTTCACAGTGGAAAAAAGTCTTTCAATGTATGAGTGAAGGTTCTAGGTTGAGGACTAAATGGATCCAGCATGAAGTCCATATCAGTCTTTGCCAGAATGTATTAAACATCACAGACTCTACCAGCCCCAGCAGGTGTCTTATTCCATTCATGCTATTCTATTTCTGTTCTCTCCCTTTGTCTTTCCACCTCCTGTGTGTAGTTTGCATATCCCAGCAAGGTCTTGAAAATAGTTTTGAGTCCGCCAGCAGCATTTTGATGTTGTTGCCACTTAGCCCCTCTGGTGAAAGTTGCAAATAGACACTCCTTCCTTACGAAGGACACGAGACAGCTGCTTCTATAAATAACTTCTTCCCTCTTACCTACCACGGGACCTGGTGCCTCGTTGCTGCCACGCCACAGCAAGCCGAGGCTCAGACAGACACAGCACGCACTCTGACGACAACAACAAAGGAAACCAAAGTGCCAGTCGTTGAAATACAGAGAGCTGTTTGCAGCAGCTCCTACCAGCAACCAGGAAACCCCACACCTGTGGATACTCTAACAGGAGACAGGAACCATGCAGTCTCTGCGATTCCTTGCTGCTGAGAGCTTCGTCCAGAGTGGCGAAAACGCTAAAAGGAACCTCCAGTGTGTGTCTTTTAACCTCTACCCACTCATTTTCAAGGCTTGCTACCTCCATGAGCAGACTGACCTGCTGCATGACCTGGTGCAGACGTGGCCCCTCCCCGAACTCAACATACAACGGCTCCTAGGAAAGACGGTGGATTGTCATCTGGACCTGACCTCCCGCACCTGCCGACTCTGTCTGACGGCTATCATCACTGGATTAAAGGTTATCTATGGCCTTGACTGTAACATGAGGAGGAGATTTTTTAACACGTTTGTTCTGACAAATTCTTGTCTCATCATTCTGGACAATTGGCCAATCAAACTCTGGTTGTTACCTCAAACCATAATGCTTAAACTTGTTATTGATTCAAATGATGGATAAAAAAGAATAGTTACAAATGGGTGACATCATATTTATATGACAGTTTTACTATAACATATTCTAACATTTCTAAAGGATTACGTGTTGCATCCTCCAGCAACCTACGCAAAGAGCCTCCGTGTGGTGGACCTGACTGCCCTGAGAGACGTCGAGCACCAGGCCTGCCCCTGCCAGTCCACTCTGGGTCGATGGGCAAGAACCCATCTCCTGACCCAAATGTGCTACGAGACCATGGTGGCCATGCAAGAAATTGACGTCTCTCGCTCTGCCTTCGAAACCTCCATCGATGTTCATCTTAATGGCTTTGTGACGGGCCGCAACTACGAGGTGGTGGCTCAGGCCTTCCTGCTCCTCCGCTACTGTCCACTGAAGCTACGTTTTGTTGGTTTTCGGGCAGATTCCCTCGCTCTCAAGCAGCTGTTCTATGTTCTTCGGCTAGCAGAACCTGAGTCTATGAGAAGGTTGGAGGTGGTGCACAATGTTCCCCTGGATGCCTCACACCTGGAGGTGCTTCTGTCCAGAGTGGAATTCCCCAAATTGCAGTCCCTGACTTTACCTGCAGGGGCATTGGATTACCGGAGATTCTCTGCAGATGAAGACCAGTTGGCTACCGTTGGCACACTGCTGTCACAACTGACCAACCTGACTGAACTCTGCGTCGGCTTCTCTACTCTCACCGGACATCTACGCAGAGTGCTGTAGTGAGTCACTTTACATCTTTATCACTGCACATTCCCAGCATCCTCCCTACACTATGAGGCATTACACTGCTAGTGTTCCTAACAGGATGGGGGTCAGCCAGAAATCTGATGGGCATTATTCATCATAGTCATAATGGAATGGAACACAAACAGACACAAGCAACAAAGAGATGTCAGTCACAGCCTGCTATGCAATCATCAAAAGGATTTTAAAGTGTAGACGCGATAATCAAATTCCAAAAACTGTGCTTATAATTAGATCTAGAGATTAGAGCATAGCGCCCTTCAGGACCTTCAGTGCAAACCTTGTGCTGGCTCTCTTTCCCCTGGAGAAGGCTGATCCTTGTTAAAGGTTACTGTCCTCCTTCAGTTTGGTACTTCTCCCACCAATCACCCCTGACCCCAGCCTCATGTTGTATAAGATGTAGGATTAATATAAGATCATTCTTACCTGACATTTGACGGTGAGAGTTGCTTCTTCTTCAGCTTGATCCTCATCTTTGGGAAGAAATGGGGCTGGTTTTTGCTTCAGAAATGTACAGTGACATCAGTCATGATGTCATAAATAACTGTGACATAATTCCTGATTCTTAGGTAGTGTCAGTGAAGTCATTGACAACTGTGACATCATTCATGATTCCATTCAAGTCTCCCCACCATAATTTGGTAATTCAAACAAAGGCCAGTTTGGAGGCGGTTGGAGGAATAGTGCTCAAATAAAGTAGTTTAGTATATTATTATATATATTACAAATATTGAATATCCAACATTGGTCATCATTTTGCCATTTGGGTGCTGAATCATTCTGTTTGCTTTATTTTCTGCTCACAGTCCTCTCAACACTCCACTGCAGTGCCTGGAGTTAGCCAACTGCAGTCTGAGCCGTGTGGACATGACGTACCTGTCAAACAGCCTCCACAGCGAGGCTTTGGTTCGTCTGGACATAAGTGGGCACGACATCTTTGGCTCCTTCTCCTCCCCGTTCACCAAACTTCTCAGCCGCTGCTCCGACACACTGACTAGCCTGACCCTTGAAGAATGTGATATAGAGGAGGAACACATGGACGCCTTCACTCAGGCTCTGGCTCAGTGTCAGGCCCTGGAGGAGCTCAAACTCCTTGGAAACCCTCTGAGCTGTGTGGCCCTGCAGCGGTTATTCTCTTTGCTGTCTGTGGGGTTCCCCTTGTTAAAGAATGTAGAGATACCAGTTCCCCGGGACTGCTACCCTGATGATGTCACCTATCCGCTTGAGGAGTCTGTACTGCTTCAATACAACCACGAGCTGTTTCAAGAACTGAGGGTTCAGCTTGTGGGGATCCTGGCTGGAGCTGGAAGGGGACATGTGGAGATCTGCACACCGCTGATGGGGGCCTTCGATCCAGACATCAATGAAACCAGCAACGAGTTGGGGGTCTCCCTGCTGAAATCTTTTAACAGCGTCATTGGGAACTTCATAGGTACAATAACTGACGTGGACACGAGGAGATCACAGGCTCAGAAGAGTGACTGAGAGTTCAGTTATCAGATCTTGGTCTGGAGTGACGTGTATGAATCCCAGACCTGATGATGACCCCCTGCAGATATTTCACCCTTTTCTTAGTTTACATGTTTATAGATTTACTTAAGTGGATTTTGCTTTGTTACCTGTAGATACACAATATTTTATCAATTAAGGATACTAACATGATTGGATTCTTTTCTTTCATATCAATAAACCCAATTTGTACATTTCTACATACAGTACCTTGACACATCAATTTCTTTCAAAATGTACATTTTTTTTTAATGAGCACAGAACGCTATCTAGGTTACATTTTATTTAAAATATTACATCAGTGGACAACCGTGCACCAGAGCAAAGACGAGGATCCAGCAACATCTCATTTCTTCATCCACTCCTCCCTTTCTTCCCTCTCACGGATCACCTCGTTCACATACGGCGTCAGGTAAAGGACATCCTATGATGGGGAAAATAAGATGGAAATGGTCTCTAAGATCCTTTAACTAATGCGATGGACACAGATCACTGATAATTTTCCAACAGGTTTACTCGTACCTACAAATAAAAGAAACTGCAACTGCAACATAATGTGTCTGCATGTGCATTAAATGTGTGGATGTAAAAGTACCTCATCATATTTCGTCCACTCTGTCTTAGGGAGGATCTGCATCTTCATGGAGAGATCCAAAGCCCTCTTGATCCTGAACATCCTGTCATAGTACATGTTCTCTGGAATCCTCCGCAGAGCCTCTTTTACGTCTGCGTTCTCCTCGATGGTGTCATCGCGCATCAAACCTGAGACGGAAAGAAGCATCTGGATATAAGTAGAGTCAAAGGCACCCAATATACTACAATTTCTGTCCTATGTTCATGTATTCAATAGGCATGATTACATTTTGCGATTACAAAAGTAGTCTATGTCTCAAGCTTACCAAGCTGGTTGAAGCCACACAGGTTGTAGTACCATTTACTGAAGCCAACCAGGAGCTTCCTTGATGCAGCTGTAAGTAAAGTCACAAAGAAATGATCACACACACGCTAACAGAGCACAAACAAGCTAAACGAACCTGATCACATCATAGGCAGTCACTCAGCAGGGGAGAGAGCTAGTACGATATCTGATTTACTTAACTGGGGGGTGAGTCACCTTGGACTGTGGGACAATTTGTAGTTTTTACTATTAACTAATAAATACCAAATTAATCAAAGGAAGTAATCGCTAGTTTCAGCACTAGCACAGTTCATTTAGAGTAATAAACCGAATAAATTCATAAGGCTATTTAATGCAAGCTGTGAATCTTTATTTTGAAAAATGTTTTAACCGACATACAGTATATTCACGTGTCTCTGTCCGAAACATCGTCTAGTTATATGAGGAGGAAATGGGTACATTTTTTAAAAACAATCACAAAATCTTATTTCTAACTTCACGTATTTGTTATTGTAGCCTGATTAGCCCTTCTGAAGCTAACTGACTAGCCTAACGTTAGCATCCAGTTAGCACAGGGCAACAGAGGACATTCACGAGTCAAACGCATCGAGACGCGGTATCACATAAAAAGCCACCATAACACAGCGCTACACGACATGGTGTAACATATAACACGTGTTGTCATCGGCCTAAGAGGTTTAATGTGTCGATTTAAACCAGGAACTGTGAGAAAAGACCAGAGCGAAATTACCTGGTGCCCTCGCCGCCATGATGGAGTTACTGGAATCTGGCGCGTTGCATTCTGGGTAAGGCGGAAGGGTCACAGTATATTGCGCAATGCTGCGTTGTGTTTAATAATAATGCGCTAATAATATAATAATTTGTTTTTATGTATTTCGTTTCATCATTAGCTGACCTTTCACCTCCCTAGATATAATAATTCTTCTTCTTCTGTCATTGTCGTCAATATTTACCCACTTATAACTGATAACTCAGTTATCACTAAATTGTAAATTTTAAGCTCAGTGAACGTATTTTCAATTGCCGTTTAGGTTTTCACAAAGGTAAATTATCATGATTTCATAGTTACCTAGTTTCCTTGTTTTCTGTATATTAAAGTGTGTGTATGTGTGACTGAGTTATTACTGGTTCAATAAATATTCAAACGTGTACGGACGTCTATGTGGTTTGGCTGAAATGTTATGATGGCAAACCTGAAAGGTAACAACACGACAACATTTCCTTAACAACGTCTACATTTATTAAACATCACAAATAATAGACGTGATTTTTAACTCAACTGATGCTCTACACTGAGTGTACACACAATCATCCTACAAGTTTGATCTATATTCAGTGATTTCCAGAGTCCTTTTGATTGTTGAAGAAGAATCCCAGAAGAATCAAAGTGTCTTCTGGAATAAATAAAAATCTTCTAATGTGGCCGAAGCTAACTCGGTGCAAAAGGCATCATCAGGCAAGGACACCAGCCGGTCCAGAGAGATGTAGTTGGGCTCCGCTGGGTCATACAGAGCTTTTCCAAGGTACTCCAGGAACTGGTGCCGCTCTTTGAGACGCAAATACTTGGAATTGAGGACCTATGGGAGGACAAATGGTGAAGTTGTAATTCATAACATATTACAAATTTGATGTTAAGGTCCATTAAACTAAGAAGAGCAACACAAATGACCTGTGGGAACTTGGCGATCAGGTGGTGGGGCACCTTCATGACGTTGTGGAGGAAGTCAAACGTTTGGGTGAGCTTCTTCTTATTGGCAGTCAGCACTTTAGGGACAGCAACAACTATATGCTGGATCTCGTTTTCTTTAAATCCAAGCTCAATTTTACACACCTGAGTAGAAGACGAACACAGAAATGAAGAAAACGATTTAAAGAGAAACTCAGGGAAACAAAGGGCAGCTTATGACGTCTTTAGTTAATTTGATACCTTCAGATTTTCTTTAATCGGCTCCAAACTGCCACAAAGTAATCGAGGCAAACGAGCTACAACATTCCGGGTCTGAAAACAAAACAAAAACAACAAAATTGAAATAAATTATAATTCCTTGTGAGCGTACAGAAAGACATTATGCATTTATGCAATGAGACAAACTTTCTCAGTGAGACCACCCTCATCACTTACATTGGAGGCACTGAGGCTGAGCTGCTGCTGGTAGAAAGACAGTCTGTTGTCCAGCCTCTTCACGCTGAAGTTGAGCAGATAAGGAGCTCTGGACACCATCGATGCCACAGATTCAGCACTGAACTTCTTTGACCTGAGATAAACCACTCTTTATAAACACAGGAGAGAATAGAGAGTATGTTTGGTTAATAAATTGGATTTATCGACGCTTAGGTGAGCTCAGTACCATGACAGGTGCAGGGAACTGTCAGAGAGATGAATGCAGCTGCCTGTTGGTGCCCTCGTGTTGGTGTCATTTGTTTTCTGAAGTGGAGGGCTTGACCTCGTACTGCTGGTGTCAAACAGAACACTTCATCTGCTCATTCCCCAAAAAATGAAATCTATGGCTCATGTGAACGCTCTCTGTTGTTACCTGGCCTGTAGGTTTTCCAGACTCTCAGTGAGAATGAAGGGGTTGTGTGATACGATGTAACCAAGACGAGAATCCTCCACTCCGATCTCTTTGAGGAACAGCAGCCGTGGGGCCACATCAGTCTGGAAGTCCAGCTTCAGCAGCATGGATCCCACATTCGGCCTTTGCTCGAGTTTCCACAGATTCACACCTGCAGTCAAACAGAGAGAGAAGCCCACCGATTACAAACGTCTAAAAAGTGAATAACGCTGCTTACAATAACAATACAGTGGAGTGTAGAATGCAATTACCGAGCTGCACCAGCTTGCTTAGTGTCTCAGACTTGTCAACATAAGCTCTCAGAGAAAAGGAGGCAGGAGGCACGGCAGAGGACACAGATACACCGACAGCCTCTTCATCACTGAACTCCTCTAAGGCTAAGAGCTCATCAGCAGCATCCAGATCTGATGAATGGCATAAACAAGAACAGACACGAGGACACATTCAAATCAGATTGTAGATCATAACACCAAACGACAACGCTTATATGATCAACAACAGAAAACTAATACCTACCTAAAGTTATCTGACTCTCAGCATCACGGATTTGCGTCACAGGGCTCTCATACGTCACAACTTCACTTCTTAACAACTCTTTATCTTTGTTTCCCGTAGCTTCAGGTGTCAGATGTTTGGCTGTTAAGTCACTGTAATAGCAAATCTGTTGTTTCCACCTCTGTCTTGTGCGAGCTGTGGTGTTGTTCTCAGGGATAAGAGAGGATTCATATGGGAGCTTGACTGAGGCTTTGATGGCTGCAGTGCAAAGCTGGACATGTGTGACGGACTGCCAGGTGATCCTGAAGCGAAGAAGACTTGTGCATCTTTGACACAGGTGTGCGCAGGATGAAACCATGGTGATTCTGTTCAACACATGAAGAATAAGTGTAAGAAGGACATGCACAGGAATAAGGTTTTGATTTTGATTATCTGATTCTTTAATGTATGTCTTGCCATGGTCAATCATCAAATACATACTGGATGTGTAAACTGGATAATATTAGACCATATTGTTCTATGTTAGGGTAATGAAATAATCTTTGAGTAGAATTTTCTAAGTGATAAACACAGGGAAATTGTAGAAAGGAAAGAAAATGAGAAATCACTGACCTACAAATAGCACACGCTACGTAAAAGGGTTTGCATGCAACCACGTCCAAGACAAAACCTTCGCGTTATTTGAAAAGGTTTGGTTTTACTCACAACGCGTAAACCAAAAAAATATCACATCATTCTTCAAGCTTCTCTGTAAGCCATTGGCGTCTTTCACAATGTCAACTATTCTGCCTTTCTCACGTGCTCATTCTCGGAAGAAGACAGCGGAAGTGTCACTGCCTGGGACGTACCACTACAATGTATTTTTGGGGGGTGGCGCTCAGATACGTAAATCTATATCGCGTGGTTATGGGTTAACAATGCATCTAATTTAGTGTAAATAAAACGTCAAAATACGTTAATAGATTACGTTTTCCATCAAATATCTTTTGCCCCGGGTTGAAGCTGAAATCTTCATTTTCAGACACACCCCCACCCCACATACACACGCACGCAGTTTCGCTTTGACTCACTGTCAGAGTCGTTGGCGCTTTTGAATCATTATGATCGCGTTATCTCTTGGAGTTTAGCTATAACTTTAAAATCAGCTCCATGGGAAAAAATCAGAAAGTTGCCCGGTGCGACATGTCGCCTGGCCGAACGGTGCGGAAGGACGAGGCGAGCCACAAATTACATTTCCGGAGGATAAACGAGCAACAAGTGGAGGATATCTGTATTGATATCTTCTATAAGTCACACACTATCACACTTATGTCTGTCACTCTGCTCAGTTTGATGTATTTCGCGTTCACGAGGTAAACAATCATAAAACTTTCTAAATGTTTACGATCGGATGTTTCCATTTGTTAACATGTACATGTATTGTTACAGGGACGATGAGAACTTGGACAACAACCTCAGAGTGGGTCTGTTTGTGGTGATCTCATTCTTCCTGATCGTCAGTGTCCTTGCCTTCCCCAATGGTAAGCACTGTCACTGTCACTCCTAGTTTTAAAAAGAAAGGCCACCATTTTCTCCTCCAAACTGAAACTGATTGTTCACATTGATTTGTTGAAATCATAAGTTCATTCATAATAGTTATATTACTCTCTACTGCTCTGCAAACACAATTTTAGGGGCAGAAATTTAGACTATAGGACTGCTTTTGGCCTTTGCCCCCTCTGGTTATTTCCTATTCGAATATTTTAACATCCATTTCTCTGTTGCTACAAACACATTTATGATACTTTCTCCTTCAGGACCGTTTACGAGGCCACACCCTGCAATATGGCGAATTGTGTTTGGTGAGTGAGTTTACCCACAGCTTTCATCATTGCTGCTTCAAATTGTAATCAAAGTAGTATCTTCTGATCTGCATCCTGCTTCCATTTGTCTTTTCTGGCTTGGGTAGGTCTCAGTGTTCTCTACTTCCTGTTTCTGGTCTTCATCATTTTCCTCAACTGGAACCAAATGAAGACCTTCATGTACTGGGTTGATCCAAATCTGCGATATGCTATGCGGGAGGCTGATATTATGGTAATGATTCATTTGAAATATGAATTTTCTGACCATCAGAAATCTTAATGTGTGTTTTTAGAGCTCATCTTTCTCCCTCCTGCAGGAATATGCTGTGAACTGTACGGTGATAACATGGGAGCGTATCCTGAGCCACTGCGACGTTTTTGCATTTGGTCACTTTGCAGGCTGGGCCATGAAGGCTCTTCTCATCCGCAGCTACGGCCTCTGCTGGACCATCAGCATCACCTGGGAACTCACTGAGGTAGTGTGTGTGTAACGATGGGGTCCAGCTTCATAATTGTCCTGTGAATTGTGCACAATTGAGTCTTGCTGTAGGATTCTGCGGTGTCATGTCTTTAAGTAGATGACAGGACTTAGCCTCATACCACATTTATCACATTTTGCATTCATTTTCACTTCAATTCTGGTTTGAGGAAGCTTTTGATTGAACTTCATCTTTCCACTGCATTTCCCAGCTGTTCTTCATGCATCTCCTGCCTAACTTTGCGGAGTGCTGGTGGGATCAGGTCATACTGGACATACTTCTGTGTAACGGAGGAGGCATCTGGCTGGGTATGACCATGTGCAAGTTTTTAGAGATGAGGACATACTGCTGGGCCAGCATCAAGTAAGTCTTCATTCTTCCACCTCTCCACTGCTACCCTGTGTGTCTCTGGATACTCACCAGCACACACACTGTTTCCTTTTTAGAGAGATTCACACCACCACAGGGAAGTTAAAGAGAGCTGTGCTCCAGTTCACCCCATCCAGCTGGACTTATGTGCGCTGGTTTGACCCAAAGTCGTCCTTCCAGAGGCTAGCAGGCATCTACCTTTTCATGATCCTGTGGCAGGTAGGCGTTGACCTTTGACCCCAAAATGCTTGTATGATGATCGCCGAAGTAGTAACTCAATTATCTTCTCAATATGTGTGTCTTTGGTATAAACACTATAGCAATATATTATTTTCAGTCTCAGTTCATCCATTTTCACTTCTTTCATTTTAATTGCGTCATCAATTACGTAATCCTGCTGCCCTGATTTCCTCCACAGCTCACGGAGTTGAACACATTCTTCCTGAAGCACATCTTCATTTTCCAGGCCTCTCACCCGCTCAGCTGGTGTCGAATCCTCCTCCTTGGAGCCATCACGGCCCCCACAGTGCGGTATGTGTTCAGCTTCAACATGCCCTGTTTCTGCTTTAGATGGGACGTATGAGATTTAAATGGATTCCTTCGCTTTGATCCTTTTCTTGCTCTTTATGAGAATACATTTAAAATAAGTTGCTCATTTCCTTCTACCCTTCTTAGGCAATACTATGCATACCTGACAGACACTCAGTGCAAGCGCGTTGGTACACAGTGTTGGGTGTTTGGGTGAGTCTCCTGCATCTTCACTTCTTTGTTTCTTGTTAATCAGCTTATCGACCTCATATCTAGTTCATAGTTGCTGAAGCCTCTGTCTGCTCCAGTTTCTTTGGCAGCATTCCTGAAGGAAATATTGTGGTGTGTGTTTGTAGCATGCGTTGCTTATCGTTGTTGATCTTAATGCTTTCTCTCAGAGCCATCTCTTTCCTGGAGGCTCTGGTTTGTATGAAGTACGGACACGACTTGTTTTCAAAGACACAAATCTGCTATGTTCTCCTGTGGCTCCTCTGTCTGGTAAGAGAAAACAATGTGTGTGTGTGTGCATGCAATCACAATAAGTATGTTTCTCCTCATACATGATCACTGGTGCTTAACGTAGCTTGTGTAGATTTGTGGCAGAAACCTTTATGCAAATGTGTGTATTCTGCCATCTCTATAGTCTGACGGTATTCTTTTCACGTTTAATTGTAAAAACTGAAACTACTGTGCTGCACATTGAACCACTTGTTGCATCATCTTGCATTTTCAGGCTCTCATCACACTTCTCTGTTTATATGGAATGGTATGGTATGAGCAGAATAAAATGAAGGTGAGATTTTAATAATTCGGTTCCTTTTTCAATTATTTTGATTTGAATGTTGAATCAAAAGTATCTGCTGATATGTTTAACTTTGTGCATATGTTTAGCGTTTGTCAGGAATGCCATCGCAGAGTGAAGACAGTGATGACAGCACTGTGGATGACTCGTGTGGGTTCCCTCCAGATGCCTTTAGAGGTCAGTCCCCCTAAACAGGCATGATGGCAAGTGTTCCCAAAATAGCAACCTAAATTTTGAAAATATTTCTGTTTATTTTCTTGATAGATGTGCGGGATTCCAACAGTTATTTACTACTTCCTAAAAGAAGGAGAGCGTCTGCGAAGAATAAATATGTGAATGGCCAGGAAGGAAAGAGACGATAAGCAACAACCATAAGCATCACAACAGTGATAAAGTGAGATCTGTTAAAGTTTGTTTCAGTTTATGTTTACGTTACAATGTATTGACATTTTTTTAACCGTGTGGTGTGCATTATGTTTGAAGATTGATTTTTGTATTGTGCATGTGATATTTTAGAGTTGTGGGACTCTGGGAAGAGTAGCAACCGTTCTACCATATCCAGTTCCAAAGTTATTGCCAAAGTTTTATTGTAGGAGTTACAACGCCACCATCAGGTTGATCTGTGTTTCATTGTTTGCTTATGTAGTAAATTTTTATCACGTGTGGTTCCAATAGACTGATTCATTCATGAAACAGAGCACATTTTAGAGAATGAGCCACACCCAAATAGTTACCCACTGACACATCGAACAGAAACAGAGCAATATGGGCGACTGAACACTGAAGTCCTCTTTCTGGCCTTGGATTCATGTAAACCCAAATGTTAAAGGCTCATTTTCTCTTCCCCTCTTCCACCTGGGAGACATGTCCAAAGGTTATACTGCACATACCTCCAGCTTTTTCACTTTAGCAGCACTGAAAGTTGTATGGATGTTTTGCACTTTGGGATGGGTATGTTTGTTCATACAGGAGTATCCCACCTTTGTCAACCTGGTCTTAGCACACACACACTTTACACAGAGTATGATGTGTAGCGTTTGCTCTTGGACTTGCACCAACCTTCTTTGAGGCATTGTGCATGAGACTGGTACATTGCGGCAGTTTAACAGTGTCACTAGAACAATTTAAGATTACAATGATCTCTGCGTGTTACATTTTGAAATTATGATTGTTAACATTAATATGTTTACTTTTGATTGAAATTATGACCAAAGGTGACTACATTGTACAGTTAATAACTGGTACTTTACTTCTCTTCAGTGAGAGCAGCATCTGTTGTTAAGTTTCTCAAATGTGTTTGATTGCAACAACCAAATGTTACTGCACCACTTGTCGCCTTGACATGGTGGTCAACCCTCTTATTCTTTGTTGGTGTACAACTTGTGTGTGTGTATTTTGTGGAAGATGTTGGCAGTGTATGTTGGGTTTGCAAAAAAGGACGCAAGACTGTGACTTTAATTATTGTTGACAATCACAATTGCACTTTTTAAAAGTGAATAAATGTGAAGGTAGTATAACTCGAAGCTGTTATTGTGTTGGCTTCAGCATGATTCTGCCCTAATGAGTTTCATATTCTGAAATGTGTCAAATTGCACTGTAAACTTTGAATGCCTTTAACCTCTAATACAAAACCTAGTATTATCGATTTTGTATGTTAAATAAAATCATTTTTCATTGGATCCTGTCTTGAGCATGTTTTTGCCTTGGTCATCAGTGTATGAAAGGGTGGATGTGTAGTAATAGTGGGAGACATGAATGAAATCCTCTAAATCAGTGGTTCCCCGGCGGGGCGCGGCGCAGGACCGGAAGAGGAGCAATATGAATAAGTACCGCCTCAGGGAAAAACGTCTGATCTATTAGAAAAAGTTTGGGAACCACTGCCCTAAATGACAGCATGAATGTTGGCAGTGACATAATCATGAGCTTACAATCTAGGCTGACCTGTAAGGGGTGAGGCCGGAGCATTTGACACATTGACATCACGATTAATGTCACAGCTGACATGTTGACGTCACAAATGATGAAACAGTTGACGCGTTGATAATGATGACACATTAATGAATGGAACAACCCCAGAATGTCATCCCGCATGTCATAGATGTTAATGACATCATTACTTAAGGGGCAGAAAGGGCATGTGGGAAGAAGGAGGGTCAGGGGACACTGGGGTTAGGGGTGATGGGTGGGCCGGGGTGGAGGAGGCAAAATATCACACCCTCCTCCTCCTATTCCCTCTTTTTTTTTAATTAGTGAGCTATGACATGTGATGTTAATTGTGTAATAGTAGATGTCTGGTCAAACCCTCATCTATTTCATTGTGTCAGAGCCAAAGATGAAATAGATGATTTGGCAAGACAAGGTTGATATTACTCGTAAATGCATAATTTAGTTATAGTTTTGACGTCAACGTCGAAACTTTGTTAGTTTGGTGACGTTAATGTTGTATCTTTAACGGTATGCCGCTACATAGTGCTTTGTTATGCTCCACGACTACATTACCCATACTCCCTTTCGCGAGTGGCCGCTGTAGCGGATGACAGCTATCCGGCGCCGAAACGCCGATAGACAGACGAAAGAGCCATGGCGGCCACGGGTGGAGGGAAAATTAGAAGCAGAAGATATCACATCGCCTCTAAACCTTACGCCAAGAATAAACAGGTAAATGAAATTGCATTTTTAGCGTCTAAAGCATACGTCGATGACATTACGATATATGCAGTGTCACTCAGTCTGAGCTCCTGTTATTGTTTGCTTGGAGACGTTTTGTGGCCTGCTTTGAGTTAACGCTCGTGGCCTCCACGCGCTGCTAGCATGCTTAGGAAATGCTAACGATTTAGCAAGTTGCTGCTAGTTTAGACAAACAATACGGTCTTGACATGTCAAAAACGCGGTCCTATGGGGTGGTTAGAGTAGGCAATACAATTTAACATGTGTGTAATATAAACATGGCTCCCATACACACCGTTACATTGTTAGCGAGCTAGTTGCTAACTAACGGAACGGGAAAGCAAGGAAGTAGGATTTTGAGTTGTAGCTGAAGTAGCTAGCTCTGGCTAGCAAGCTAACATTAGCGAGCAGCGCATTGTTGTCTCCGGTTTCTAAGTTTGGGGGCATCGCACAAAGCGCTGCTGTAGGTACGAGACCGTTTAACGTTAGATTCGTACTGTCCAATGCTACACGTTGGCGTATTTTATGGAGACAGACCTCCGTTATGAAGCTGTCTTTTCGAGAACCGTTCGTTGCTCTGTGAATGTTTGGCTACGTAACGTTAGCTAAATCTGAGCCAGCTGGATTGCGTAGGAAGCCCTGGCTGGTTGGAGACCCACATGGTTGCCCGGGCGGCTTCACTTTACCGCCTGGACAGCCCGGCACGTTAGCTTTGAAATTATGTGTTTTATGGATGAATGTGTCCAGTTTTGGCTCCTCAGCGGTTTTAATTTCTTTCTTACCGTATCGGTTTAAACACAGATTTTTTATTAGAGAAACTGTTTGACCGGATTATGCCTTCTATCCTGATATGTATCATCAGTTTTAAGTATTTGCTGAGCATTAACTCCATTCAATGCAATTAACGTTAAATTGGGGCTTGTCCCAATAGCCAACATAATTCAAACCTAATTCTAGTAGGCGCAACAATGTCCGTAATGCTCGGGACTGTTTTAGACAAAGTCAACAAATGCAATAATTGACAAATGTAATCTCTGCAGTGTTTTAATTGTATATGTTCAGACGTCAGCTTCTTCCTTCGTTTCCTCCACTTCTAATAATTAGTCCTGTGCATTGATCACTGTGATGTTATTAATATGATCCAATATTTAAAATTTCAATGGTTATGTTTTTTTTTTTAAATTAGATAAAAACAGAATAATTCATCATGGATCCACCATCGCTCATACAGTCATGGTGCTCATCCAAGGAAAATCATAATAATATTGTATTTAAATCCTACAAATGTCTTGTCAATATCATTTCTCAAGGTTAACTACAAAGTTTAATTGAGTTAATAGAGTAATAATTTTTTTATCAGTTACTGAATTAGTGCTGGAGATTCCATGTTAACAATGGAACATTGTCAGAATTCATGTGTGTTAAACTACATTCATATCTCACTGTTGATTATAAGGTAAACCATTAGATAATGTCTCTATAAGCCCACAGCCATTTAAAATACTTAGTAAAGCCTTGAAGTGTTTGTGCACGCTGACATTATTGGTGTTTGCTAGACTCCACTACATAACAGAGGTTAGACGGTTGAACTTTTTGCACATTAACTAATGAACCGGACCCGTCATTGATGGGCCGCTTCGCACTGGTGTGGCGCTTCTTTTTCTTAGTGTCTAGGAAATAATTAACACTGTAGTTGAAAGAACATATGGATGGCCAGGGTTTACAAAGAGAAAGAGGTGGAAGTATTTGACTGTTTGCATCTCCAGCCAGTAAGTAAATCAGCAGGTCTGGTTGTCTTTTTGATTTATTCTTCTAATTGGCGTCGGTCTTCACTATCATTCGCAAAGTGCATTTGCACACATATGAAAGTTTGATCGCTCGACTTTAGACCGAGCCAACTTGCCTCCATAACCAATTTTGTATATTGTATACAATCTGTCTTCCTGTTAGAGTGTCAGTATTTACATTAAAGGGAAGATCTGTCCAGGCATGTGCATGTTAAATGAAAGCAACCATATGTTTTAGTTGGGCTGATGGATCCTGGGGCATAAATTACTTTTTGTGTAAACCAACACAAACCCACACTCCAGTGGTTATAGACTCTTAACTGGTTAAATCATGTGTGTATTTGCAAGCCCAGACCCTTTGATGTGAAGGCTGACCCACTGGTGTATTTCATTGATAAGCAGAAAGCTTGAGACACATACAGTATTGCTCTTATCAGGTGCTGAAAGCCGACACAGGTTTGACACTGCATAGATTAAGTGATGCTGTATTTCAAAAGAGACATTCCAAACGTTTGAGTCATATTGTATTGTTGTATTTAAAACCACTAAAAGACAAATGTACAGAGTGTCAGATTGAAGACATGCTCATTGTTTGGAGTTCAGCCAGCGTAAGATCTGAGTTCATTTCAGTTCAGCGTCAATTGCTCACTATTTCATAAAAGCCTGACCCAGTTTCTGTCACATTGAGCTTGATACGTTATACTGGGGGAGGAATGTCTTCTCATTGTAAATATGGCCGGTCCACTGATCATAATTTAATGTTGTTTGGGACGAAGTAGCAAATTATGATAGTGAAACTTCTTTTTTATCTCAGTGACTTTATCCCCCTCCTGTTTTTCTCAGCAGCAGTCAGGCCTGATCAGTAGAGTGACAGACACAGTGAAGAGCATAGTTCCATCCTGGCTGCAGAAATATTTCAAGAATGAAGATGATCCTCAAGGAGAAGAGGTTGTGCAAGGTACAGAACAGAACAGCCAACCGCCACCTCCGAATGGCAGTGAGGAGGGACTGCCTCCCATCAATGGACGGGACTCTCCAGAGCCCAGCACCAGTAACACAGGTGAGGGATCCCTTCTGTTCTCGATTATTCTCTCATGCTGCAGTGAAAACATTAAACTTTATTTTAGTAGTTGAACCAGCTCTGCCCTGTTTTCTCTTTTTTGAACAATGGACCATGAAACAATGGACTATTTTCAAGACAGTAGCTCATACTCACAAAACTGTTTAACTGTTTGAAATGTGCATGCCATGTCCTCATGTGCCAGCATGCCCACCTTTGGTTTCTCCTTCATGCTCAGAGCCCTCTGCCAGCAGAGCATCCCTGAACTTCCAGGACTATGTTTTGTCTCGACCCCCACTGAATCGCTCCCACCTCCACTTTCCCCCACTGGATGTGTCCTCCCCAGTCCTGGGTGCCTCCAGCAGCCTCTTCTCTCAGCCCTCCACCTCCTCAGCCCCTGGGCCCTTTGCCACAGGGTTCTCTTTGGTAAAAGAGATCAAGGACAACCTTTCACAGCATGAAGATGATAATATCTCCACCACAAGCGGCTTTTCCTCCAGAGCCTCTGACAAAGGTACAAAGTATGTTAGTAAAAGGGGGTCTGTCTTCTGTCTTCGGTCTGTCTGACCCAACATTTTAGGTTGTTGAGTAATTACGTGCGGATTGGTCCAGACTCAGATTACATTTGTGTTCCCTGATAGCAATCTGACACATGCAATGTTTTCTCTGCAGATGTTCCCGCGTCCAAAACGGCATCGATTCCTCAGTTGTGGTCCCCAGAAATGGACAGAACCATTTCTGGGCCCCAGCCTGCCCACTCAAGTCTGAAAAGGCCCGCTTTCAACCTGTCTGTGTTTGGAACATCCTCCAATGTGAGTATTCCATTGTCAGCCACATGCAAAGTCTGTCAGCAGGCTCAATTATATCAACATTAGTAAATAGTGTTTCATAGATCTGTTAAACTGAAACTACCATTAACTAGTCCAACAATATCCAGTACCTTTATTGATTAAGTATGAAGTAGTCCAGGGTAATTAATCTTAACATCCCCTTTAGCTGTGATGTATAACCGTTTGACTCTTTCTTCTCCAGTCGTCATTGAACAGCTCATTGCTGAACTCCAGGCAGCTCGGTGATTCACCGTTCTACCCTGGGAAGACGGCCTATGGTGGGGCAGCTGCAGTCCGGAGTTCTCGCACCCGTCCTGGTGTCCCCTACCAGGTTAGCCACAGTCCAGAACCTCATACTCACTAACCAACAGCAAAATGTTCCATCACCCAGCATCACCCCAACAGTGTGCAACCGTGATGTCAGAATGCATGGTTGATATTGACTTGTACTTTTGTAGTTAGGATACTGATTGCACAGGATCAATGTCCAAATATATCAGTATTATTGATTGTGAGACTAAATGAGAGGATGTGATATGTAGGCCCCAGTGAGACGACAGATCAAGGCCAAGCCTGCTGGTGCGCAGCCCTGTGGACTGACCAGCGCCACAGCTAGACGCGTCCTGCAGTCCTTGGAGCGTATGTCTAGCCCTCTGGCTGTGAGTACACGTATACACACACACACGTACAGCAAGCAGACAGTCATCTTCTTGAATTGTTGTCGTTGCCAATGTCAGCTTTGGTTGTTATGTCTGTTGATGTTTGCAGCATTATATTTTTATTTTTTATTCTGCAGGATGCCAAGAGGATCCCAGCTGCAGCCTCATCCCCACTGTCAGCAGTATGTCTGTTTTGATATTTATTAGAAGCATATTCTCTTTGTTGTGCAGCGTCACATGGTACAATACTACACAGGGTTTGATCACACTCATAGAACCTATCATCACATACATTTAACTCTGTCACTGTTGACACGCCAAACACACTCTTTCTAAAGTTTGTGTAAGTTAGTTAATCCTAAAATTGATTAAACACTTTTCCACTTAAGTGACTTAATGATTTTTAATTGTTACTATGGTTGTCTGACATGGGCTTTCTTCTTACAGTCACTGGATGGCAATCTAGAACTTTCACATTTCCAGTTGAAAAAGAAACGGGTAAGTTTAGATTTGTGAATTCCTGTTGAAATGTTGCATGGTTAGGTCAACAATAACACAGTATGAAGCGTTCCACACTGCAAGTGTGACTGACGGCTTAGGTGACTGAAATGTTTCCTAAACAAACCGGCTCTGCCACAAGAAGCTTACAAACCCGGTGAGGTGAGAGGAAGCATTGTGTTGGCAGCGATCAATGTAAATCGTGTAGTAAAAGGAAACATGTTTTCTTTGCATTCGCATCGGAATGCAGCAGAGCGCAGCATTTTCACGTTAACCCCCTCACACACACACAGTTTTGTCTTTGTACCTTGTTGTGTTTCCATTGCCCTTTATGTTGCATGTCTGCCAATCACATAGTGGGTGCTGCTTTCAAAATAAGCTTCTGTTAGACTGTCACTTACTCACTTGAGAGTACATTTTAAAATGTAATGTTTCGATTGGCAGAACAGCAGGCAAACATGTCCATGTTGAATGAATTTGCACAGGCACACCTCATGTGAAGCCTTCGTACGTCCAACAAATGTTAAATTAAGTATTTATTTTCCTCTTAGGAAACGGGAAGAAGTTGTTTAGGTCTTGCAAAAATCTTCATTTTAATTTTAACTGGACTGATAGTGATCATACTCCACACAAAAACATTCACATCTGTGCTGCATGGGTGTAGCTTCAGTGAAGGCTTTAATGATATTAACACTGACAACATTGTGCAGACCCTGCAGCAGTTGTTCTGGTTTGTCTGCCTGTCATTTCCTGTACTACTGGGCTCCTTTATACTGGTTAACAACCTTCTCCTCTGGCGAGACCCAGCTGTTCACCCTGTCTGCATGCGCCTTTTGTTCAGAAGTTCATATGCAAGGACAATGCTTGAGAGCAAAAGTTGGAAGTGTGTATGAGTTGATGTGTCTCTGTTAGCTCTGGACTAGACTAGTCCTCCACCTTAACTGCCAGGCATTTGCAGCTACACCAGCTAGTTTGTATTTTAAAGTGGCAGGTTCAAGATAAGTGTCTGCCAACTAACTGGGCCTCTTTCCAAACTTATAGCAAAACGAGTGCTGTGTGTAGGTAAAATTAGTTTTGGGGTGAATTCTAAACAAGAGTGATGTTTTATTTGACTTAAGGCACCACCAGAACTTATTACTCTGATACTGCAAGGGTGTGTTCGAACCCAACATGAATGTTTACTTTAGTTATTCTTTGATATAGTTTTAGCTGAAGGTGTCTCTTTTTTTCCCTTCAGCTGGACTCCACCCTCCCACCTGTGCAGAGGCTTGTGATCCCTACAGCAGCGTCGGTGTCTGGAAATCGATCCGTGTCCTTCAGGCCTTCTCTGACCCCCGGAGGACTAAGCAGGGCTCTGGACAAAACTCCAAGACACACGGTCAGAAACTGCATTATTATTAGTTAATTGTCATCACCCCACAGAGCTTCTGTTTCAAATTCAGTCAAAAGTTTTTGTCATATTTTACGTTTTATATTAAGTTTTATGTTTTGTTTTGTTTTCTTAGCCCACAAGACAATCACCACAGCTACCTGAACCAACCGCTGCAACCCCATGTCAATCTCAAAGGTACTGGTACATCATTAATATTACAGAGTCCCTCATATAGTGAGTTTATAGTGTAGTATTTAGTGATTATAGCGGTAGGAAACTTATTATGCCTTAACGTGCCCAGTATCCTGACATTTGGACTCAGAGTTGTCCACTCATCAAATGGTGTGTTAGAAGTAGACCAAAGCAGCTGCTTGGTGCTGTATCCACATTTCCAACTGCAGTGGAACTGGCGGTGCAACAGATGTTTCTGTTGGCAGCCACAAGGTTGTCTTTTGAATTCACCAGGTGTCTGGAAGAAGCAGTTGTATTGTTTGTGACGTATCCAATGAAGTGTAGTGCTATGCTCTAAGTCAGATCTCTAGATATCTGATTTTAGACTACAATTACAATTCAAGTCTAAATGACAGCATCCACCTCTGTGGATAGTTGACATCTATTTAACTTATGCCGTGTTGCTTTTCCAGCACATTTGGTTCCGGTGGCTCAGTTTATCCTCTTTCAAGCACGCCTGCCGCCAGCAGCTCCAGCTCTGGAGGGTTTAAGATGAAGAGAGAGAGGACCAGTACACGGCCGTCCTCTAAACGCCCTAAGGAGGATGAGGTGAGTGCCCTTCAGCCACAAACCATGACAATGATTTGCTCTTCCCAATTAAGAGCACTGTGCTTCGGAACTGAGCTCAAGGTGGTTTTTACATTTGTGCTCTGGCTATAGGTGGCTGAGGTACTGGACCTGCCAGCTGTCACACTTCCCATCAGCACCTCCAGTTTGCCCACCTTCAGCTTCTCCCCGCTGCCACCCCGCCCCACCTCTGTTACTGTCAATTCAGCCCCCAACACCTTGCCCGTTACTCCAGCTAAGGAAACCGTTTCAGCAAAGGTCTGTTGCATAGCTTGACACTCGCATTTAATGGTTCTGAGGCTTTTGTGTGTACTGGGCTGATTTATGTATTTTCTAACCGCGCCATCTCTATACAGGAGCCTACCACTGCCTCAACACCTCCATCAGAACCTTTTACTTTTGCCTCCCCCATTGTTAAAGCAACTGCTGCTAGTCCACCTGCCTTTTCCCCCTCGGTAAGTGAACAGATCTATAAAGAAAAAGAGATTAGATTCATTCAATAGATTGTGTGTACACTGGTGACATTGGGAATAATATTGTTTTCCCCTCATTGTAGGCTGGATTTACTTTTAGTGCACCTGTAGCAAAGCTGGGTCCCTCTATGTCAAATGGAAAGCTGATCACACCCACAGGTGCATCAGGTAAGAGAGTTTTGTCATTTTTCGCTTGCTTTTGATTTCTTACCTTTAGTGGGAGAATTGTAACAATTCTCTCCCCCCCCTTTTTTTTGTTACAGTGAAGCTCATGAGCAATAGCATAAATGTCTTTGATGGACCTTTTAAACCAGCCAAGGTCCAACAGGGCAGTGTGCTAGATCTTCTCAAAACACCTGGTAAGAATCTGTTACATCTGCACTCTTTACTCGTTCATACGTTTTTCATGATTGAATCTGGAAGTTTAATTTATAAACTCTTACAAATTCCGTTCAGGCTTTTGCTCTCCTATAGCTCGCAGCTCCCCCAGCCCTGACACCGCTCCCCAGCAGACCACCACACAATCCACTGCCACCTTCTCCACCTCTACAATGTCCTCCCTCCCCTCAGAAGGGTTTGGCAACTTGTTCAAACCCCCAGCAGGCTCGTGGGAATGTGACACCTGCTTGGTGCAGAACAAGTCATCAGACTCAAAGTGTGTTGCCTGCTCTACCCCCAAACCCAATTCTTCCTCAACTGAACCATCAGACAATAAACCCACTACAGCCACCTCGGCTGTGCTGGAGAGCAACAGCACTTTCACCACCACTACTACAACCACCACAGGCTTTGGCACAATGTTCGCCAAACCTGCAGGAACCTGGGACTGTGATACGTGTCTTGTTCAGAACAAACCTGAGGTGGTTAAATGTATGGCGTGCGAGACGGCCAAGCCTGGGACGGGGCTCAAGCCGTCACTGACTCTTCCTTCTGCCTTCACACCTGCAAAGACTGTATCTACTCCCACCCTCCCAGTTTCCACAGGGTTCATTGGTTTTGGAGACAAGTTTAAGAAACCTGAGGGAGCGTGGGAATGTGATACATGTATGTTACAGAACAAGGCCGAGGATACAAAATGTGCAGCCTGCACAAGCCCCAAACCAGGTAAGGAGAGAACAATTCACGGTTCTATACAATAAGGAACATGTTTTAACAAGCTGGGTTAATATATTATTTAAACTGTGTATGTTGAAATACAAAGGATTGTTTATTGAACCCTGTGAAGTGAACTTTCTTTCCCTTGTCCCCACAACAGGAGCATCCTTAGCAGTCAGCAGTGCCCCAGATCTGGGCTTAGGAGACAAGTTCAAGAAGCCAGAGAGCAGCTGGGATTGTGAGGTTTGCCTTTTACAGAATAAGGCCGCTGATCTGCAGTGCATCGCCTGTCAAGCAGCCAAGCCCGGAGCTAAAGTGGAGCCCAAAGGTTAAAAAAACTGCCTGATATTGAAGCAAAGATTTTGCAACATTGCACATTTTCCCAGCGTTGTTAGCAGTAAAAATTGTCTGAACATACAACTGCATTATATGGAATTGTAAAAAATATCAACAAATGACATCAAGGCAGCAGCTTTGTAGACTGTATATCTTAAATATAGATAGTCCCTACACAATTATTTTCTAATTATTCTAATAACTTTTTTTATTTTTCAGGTTTGGCTTCATCCTTTGGGAACTCTGGCTCTTCTGCCTCTGCTTCAGGAGGTTTTAAGTTTGGCTTGTCAGACAGTAGTTCCTCAGGATCTGGGGGGTTCAAGTTTGGGGTTTCTGATTCAGAGGCCTCTTCAGCATCATCATCATCTGGTGGATTCAAATTTGGAGGCTCGTTTGGAAGCTCCACGTCAGAAGCCACTACTAAAGACACTACCACCTCATCAGGGTTCAAATTTGGAAGCTCAACAGAGGGCTTTAAATTAGGGTCTGCCTCGACTCTGGCAACAGACAGTAATGAGACGAAGTCAGAACAACCCGCTCCAGCTTCTGGGTTTCAGTTTGGAACCATTCGTGGGACATTTGGAGCAGGAACCTCTAGCACAGAGAATAACGCCTCTTTAGGTGGATTCAAATTTGGACTACCAAAAACTGATGAGAAAACATCAGAGACTAGCATCTCCTCTTCCTCTGTTACCTTCACTCCCCCTGCCCCTTCTCAAGAAACGAATGACGGTGCTGCATTGTCAAATAACACCACATCTTCAAACTCCACCACAACTACCACTGCTGGGTCTGTGTTCTCAAGGCTGGGTGAGCGAAGCTCCACCACCACCACAACACCAGGGAGCTCTACGTTTGGGTCCCTGTCAGCGGAGAAGGAGCCTGCTGCTCCTGTATTTAGCTTTGGGAAACCAGAGGAGAAGAAGGAAGCAGCTGCCCCCTCTTCTCAGTCGAACTTCCTCTTCAGTGCTGCTAATAGAGAGGATGAGCCTGCACCGGCTCCTTTAGGAACCTTTTCCTTCAGCAAGCCCAATGCTCCCAAAGAGGAACCTGCTGCACCCACGTTCTCCTTTGGCAAGCCAGCAGACATGAGCAATCCCTCCCCTGCAGATGACCCAAAGCCCTCCTTCACCTTTGGTCAAAGTGCTACAGGTGAGAGAACCCAGGGACTGCTGGCTGTTGATGCACATTTTCCACTGCACTGTAATGCACTTGTACCCTGTTAACTGCCTTTTTCTTCTTACAGATTCTGCTGCTGCTGCCCCAAAACCAGCTTTTCCTTTTATGGCTGGTAATGCTGCTACTGCCACCACCACCACCACCTCCTCATCTTCCTCCTCCACACCACCCCCCAGTCTGTTTGGCGGCTCCACCCAGGCTCCCGCTCCAGCCGTGGCTCCCAGCTCTTTCCTCTTTGGCCAGGCTGCTGGGGCCTCAAGCGACGCCTTCCTCTTTGGCCAAAGCCAGGAGAGTCAGCCACCCGCCCCGGCTGCCTCCCTGAACTCTGCCCCACCCGCCACTCTGAACTCTACCCCTGCCCCTCCCCAGTCCCAGCCCTTCATCTTCGGTGCTCCTACCAGTGTAGTGCCTGCTGCTGCTGCTGCTGCCGCTCCTCCCTCTTTTGGCTTTGGAACTGCAGCGACTCCCTCTGCTGTATCTTCTGCAGGTCTGTGCAGGTCCTTTGGTCACAAACTCAAATTACTTTTAAGCTTTTCGTGTGTTAGAGGGTGCTTTAATGCATAAGTATGTAAATGTTTTCCACATTTTAATTATTCCTCCAGCTCCCTCTCCAGCACCCACCCCGTTTGCGTTCGGCTCAGCGCCCTCTGGTGGATTCGGGGCCAGCCAGACTCCCTCCTTTGGCTCAGGCTTTGGGTCTCCCTTCTCAGCTACACCTTCTCAGGCTCCTGCCTTCGGGGCCAAACCCAACGCCACCCCCTTTGGTCAGCAGACCAACTCCACCACTGGGTTTGGAGCTTCTGCTAACGCTGCACCAGGTGAGTGACAGTTGTGTATGTTGTAAGAGAATTCACCTCTTTGTTTTCACCAAACTAATCGTGCCTCATTTTCGCCAGGCGGAGGCTTTCAGTTTGGAGGAGCCAGTGGCTTCGGAACACCAAGCAACAGCACTGGTGTGTTCACCTTTGGAGCAGGGGCAGTAGCATCTCCCGCCCCTTCTGCCGGCTCCTCCTTCACACCACAGCCAGCTGCACCTGGAGGTGGATTCAACTTCTCACAGACTCCCTCATTCAACATTGGGTATGTTGCATTTTGTCAGCACATACGGTACAGTGTGCTGTGAGTTTCATCTGTGCACCCCAACATCTTCATCCAGAGTCATAAAGATTTGTACAATACTAAATCTTGGCAGCACAGTGATAATCGGTGAACAGAGAATATATTTGTAATTTCCAGCTCTTTATGATTTGTGTTGTCATTTGCACTTCCAGGTCAGCTAAATCCGCTGTCCCCTCCCCTGCTGGACAGCAAATGATTCCTGGGCGCAAGATCAAGACAGCTGTGCGGCGCAGAAAGTAGAACCCCCCCCCCCTCCCCGAAGACTAAACTTAACTAAAAAGTAGACTTGACTTTGACTTGACTGTATCCCCACTAAAGGCTGAACAGTCCTAGAGGGTCTCCAAATGTATAAACACTGAAATTGATTAGCATGTAAAGAAGGGCAAAGGCTGGACATTGTCCTTGGGCGGAACGGCCAGACAGACAGACAGACAGACAGACAGACATACATACATGCAGGCGGGCGGGCAGGTTTTAACTGAGGGCTGGACTGATGTTTTCAGAGGCCTTTCACACGTAGACCGGAACAATTAATGCCAGGCCATCCCACAGCACATGAAGATTATAATGACTGAACAGTGATACCGACTTAAAAAACAATCACACAAGGCTCAACCTTAAAAAAAAAAAAAGTCATCTATATTTTCAACACCTGCAAACGTCTGCTAGTCTTTAGGCATGACTTTTTGTAATAAAAAATTACAAAGGCAAAAACTGCAAAATCTAAAGAGTTGTGAGTGAACGCGAAATCATATAAACTGGTGTGAGTGACGGGGGCTCTGATCTGCAGAGGTAGAAGGAGCTATGGAGGGAGGGAGGGGGTCTCCAGTGGCAAAACCTCCAGGTCTGTTTAGGCTGTAAGTGACGTGAGTAACAGTGCTGAAGGTGCAGATGGAGATGTAGCCATGTGTTAGTGCCGTGTGTGCTGTATGTACAGGGATGAGCGTGTATTCTTTGAGTGCAGCGTGCTTGTTTTCCCCTCCCTCCCTCCCCCGTGTACAGACTTGAGGTATGTTTGTTTTCTTTGTACATGCTGAGGTTGGTTTTTTTTGCGCGTCGTGTATGTATGCAGCCTGAATGATAGAGTATCGCCCGGGCAGCGAGGGGCCGCCACAGGGTCGAGGCAAATGAATGTTTAAAGCAGAGTGGGGGGGCGGGGGGAGAAAGGAGGGTGGGGTTTGGGAGAGGGGGAATCGTATCCATGCACTGTGGAGGATGGACCGGGCTGGAGGCTGGTGCCCTCGTTCGACTCCTTAGGACTTTGTAAATGCTTTGTTCCAAACTCTGTTCCTTGTTAAATTCTTAAACCTCTGGTTCGCTCCACTTCTCTGCTTTTTGTGCCCTATTTTCTCTCTCTCCCTCTCTCTCTGTGTACCTCTCACTCTCCCTTTACCTCTCTCTTACCACTCGTCTTTATCTCTCTTAATTGGCCTTTGAATATTATTATAAAATCTGTAAATAGTGTTTTTTTTTTTTTTTTAATCTGTGAAGTTGAATTTTTGTGTTACAAACTCCGCATTCAGCATTTTTGTCTTTAGAATTTATGTAAATTCCTATATTCAAAGTTGCCCGAATCCATTTAAAAGGAGCTTAAATGCAAATTGGAGAGCCTTTGATGACTAAAGGTATATTGGCTTTTCTGATCCACTTTTGTTTGGACCAAAACCAGTATTGTACAAAGTATTAAGTATATATTTTTCTATTGCGTGTTTAAATGGACAAGGGTGACTTTGGATGATGAGGAAAGTCGGTTTAATTTTAAAGCCATGATTATTACTGGTTGAGTGATAAAATAAAACCATGGGTAATTACCATCAATAAAACTATAAAATGTGTCTCCTTAATGTTTTTCTTCATACTGAGCCTTCATATACTTGTGATTTTAAATATGGAAGAAAGTTGAAATGCATTTGTTTTTCTTTCCTCTTTTGGTTTTATCTTTCATATTTTCACTTAGAGGCATGATTGATGATATGATGCCAATGATTGACAGTAGGAAGTTCTAAATTCTATTAAAAAAATTGAGAAACGTCTAAAGATTTCACCCTATCTATGATCATTTAAACACTCCCTCTATCCTACAGTGACATCTAGTGCTCAACCATTATTACGGCATCAAGTAATGAAATTGTCTGAACTCTCGGCAAAATGTAAGATTAAAACAAAACAAATTACTGGTTTGGATCTGTGCTTTCTGTCTCTTTCAAATGTCAAACAAATCCACTTTAGCACGACCGGACTGCAATCAAGGTGGAGGAATATCTAAAGGTTGACCTGAAGGCTTCGACTGATAATTAAGGGTTTTGTATTCAAGCTGAAGTCATTTAATTACTCAGCTATTTAATTCATCGGTGCTTGTCTCATGTTAGGCAACACAAACAGCTGTGTAGGTTCCTGTTACTGTTACACGGTTATATAATATATCACATTTCTACCAGTGCTCCAAACAAAAACCCTCCATGATTTTCCTAAATAGTTGTTCATCTGTTCTTTCACTTAATCGCATATTTATTGATTTATTTGCAGTCTATTCATTTATATGTAGTGGGTTTATAAAATCCAATCCCTGTTCAATTTGTAGAGTTACACATTAAACACATAATTCAGATTTGGATTCATTCTTCATTTTCCAGTCTGAAAGAACTCTCGTGCTTTTGTTTCATGTCGAATCTTCCATTATAATGCAGGCCGGATCGAGGGCCATGTTTTTTCGGAGGGGCGGGGCCGAGCAGAATCGGATCCCGGCACGGAGCTCCTCCTCCCGGCTGCCGTCACAGGCGCTGCTGGGAGCGGAGCAGCTGAGAGGACCGACCCGCCGCCGCCGCCGCTGCTGGCTGCTCTCCATGCTGAGAGAGAACTCGGTGCCCTGAGAGCCGCCGCCGTCGTCGTCGTCGTCTCTCCCGTCATTTCCAACCCTGCGCCAACCCCTCTAACGACAGCATGGCATCGGACGGCATGGACGAGCGATCACCGCTGTTGTCGGGCCCCAACTCGGAGAACGTGACCCCCACTGCACCCCCGTACCTGCAGGATCCGAGCCCCCGAGGTAAACGCACGACACGCAGTCTCCCCCCTCTCTCTCTCTCTCTCTCTCGTTATGCTCTAACTGCATGCTGAATCATTTCGGGGCGGATCAACATTGAGCAACATTTAGTGCGTAAATAAAACTGTATCGGTGGGGAATGAATGTGGCGCTGAGGAAAGGTGGAGCCTCACTGTGAGAACTGGAGCAGTGGGTTAGAGAAGCGGCCTACAATAACAGCCCGTGTTTTCACTGCACAAATTTCTCCATCACCCTTCACTGGGGCCCGGTAATGTCCCGGCTCTCCACCACAAACGCTCCCCATCGTGATGCTAGTGTGTAAAACCCTCCTTTACTGTGACTTTAGTGTCGCTGTTTGCTCTTTGATGGGCAAGAATATGGAACCCCAGCAGTCTTTTGTCCCAGCTGCAAACCTACTTATGTCCAGATTTGTTTCTTTGTTGATGGGAGGAAATCACGATGATGTCATAATATATCAAATTATAAACATCTGCAGTATTGCCTGGTGATTGTTCAGTTTGCTCACTCGGTTTTGTCTGCTGCATCCACGCATGTGAATGTAAACAAGTATAATCTATCTCAGTCTATTCTTCTATGCTGCATCTTTTTCATCCAGCACAAACATGCACAGTCATAGTCTGAGAGCTGACACATTAGGCAACAAATCCAGTGGACAGCTGAAATGTAGGTTACAGTACCATAATGCATGCAGAAGCTTGAATGGCCCCTGGCAATTGTCTCATAAATCTTCCGCTCTGCCTGTCTCAGAAGACTGTGGGAAGACCGACTGGTTTGGTTGGACTTACACTCCAGGGGAGGATCAGGTTCCACTTGAAGTCAGAAACCTTTGCATACATTAAAGCACATACGATGTTTCTTTGTCAGTCCTGCTGGCAGAATTTAAAAGCACGATTAGATTTATCTGTAGGGGATCATCTATGGATCTGTGTCTATAATCTGAATATGATCTGTAAACCAAATCTGTGTACGTCGGGTAAGACTCTCTCTCTAATCTGGGCAGAAGCAGCTTGACCTGCAGCTGTCACTAAAATCTTTGATAACCTGACTTTGGATCTGAATCGGTTGATCAGTAACAAATCGTAAACTGGGAACACTGGACCCTGGACATGTGGGGCCAAGAAAAGCCGTCTTATTCAGATCCTATAACATCATTCAGATCCATTTCTTATATCAACAGATGACTTTGGACACTGGGTGGATCAGTATTTAAAGGCTAGTTCATCCGTGTATTAGTTTACTAGTATTACTCTGAAGTATCTTTCCTGGGCTAGTTTCTCTCTCCCCCTCTGTACTCCAGTTCCTCCAATTATGTAATTCTTAAGCTTAAGCTCCAATATCCTGATTAGAATTGTGATGGATGTCTGAGTTTCTGTGGCACAGCCTGATTAGATGTCATCACCACACAAAGCAGAGCAGAACCAGAAGATGATCCATGTCCTCTTAGCCTCCAAACAAAATGACAGCAATAACAGCTTTAATGACTCACTGTTTGCTTCTTTTCCAAATTGAGAAAAGCTGCTATGGGGTCGAGCAAGTTGACCTTGCTGCATCTGATGGACAAATAAGGCACCCTGCTTGGTTTTGCATCTGTCTACTTTTTTCTACTTTTTTCTGAATAAAGGAACTCCAAAGGATTCCTGTTTCCTCTCTGTAGAGTAAAGGAAGTCACTGATAGAAAGCTCCGATGACAAACAGGATACAGTTAAAATAGCCTGACATTCCCCTCCTATATTAAATCAGTAATACCAGCAAAGAAGTAGGCCATGGTTGTCCAAGGGTGGGGTCACAGTAACATTTAACTCCTTCAGCACCACCTACCAAACTCCAGGTGAATGTGAGTGAGTGTTTCCATGCAGTCTCTCCAGTATTCACACCAGCCAAGCAGGATAGGACGGCCGCTGTATGTTGTGGTGCCGCTTGTGGTTGTTGTAAGAACGTCTTCTCGTCTTACCTCTGGCTCGGATGGCAGCCAGTGAAAACCTATAGTTCCTATATTCGGTTTCAGCCATGCATTAGGACTTGGGGCTCTCTGCTGAGTGTGAACGGTAAAGAGGCTTCTCTCTCTCTCTGTGTGCCGTCTGTGTTGAGGCTGCATGCTGGCGGTGACGGAGAATTACTGTTACTGATCCAATTCAAAGTGTCGGTTAGGATTTTTCTTACAGAGAAAATGTACAAACCGGCTCGATAATCAAATATTTATCAGGAAAAACACACACACACACACACACACACACACACACACACACACACACACACACACACACACACACACACACACACACACATACATACACACACACACACACACACACATCCTCCCACTACACCCTCTAGTAGGAGATGACTCAGTGCTGCACACAGTAGGATTTTGCCGTCTTTGGCGCACCCTGATTGTGTTTCTGCTGAGGTTAGCCGAGCTCACTCAAATGGAGACAGGGAGTCCCATCTGTCCCTGTGGTGTCAACTAGGTTGGCCGTCACTGCACCTCACAGCCAAACACGTTTACCTGTTGACCTCTGCATCATGTCACTCAGAGAGACAAGAAGGAAACCGACCAAGTCTGACTGGCTTTGTTCCCCAAGAGAGTGCTTTGGCCAATAGCCAAGTATCAGACTGAATGTAGTGATGCTCTGTAAGTACATGTTATGATTGTGATGATATTATGATACAGACAATTACACAATACACAATTCATTTCAGGATACAGTATAAGAAACATCACAATAAAGGATTCATTCAATGTCAAAGAATAGATTTCACAGCTTACATGAAACCAGACACACACACGCACACGCACACACAAACGCTCTCTGCTGAGGTAATTGTCACATGACTTCAGATAAAGATCAGAAAAAGGGAAATTACCCAACAATTTGACTGAAAACCCAGTAAAATGGTGGTCTTTGTGTTGTGTAGTACAGAATGTAAAGAACGCTGGTAACACAAACACAACTACTACAGTAGGAAAGGTAGGGACCGGTGCAAATCTATGGATTAAAGGTATTGAAATCTTGGAAAAGGCAGGGAATGTAAACTAATTACCCCAAGGTTAATGTGGGATTAGACGGCTCACAGTTCATGTGTGAGGCCGCTGTAGTTCTTTCTCAATGGTTGGATTGATTCAAGCCATTTGAACCTGAAAGGACTGTTTTTGTCTCCTGGCTGACTTTGGTTCATTTCCCCATCGTTCCCCCATCTTCCTCAACTTAAACACATACATGGATCACTATTTCTAAAGGTATTCTATGTTGAGGCATCATATTGACCTCTGAACGCCATGGCAGCACAAACAGAACCTTGTCTATGACGTCTTGTGTATCGTTTGTGTCCTCACCGGATTTAGCATCGTAGTCCTGGCGTCTAAAAGGGCCCATTGTTTCTATCTTACACACACGGGCTGCGGGAAGAGTCACATGTTGGCTGTCATGGGTTTTACACACTGAATGTACAGATGGACCCCAGGCATGAGAGGAGAGAACAGAGAGAGGAGCTTTCTAGATGTTTCCCAGGTTGTGACGATCTTCTGCCGTGGTTGAAATAGTTAATAATGGAGTGAATGAATGAATGAATCACCTTTGTGTCCTAAGCGCAGCTCAGACGATGCATCGCTGCCAGGAACATTCTGCCAGTGAATTTGATTTAGCCAGAGTTTCCCTGCCAAGCAATCCGAGATCCTGTCTGTTTACAAAACTCCAAAGATACTTGGCTTCAACCGGAGCTTCTCTTCGTCACTGGACGCAGGAGAACCAGATGGTTTGTTGTTGAAGCCATTTAGCTGCATGCCATTAACAGCTGGCTGTGTTATGTGCTTTGCCCCTCTCCTCTTCTCAAAGCCGAACTACCTCCTCCTTACACAGCCATCGCGAGCCCCGACGCCAGCGGTGTGCCCGTCATCAACTGCCGCGTATGCCAGTCGCTCATCAACCTGGATGGCAAACTGCATCAGCATGTGGTCAAGTGCACGGTCTGTAATGAAGCCACAGTAAGTGCCATGGGGTGAAAAGGTCATCAGTCAATTTTGGGTCTAAATACATGTCATCCCTCTCTTCATCTCATCAAATGTCATCTCAAGTCTATCTGGAAGTTTCTCCTTCCAGTAAAGTCTTGCACTCGGGTCAGATTCTAGTCAGTGAGAGACTGGTGTGCGGCGCTGCAGTGTCGAGTGTCATAATATTGTAGTTGCTCGTGTCTCGGCCCGAGTAACCGAACGCTGGTGGAGCTGTCAGTGCGGGAGGATGTAGATTTGGGTGGACGGACGTGTCATGGCGTCACATTACATCACATATTTGGGTGGGGAAATGTGGATTTCACAAGCTGAGCACTGTGACGGTCACTATTCTGGATTAAACACACATCTATTCATATTACGCTATTTCTATTGATTAAACAGTCTACGTTGTTAAGTAAGATGTTATTGTAGTATTATTGGGATTTGGCAGTGTAACTTAAAGGCCTTATATCAGAGATGATCAAAGACCTGATATGGAAATCTGAGTGTGATGGGGTACTCAAACTGTATATCATTGATTAGAAGCAAAGCTATTGATTTAGCACGGCACATTATCCTGCCTATTAGCTCTGAAATGTGGCTCTGCTGTCTCATTCTGCACTTTCCCCCAGTGCTCTCTCCTTGCCGTTTGTGTTTATGTTCTGTAACAAATCTGTACTTTCCAGCCCATCAAGAATCCTCCTACAGGGAAGAAGTATGTGAGGTGTCCCTGTAACTGCCTGCTCATCTGTAAAGACACATCTCGGAGGATAGGATGTCCTCGGCCGAACTGGTAGGTGGCAGATAAGGCCTGCGTAACAAATGGATGCACTCGCTTGTGTTTGAAAGCCTGTTTGAAGCTTCTCTTTGGTCTCGGCGCCTCCCACAGCAGACGCATTATCAACCTGAGCCCGGTCATGGTGATCCCGGAAGAGCAGCCCGCCCAGCCGGCCCTGCCCATCCAGCCGGAGGGGATGAGGGTGGTGTGCGGTCACTGTGGCAACACCTTCCTCGTACGTAAGCCTCATCACTGAGTCGCCTGGCATGTGCTGTAGTTTGTTTCTGTCCATTATTGTAACGTTCTTCATCCGCTGAACTGTATTTTATAATAGAGTTAGATTTCTGCTTGCATGCATTTAGTGCAGGATTTCTTTCTCGGCCCAGATCAAATCCTGCACCGCACCGTGTGTGTGTGTGTGTGTGTGTGTGTGTGACCATTTGTCCCTCTAACCCACAGATACAAGAGCCTTTGCTATATGAAATCCTCACCGTGTGCTGAAGATGTTGTCAATGTTTTGCATGTTTGTTCAGCTTCTCGCATTAAGATGTCAAGAAAAAGTTAGAGAATCCCTTTGGAATTTCTTATATCTCTGCATTAATTACCCATCAAATAGTTTCTAAATGTTCCATTCCATTTCTAAACAAGTGACCCAGACCACATTTGTTGAGTAATTCATGCAGAATTCCAAGATATTCCAAAGACGTCACTGTCAGTAACTAATAAAGAGACTGACTTGACTGGACTCTTGTGTCTGAAACCACTGGTCTCCTCATAACCGGCTGTTGCTTGTGGCATCTGTAGGGCAGTGAGGACGCCATGTTATCCCATCCACTGTCTAGTGTCCCCGGCGACGGCTCCCCCCCGCCGCAACAACAGGTTGAGAACGTTGTGGCCGTATCGTTATGACAACAGCTTAACTCTGCTCCAGATCAACCTGTCGCTTTTATATGTGATAGTTTGGCTTCACACACTTTCAGCTGCTGATTTCTGCTGGTCACCAATTCTTGGGAGGTGCTAGTCAACTAGTCATCACTACATTTTAAATCAAATTCTACTGTGAGGATAAGACTTATTTTCATTTTGGTGTTGCCCCTGACCTCGACTAGTTGACTGTTGCTCTCAGTAATCTATTCTAATGTGGTGGTTACTAATCAGTGAACCCCTAAACACACATCTTGCTTCGAAGACGGCTTCAATCCAAGCGGGACAAGTTTGATATTTGCATTAAATTATCTTTTAATTGACTCAGAGGTGCAGTAACATGTGGTTCATATGTTTCTGTAGGATTCTGTTGTTGTGCTGATGCATGATTCTAACGCTGCTTTGGTGAAACACACTAACATGTTTATTATGGGCTGTAAATCAACCAAACCATCATAACCAATCATGTGGAATCAGTTACCCATACGCCTTCGTGTTGATTATCTTATAGTACGTTTCTATGCTGATGTGTGTGAAAGTCTACCTGCTGCAGCTTAACACTGCTGTTCTTGTGTTTCCTTACAGTGGATGGAGCTTCGCTTTAACACATTAGCCAAGTGCCCCCACTGCAAAAAAATGTGAGTCCACTGAACATCCAGTCAATACAAAGATCATAATACACACAATTCAGCTGCTAAGGTCATATTTGTCATCGATTCAGTAATTTTATGATGCCGGAGTTGCTCATTGTTTTCATTTTAAGGGCTGAAACTGAAGCTGGAAATGCTGGGTTGCGATTGGCTGTAGATGATGTCACATTTAAAGTATTGCAAGTGATGTCACCACATGGTTCATCACTCACATTTGGAGAGCCGGGCTTGTTCCTGGGCTTGGTCGCCGTCCGCGGTTTTGCTGTAATGAGTGCAGACGGCCTCCCAACTGCACCTTTGCATTATGGGTAAATTCACTGTAACCAGACATAGTTTTGGTCACGGATTTGGGATACCGGGAGGGGAGGGGAGGGGAGGTAATGACGGCTAATCCAGAAGTGTGACAGGAATTAGGGATCGAGGAACAAGTGTGGCCTCAATATGTAGAATCCGGCTGCTGTGGAGGCTCTCAGAGATCAGGTGGAGGACGGTGACGGAGAAACCGCCGCTCTCCTTACCTCCGCCTCTGTTTATAGCTCTGTGCGTGTGTTTATCCGTCTCTGTCTATCTGTCTCTGTTCTGTATCCTCGTCCATGTCTTTGTCTCTGTTTGACAGTAATATGCAATAAGCCTCCGATCTTGTAACCTCATATTCCCCCGTCTCTCTGTCTCGTGCAAAGCGGTGGATAACCTCGGCTGGCATATCATATATTGATATTTTTACCCAACGTCTATATGTTACTGATACGCTTTGTTACAGAGATAAATGTAGCAGGCAAAGTGTCTTCCCATCACGTCCGCACACACAAATCTGGGCAGCTTTCTCCTAATTAACCAATGTGCTAAAGTGGAACAAATCTACGCAAAGCAAAGAGGAAATGTAAAAGCAGGATTTGTAAAGGAGAGAAGAAAGGGAGATTAGGCAGAATCGGAATACCAACGATTGCGGAGGAATGCTGGAGTCGGGTCACATGAGAGGCATGTGAGAGGTGAGAGGGGGAGGAGAGCCGAGGAGAAGTGATGCCCGTCCGACTCCTACTTGTGTTTTTATATTTGGGGCGCATGTGACTGGCCTTTGGTGTTTTCATGTTTTTACATCACGAGACTCTTGGATCACTGGGAAAACAGTTTGTTGATGCTCCTCACTTTGCTTGAATCAAACAAACTTGTTTTGCAGGGATTTTATATTAAATTGTCCCTGATATTTAATGTTTATTTATGTATCTTTATAATCTCTCCTCACACACTGACTTTCTCCCTCTTCTCTGCTTTTCTCCTTGATCCCGTCTGCAGATCGTCTGTTGGCAGTGCGCTGCCTAGGAGGCGCTGTTGTGCTTACATAACTATAGGAATGATCTGCATTTTCATCGGAGTGGGTTTAACTGTAAGTATCCTGTAAGATTAGAAAACAATCTCTGTAGTTTTCACAGTGTTCATGTCCTTCACACACTCTCTGCTCCTCTCCTGTGTCTCGTCAGGTGGGCACTCGAGATTTTGCGAGTCGTTACAATGCCGTGTACGTGTCCTGGGCCTTCGCCTACCTGATCGGCCTCATCTGTCTGATACGCGCTTGTTACTGGGGCGCCATTAAAGTGAGCTACCCGGAGAACAGCTTCGCCTAGAGCCGGAGCGGCTCGACGCGGCTGGAAGAACAGAAACACCACTTTTAGTTTTTTTCATCTTGTTCAGCTTTCAAGCAGGTCATGTTCAGCAGAGTGGAACCTGGACAGAGTGTGTGTGTGTGTGTGGACAGGAATGTGTTGAAAAGGCACGTGTGTGGGTGCGTGTGTGTGTGTGATCGACCTTGTTGTGTGTTGAGTCTGGAATGAGTTTTGATTTGCTGAACAGACGGTGTGTCAGTCAAATCCTCAGCTGGTCCACAGGGATTCAGATCCTTCACAGGTTCCACAGGAAGCCTCCAAAACACAGAATCAAAAAATATAATAGAAGTGTGATTATTCTCGCTGGACATAAATCAAATCTCCCATTCTGATTTAAGATCAATAGCTAAGTAAGCTGTTTGGATTCGGTCCGTCTGGGCTCTTTAATCCCCGCAGCCTGACAGACATGATGGTACCATGTAATGTACTTTACTTTGTTACTAACCAGACCAAAATGAGACAAAGAACAGTTTTGCCCATTGCACTACGGTTATATGCAATTGTATGTGTTGATTTGCTGCTAGTTTAACTCCAGGAAGCTGCAGATCCATACTGTATTGTAACCATTTACAGTACCTTGCCTGTGTACACTGATATAGTATTGCTATATGATTTTAGATCTTCAGATGATCAACTTTTAGGAGAAATGTCTTTAAATTCCCATGCGTGCCAATGTTACTGCCCAGTATTAGTTAAGAAGAAGAAGAAGGGGAGGAAGAACATCTGATCAAGGGGAGTTTGTTTCTGCGCCTCATGTTATTTTGTGCCATGAAGCTTTGAGCTCACTACAGCAATAACCCTTTGTTTACATTCTCGCCTCCTTTACTGTATGTGACCTTCTTACAGGTGGGGAATGGATCCCAGAGCACGGTGACTCATGCATGTTAACTCGTCTCTGATTTTTGTTCCCCACTGCCCCCGTTGCGTCACGTCGTCTCATCAGAATGTAAAATCCTCCTCGCTCGCTTGTCTCTGACCTCTGGTGACCTCTGCGCTTTAGGCTAACTCTGCATTCTCACGTCTCTTGATCCTGATCAGCGGGCACAGCTCCAACTTCTAACCTTGTTTTGAATGTGAATGATGATGATGCAGAAAATACTATTAAAATACTCTTTGTACATAGTTTAAATTCAATACTCCTTGGAAACTGTAGTGTGAGACGGAAGGTTAAGATGGCTCCTGGGTGTTTTTAAAAATGATAATTTATCAATAAAATGCAAAAACTGCCTATGTTGGTGTGCTAACTTGTGGATTGTTGCCCGATTTTCTATCCAACCGATAGAAACACTTGCCGATGGTGGTGAAGGACAGTGTGGGCGTCCACAGGAGAGTTTTCTTAACTTTCCTGATGAGAGTTTCCTCCCAACAAATAACGCTGCTGACTCGAAAGTTGAGATATTTTCTTTCTTTTCTGTGCAGGGCGCTGCTTGTGCACGACTGCGGTACTGATATCTGTCCACAAGGGGGCAACATTTACTATCTTTTAAATAATATGCGACTTGTACTGTTGACAAACCTTCATGTTTCCATATAAAGACTTTGGATAGAGAAACACATGGAATACACAACAATATATCATCTTTATTTATGACGCAACAAATTTCTTTATCAATTTGACACATTAAATACATTAACGACAAAATAATGGTTTCATAAACTCCCCAATGCTGCTACAAATTGATAGAATTCTATAGCCCCCCCCTGCCTCAATCACACACACACACACTCTCTCTCTCTCTCTCTCTCTCTCACACACACACACACACACACACACACACACACGCGCTCTCTCTTCGGCTGTCTCACCGTCTACATCCACAAACTACCCGGGGCTGCAGATGATGAATAGAAACACAGTGATGAAGTCAAATCATCAGACTCCGCCTCCGTCTGATGATGTCATTGCTTTAAAAATGACAGTGTCTTCTTGTGGTAGCAACAAACACACACGCTGGCTAAGAACAGCTACCGCCTAACTATGAAGGAACACAGAGGTCATAAATTTATACTATTCACCATGAATTCATGTGCTGAGCGTGTGTGTGTGTGCGTGTGTGGACTTGATCCTGACTCCGGTGTGGACTCAGACTGGTGCTCGTCCCCTCTCAGTTGTTGTTGAGGACCCACCATGAGGCTGCGAAAGAGGCAGGGCGAGGAGGACACAGGGGAGGAAGCAGAAAAGAGGATTCACTGACCCTGAACTGTGACTCGAATCAATTAGACATCAGCATGCAACCCTCTGCCCTGTGGTGTGTGTGTGAGTGTGTGAGAGGGAGAGAGAGATTCAAGCTCTAGACTAGATGGAGGAGATACTGATGAATTTGAATCTTTGGTAAAGCAGCACTGCGTAACTCGAGGAGACCTTATTTGACATTTGTTTACTTTTATTTCTCCTCCATTCATGCCAGTAAAGGAACACAAAAGCGGCAGTAATGTGGAATCATGCCTGATAGAATTTAGATCTGATCTCTGGGTGAACCTACCAGGGACCAGCATGGTGGTTATGGCCTCAGGAGTCTCCAGGAAGTCCACATTCCCCCTTTGGAAGGTTTTACTGTAGTTGGTCTGCAGGTGACTGAGGAGAGGAGATAAGAACTTTAAGTGTTCACTAATAAGGATCAGCAACACTTAGGCAAAGCTGATTTTTTGCGGGTATATTTAGCTTCATACTCAATTCTTGTGTAAATCAAGCTTGTCCTCATAAACTCATACTTTCAGCATGATTTCATTTGGATCACTTGAGGTGATGAAGGGGTTAAACAGTATTTACCCTGACTATCAGCCTGTTACAGTGTGAGAGTACAAAGGAAACGTTATCATGCCACAGACAGATGATGTATGTCTCTTCCCACTCTCTTCCCATTAGTCTCATTAATCAGAGCATAATGCCAACACACACAGCGGGAATCAGGCCGTTCATGTTCAGGCACACGGAGCAGAGCACTACTTACTTCTTCCAAACGTTGTTGTGCTCCCAGAATTCATAAAGAATGAAGCGTGATTCATTCGCCAGCCTCTGAACCGCGATGCTGCCGAAATGCAAAACAGTTTGAGTGCTTAAGTCACGCAATCGCTTATTAGATACATCATATCCCCCAATACACACTCTCCGTCTCTGTTTGGATTGTTTCAAACCTCCTCTGCCTCCAGGCTAAGCAGAACTGTCTCAGGATCGTGTCCGCGGTGTTTTGACACGACTTTAAATTTCAATTTCAAACTGAAGATGCGTGCATAAATATGGAGAATTGTTCATGACAGAGCTGCAAATGTCGAGCCGTCCTTCAGGCCAATGTGCCTCATGTGAGGAATCAGAGTGGCACTGAGAGCAGCAGCCTGTGAGGAGGAGGAGGAGGGCAATCCAGGAGAAAACACATCTCTCACCTCAATTCCTTAAAAACTAGGTATCACAAATGTACAGATAATGTCAGAAATGTTTCTCAAGTAAGCAGTGGACATTAGCCATGATTAATAACTGAGGTGATGACGCCCCCTGTGGTAAACGCTGGTACTTTGTTTGTTCTTTGTTGCATTGTTGGGTGAAGAAGAAGTGCAGTCTGAACTCACTGTAAACATCCAGTCTGGGCACAGGCACAGTCCATGTACTGTCTGAGAGCCAGGCGGAACTCATCCAGCTCCTCCTCCAGCACCGAGAGCTGCCGCTGAACTATCAGGATGTGCTGTGAAGACACACACACGTACACACACACACAGAGAACAGGACGTCTGGATTTGTCTCTGGGAGGGCGAAGGGTGAGATGGTCTGATATGTGACACGTGATCTCACTGTGTATCAGCTGACCGACGCTGGGAACTCATGCAGCAACAATAGATGGATGTTGTGATCTTTTATTTATCTACAATCTAATTTTTATGACAATTTTCGATTCTGAGCTGAAGTCTTGCATCAGTATCTTTAGACCTGTGGTATAGAAATGGCAAGAGAAGGCCTGCTAATCACTTCCTGTTGCTGATGAGGAGTTGTTGATAGGCAGAGGAGCAACTGAACACTTTGTCTGCCCTTTGGCCAGTGTGTGTGTGTGTGTGTGTGTGTGAGACTGTGTCTGTCTTAGCATTCCACTGGCGTCGTGCCTCAGTCCACCTGATGAATACAAGTGCACAGCTCTCTCTCCTTTCCTTCTATTCTGGTCGTTGCTCTCTCTTGAGCAACATGAAGTATTTAGCTGTTAAACTAAAGCTCGATGCTCTGCGGCCAAAGTTCAAAGATGCTACAAGAATGACTACTGACATCAAAACGCGCCTCAGAAAAAATTAAGGGGAAGGACAGATGGAGAGAGAGAAACACTTCTGACAAGTTTCACTCCTGCAGTTGCTATGACAACGGCTGAGCGCTTGTTATCAGCGCGGCCTCCCTGTCTGTGATTCGGCTCGACGTGAGATCGCAGTGACACAAAGTGGTCAAAGTCTTATCACCAACCGATTTGCTGGTGTTGCCCAAGACCTCCTCCTCCACGGGCTCCAGCCGGATCTCCTGCAGGAACGGAAGGAGTGGAAGACGATCACACACACACACACACACACTTCAAATAATCATCACATCATGCTAAAAACACACACCTCCTCCATATGTGTGTGTTTTTATAGTGAAATCAATAAAAGACGGTGGTTTCTTTTCGTCTACTCCATGGAGGTGATCCGTGCTGTATTTAGTCCTGGAATCTGCCAGCTTGCAACAGTTTTCATGCTGCTTTCAACACAAAGGAGGAAGGTGTGAGTGTTTGTGTGTGTGTTCGTCTAATATTTCCCATAGGCACATATGTTTGAAGGTGGGCGGATTGAGTTCAATTCCTGAAATCTGTTCCTTAATGCCACTTCCACAATCTGTGCCCAATAAGAGAGAGAGAACAGTGGCGAAGATCAGACGGCGAGGAAGAGGAGGAGAGAGGCAAAGAGAGGAAAAAGGATGGAAAACCGCAATCACCTTTTGTTCTAGGCGGTCAATGAGCTTCTGGAGTCTGTTGACCTGAATCATCCACTGGCTGTCCTCCTCATACACACCTAAACACAGAGAGAGAGAGAGAGAGAGAGAGAGAGAGAGAGAGAGAGAGTAGAGGTTCTGCAACCACAGCTGGTGTAAAAGCGACTGTGAGAAATGACGGTTTAATAAATACAACAGCTGCATTGAAACAAGCGAGATGATGAGCGAGTTCTCTTCTTTCTGTATTAAATACTCTGAGTAAATCTCTCTTTTAGATTCTTTATCGTCGGTCACGAAGCGAAAGCACCTTGCTGCATCTCTGTTTTCTCACCCAAAGCACTTTGTGGTCGCAGATGGAGCTTTTACATCCACTGACCTCAAATCTCCACCTGAGCATCGACTCGCTGCACACGTGGGTGAACCGTAAACAACGCACGGCCCTGACACACAACCCGTCTATTCAAGCTCGCCTCTCACTCTCTTCTTCTTCTTCTTCTTCTTTTAATACAACGCAGCGCTGCCTCGTTCATTCAAGGCCGAACATCCTCCCTGAACGCACCTGAATTGAGGAGACTGAGCAGTGGGTTGTTGGGAGAGAGGCTGCTGTTCCTCTGGAGCCTCCGAGTGGAACGCCGTCCGGACCACTGGATGGACAGAACCTCTGGCTTCAGAGGACCCTGCCTGGGGTCAGAGCAGAACAGGGGTCATCACAAATTTGGTTTCCGGGGCCTCAAGAGCTCAACTGAGGCCCTTAACTTCACATTGATCGACCTGGAGTTCAAGGTCTCAGTCAGGTGTGTGTTAGTGTGTGTTAGCTCTTGGTGTGTGAGGGGATGTAGCTCAGTGGTAGAGCGCATGCTTTGCATGTATGAGGTCCTGGGTTCAATCCCCAGCATCTCCACTCTTCTCTTAGCCGAATCACAACACAAACCTAACTACATTCTGTAGAGAAGCTGTTTAAAATTTATACCTGAAATCCAATAGGATCAATTTCTGTGCTGAAGAATGGAGTTGTTCCTCCATTCAATGTTCCCTGAGCGTCTAAAGGGAACACAGTATAATTAATCCAGCAGCTGCAGTGAGACGTGTCTGCAGTCCTGATGTATGGAGGAGGACCTGCTGGCGCCTCCCTCTCAGTCTCACAGTGACTCATATTCTCAGACATGGAGCCGCTTTAATTGCAAATAGGAGCTGAGACCAGTGTGGTGATGAAGGAGGAGCAGCCTTCATCACCATCACTGCCGAGACGGGGATTTTAATAAAAAGCAACATGAATGGACTCTTCAAAATAAATTGGCCTTGTTAGTGCGCAGAGATGAGAGTCAAGTGTGGATTGGAGAGATGAAGATAATATCAAACATTAAGATCATGAAAGAAAACAAGTCGATGTGCATTTCTGAGTCAAAGTCCTTCTTTGTTTATATTTATTCATTTTCCAGTGTGTGTAAGTGGACTTTTACTTTGTAATTTGTTCCCCGGCTACTTTGCTATGCGTTTGCCACTGCGGCTCACAGCTGAAAGTGAGGAAGAGGAGGTGAAGAGCACAAGGCGTGACCACAATGACTGAAGGCTCTGCACTCCGGGACATTTGTGTGTGTGCTGTGTTGTTGCCGTCTCTGTCGCACAGGAAGGTTCAGAAACACAACGACTGAGCCATTCTCACTTCTCACTAAAGCCTCACAGAAGCACCACAGTCCTTTTATTGTGCCTCGCAACATTAAGATCCTCTATAATGCCGCTTTAAAGCTTTAATAATGATGAAGCAAAGCGTTACTTTACTGCATTTGTCTGGGTGAGGAGATTTGATTGTGCAGGCTGATTGTGAACGCTACTGCTAGTCCATTAGTCCATTAGGCAAATGTGTGCTATAACAACAATATAAAAAGAAACGTATTCATGGTATAACCTTTAAAATGAGCCACACAAGTCATTTTAAATAGAAATAGAAACTCAGCTGTGATTCGTTCTAGGCAGCCGTTAGAGAGAGCGAGTTCAGTGACAGGAACCTGTTTACAGCCACAGGAGAGACAGGAAGGTCCTCCAGACATTTTGCAAGAACAGAGAGTTTGCATTCAGATTCACAGGGGAGTGTGTGGAGTGTGAGGAAGAGGAGGAGGAGGAGGAGGAGAAGCTGCAGCTGTGGGGGAGATGGACCGTCGCACTTTGAGATGATGTGATGAGGGAGAGAGGGAGCAAGGGGAGAAATGGAAAGTGAGGATCAAAGTGCACTCGGTGATTGTGAGAGAAGATGAATTCTCTCTCTTGGATTCAGTTTGAATCCAAGCCTGCAGGAAGTTCTCACAATCTAAACAGCTAGAAGTGTCACCATGCGGACGATGGAGTCGCATAGATTTCAGTGTTAAAGTATTAAATCGTGGATCGGGGATTAAATCAAATCAATAAAGGATCATAGCGATATGGGTACGAATCTGCACAGCCATCTCAAGCCGCATTTAGTTGTAAACTGAGACCTAAATGAGTGTGTGTGCTGAGGAAATAAGTGTTAGCCTCCCTGTGAGAGCTGTAATTTTGGGTGCCACTGTGCATTATATTTTGTCCAGGCTTAAAGGAGTAATTCAGTGTGTATTTGTGGAGTTGTGTGTGTGTGTGTGTGTGTGTGTGAGGGGGACCGGGAAGATCTCCGTACTTCTCCTGCCGGGTCTGCTCGGCCGTGGTTTCCATGGCGCACTCCAGCGAGCTCTGGAGGGAGTGGAGCTGATTGGTCGTCTCCTTGAGCAGAAAGCGCGTCACAAACTGCTCCAGGTGGGTGGACGCCTGGTACTCCTGTCAATCAAGGATAAGAGGGGAGGCGCGGTTAGAGGAGGAGGTAAAGTAAGAACGAGAGGTAAGTCGATTACTTGGGATTGGAACTGACAACCTTTAATAGAATCTGATTGAATCATTGGCTGAGCGTATCTGATGGCGTTGTGTTTGACATTCTCACATGCGTGTCGCTGTCATCATCATTCAGTGTTTCATTTTTATGGAGACGCTAATATGAGACAGTGCCAGTGGCAGTGATCCAACCGGTCACACACACTTGACACAAAGATTGGATCAGGCTAGAAAAATGAGAATTGAGCATTAAGTATGAATGATGAAGTGTGTCATCTTTAATCTATAATACATGATGAAGAGGAGCGGCCGTGCATCTAAACTAACTTTGAGCTGCAGAGTGGAGCGGCTCATTTGAGAATCATTAAATATTGAGCGGCTGTTCTGCTGGTTGTTGGCGTTTGCATGTGGAATTGACTTCAGCTGAGTGTTGTTAATGCCTCCAAGTGAGATCAGCTGTGTGAGGGCGGAGCTAGAAACGCCCTACAATGATGGACTTCCTCTTTACTCAAGCTGAAAAGGTATTTAGTTTATAACATATATCTGTTTTGTGCTTTAAACTTGCCATTACAAGGGACATTTTACAAAGTCGCTGGCCTGGATTTGTTGGAATACACTTCCAACTGTCGATTATGCATTTATTTGACATTTAAATTGCACTGGATGCCGAATCTGAGCGCTGCAATTAAAGGCCAAACATGTCTCCAATACGTCTGAATGGAAACTTGGGGATTGATTTTCACACTCATTTGCTCATTGAAACAAAAACACACACACACACACACACACACACACACACACACACACACACACACACACACACACACACACACACACACACAACCCAAACAAACATCACCCGTGTGTTACAGCTGATTCTGCTTCCTGATTGGCCCAACATGGAGTCTGCATCATTTATGGTTGATTATATGAATTTCCATGTTGAATGTGATGTATGTATGTATCTCTAGGGTCTGGATCAGAGCGGGAGGCCTGAGTGTAGTTTGGATCTAATCAAAATGGAGTGAATGATGCTGGGAACAACACGGAGGCGTTAGATTTGCTATTTGCTCTGCACACCTGCTGCCACTATTGGAACGCCGTGACTGTTGGGCTACTTGACTAACAATGAGCTGCTAGAAGGTAAAAGCTGATGGAAGTTAGATAAGATAATAATTAGAGCTCAAATGGAATGTGTGTGTGTGTGTGTGTGTGTGTGTGTGTGGGAGGAGGAGGAGGAGGAGGAGGAGGCGGGGGGAAGGTTTCACTACATTTTGTCTATTTGTAATTTCCTCCAAAACAACAGCCAGAGTGTTTTGATTTTAAAAGCTGCATGTTTATCAGACTGCAATGCCCTGTGGATGCACACTCACACACTCACACACACTCACACACACGCGCTAACACACTAATTATCTTGAAGTGGGAGTCTTCCCATGAGCAAGCTGAGCTCTCGTCAGCTTCTCCAGAATACAGAGCAGATGATTAGACTCACACAGAGCTGAAGCCGATCCCAGCGGTCCGGTCCCCACAACACATCTGACCAGTGAGGGAGCAGCTGTGTGTGTGTGTGTGTGTGTGTGTGTGTGTGTGTGTGTGTGTGTGTGTGTGTGTGTGTGTGTGTGTGTGTGTGTGTGTGTGTGTGTGTGTGTGTGTGTGTGTGTGTGTGTGTGTGTGTGTGTGTGTGTGTGTGTGTGTGTGTGTGTGTGTGTGTTACGCTTTCATGTTACTATAAAGCCTTTCCTGCAGCTTGCTAAATCATTACCCACGGTTTTCATGTAATGTTTAAGCTATTGACATTCTGAATAATGGCACCTACACACACACACGCACACACAACACACACACATTCACATGCACGTACTTTCACTCAGGGAGGAGTGAGTCACAACAAAACAGGTAAAGGTCACTCTTCTGTCTACCATCTGAGCATAGATTGCCTCCCGTGATCTGTGTGTGTGTGTGTGTGTGTGTGTGTGTGTGTGTGTGTGTGTGTGTGTGTGTGTGTCAATCTACAATCATTTGAAAAGGCTGAAGGTCTGCCTCATTCTTTTCCCTTTTGCCTTTCTCTTGATCTTTCCCTCAGCTGTGTAAAAGGTCAAACTGATCACTTTGTCCAAGGTCCACCCGACTGCTTTCTACATGTTTTCTACTTCAGAAGCCAAAATCAAGCTCAGGCAAGACATTTTTCAGTTTAGGAGGCACGTGTGGATCATTAGCACAGTAAACGCTCCCTCAGATTGACTTTAATACCCAAATAAGGGGAAACAGATCAAACTGTTATGTCTGCAAAGCGTCTTCTGTATTGCTGTGTGCTCACAAATCTAATGTGGAAAAGAAGCTCAATTAACTACGAATAGCTTCCTAACCCTTGCATGCACTTACGTGAAGTGATTTAATCCCAAATTTGGGAATTTTAGGATTTAAGTAACAATAGCAAAGAAACAATAAATGAATGCAAAAATTATTTCCATCCTTTTTCCTGGTCTGGCTCTTTTTTCCTCGTCTCGCTCCACACGTGTACACGGCTGTATCCTGCACACCACAGAACACACACGTACAATACACGTGCACATGCAGCTCGCCCCCCTCACACACACATACGCAGCCAAAGCCACCCACTCCAATACGTATACAGATCAACGGCGCTGTGACTACAGCGGCATGTGGTCTCATCCACTCTCATCTAATGTCTGCTAATAGACACAGAAACAAACGTGTGTGTCTCTCCCCTGGTTTGAAACGCTTATCTTTTAACGCAATCCACTCCCATAACTTAATTGTGAAGTTATTGCTTCGGTCATTCCTCCATCCCGTTACGTTTTCACACCCGTAATTTGTTTTCACCCGAGCTCTAATATCCATTTCCACGGTGTGAGAGGCGTGATGGGAGACGCTGAGCAGTGTGTTGGCGGAAACAACCTGATTTGTGAGATTGATTGAGGCGCCGCTCAAGGCTTTTCATTGCACGCATGGCCTGAAATGAAGACTTTGACTCTGCACGTCCACACAGTGCTCTCTCTCTCATTCTCGCTCTCTCTCCCCATCTCCTTCCCCTTCTCCATCCCTTTGCTACCAACTGCACAGAAAATGATTTTGGATACAATTTCCTTTTGACACTTCAACGCAAATCTACAAAGGGATTGCAACACCTATCGGAATGTTGCATTTCCCTCAAAGACATGAAATGCACGTGCAAATTTCTTTCTCTTGTATCGTTCTTGCAAGAGCACAAATTGGTTTCTACACTCCTGTCTTCCCTCTCCTGTCCTCCATTGGTCACCTGTAGGCTCCTGGTAACTTTTCACTTTCTTTGCATCTTGTCATGTTCTTGTTTGCTGCCCAACTCAACCCAAAGTCTTCTTCTGGATTTTCCATGGACGTCACGATGCCTCATCCCTGCACTTTAATATGAAATATCTCAGATGAATCCACAGTTTGACTCCCACACACACGTGGCGACTCGTGTTGCACACCAGGCGCTTTATAGGGTTTTGATCAAACATCTTCCCTGTCTCCACATTTTTCATCCTTCATCTCTCGTCTTTCCTCTCTGTGCATTAACCTTCATCTCTGCTCGCTCTTCCTCCACCATCCTCAACCTCCTGACTGCTAGAGGTCTTCATTTTTTTAATATATATTATCAACTGCAGCTATTAGTGTAGATTTGTATTTTTAATGAGTACATATGTGACTTTTGAGAGAAAAGTACCAAATATGGAGGAGTTAAAGACCTAAAGCTGTTTTAAAAGCAGCATCAAAGGCTCTGCTGGCTTTGTTGAGCAACAATCCATTTAACACTTCATCTATGTTGGCAGTACAAAAAAGAACCAGGAGTTATTTTTATTCCGAGGGTTAATTAGTGACATTAATTAAGCGCTGGCTCGTCCTGTTCGCGCTCTGTTATGGAAATGCGACTAATGGGAGATCTGAGGGAGCCAGCTGGGCAGCAGAGTGGCATGCTGGGAGATATTTGCATTGAAGACGCTGGCGACTAGGCCGGAGCCACACTGCGAGTAAATCAAACATCTCTTATGATTACTGCTATGTGCGCGGCGTGAAATGCCAGCGTGACACTCGCCCGCAGAGAGAAATGTGTGTGAGAGAGAGAGAGAGAGAGAGAGAGAGAGAGAGAGAGAGAGAGAGAGAGAGAGAGAGAGAGAGAGAGAGAGAGAGAGAGAGAGAGAGAGAGAGAGAGAGAGAGAGAGAGAGAGAGAGAGAGAGAGAGAGAGAGAGAGAGAGAGAGAGAGAGAGAGAGAGAGAGAGAGATTCCCTTGGTCTTACCTTCTTGGTTTTGTCCATGGCCTTCAGTATGGACATGTTCAGGTCCTCTAAGGCTGCCAGGACGTTCTCGTATTCGCCGAGGTGCTGGGAGAAATACTCTTCACCCGGGGAAAGACCCAAAAAAACAGGAAATGAAGTTGAGTGAAATGACTTGTGAGGGAGCTGAGGGTATTTGGTTGAGGCACTGCCGGTGTGACAGCTCAGCCGCGACTGTGCGAGTTTGGAGAAAATGTCACAGAGCATTTACATCTACTGCTCTCCTCACTGGGAGGTACGGGCAGGTCAGGCTTTAGAGGAATAACAGAGAATAACGTCTACAAAGTGATTCGACTCACCACAGAGTTCATCAGTATCCACATTGCTGCAAAACAAAACAAAAAGGCGTTATTTAAAATGAATCAGAGCTTAATGATTAACACTAAACGTTTACTATAACACAGCTCATGGCCAGGATGCGGACTATTGCAAAATCCTCCCTGGACCAGCTCTGATTTGTTGAATATGTAAGGTGGGTGACAAATAGGAGAGAGCGGAACATGTTGTGAATAATTCAGCTGTGTTTCCCCTCAGGGACATGTGAGAGACCAGCGGGGCAGATTGACGAATTCATCACCAGCAAGCCGCGAGGAATTCTCAAAATTTGGCTGCGACTTTGTGCATGAGAGAGAGAGAGAGAGAGAGAGAGAGAGAGAGGGGAGAGGGAGAGAGAGAGAGCCATCTGAACTGTCAAACATCAGCAGAGAATAAGACATCATATCCCCTCTTAGATGTTCTAATCCTCTCTGTTGTACTGGAAGGGATCTTTGGTTTTTAGCTCCATTCCACAACTGGCTGTCGCTGCTATTCACAGTCAATTGGTCCGAACAGGAAAGATCACTTTGGAGGCGCAGAGGAGAGGAGAAGATGGAGGTAAAACAAGAGTCACAACCTGCTTAGAGATTCCATACAAGCATCTAGAAAGTCGCCACATACAAAGCGAGCGGAGGAGACAAACACAAACACAAAACTGAGTGAGAAAACACGGAGAGAGAGAGAGAGAAAGAGCAAACATCTCCTCCAAGGCCCTGCAGGTCTATGAGATCTCACATATTCACTGGCATCCTCTTCGTCTGGATCCACATCTATAACATCACAGCCCACTGATTCATTCTTTAATCAATACCACTTAGTGACTTCCCAACAACTCTAAACCATCAGCCTCCCTCTGCATGTGTGTCACAGGGACCCAGATATTCCCTTTGTGCTGGTTCATCACAGTCCCGGTCCACTGGAGGGATCCGTGTGACTTTGATGGCGTGTTTCACCATTGAAGTGCACGTGTCATCCAGCGACTGAGGCACGGATGAATGACATCGTCTCACAATCTTCACAATAACGTCTTTGATCACCCGAGCTTTATGACTAACCCGACTGAATAACGCTCCTTATGGTACACACACGCTGTCACGTCGCTCGCAATCATCGCCATCATTGTTGATGATTGTCAAACCTCTCGCCCGCTGTCTAAACATTTAACAGGAATGATTACTGAGGCAATCAGTTGACATCAATAACAGGAATCGGGGGAAACTACAGGCTGCGGCGTCTCAGCTGGCGTCTCATTCTGTGTGTGTGTGTGTGTGATCTCGGTCCAGATGATTCTTGGCCACTCCCTGGTCATCCCTTCTCACCTCCTTTACATGTAACAACAGAGCATCTCCAGCCTGGCTCTCCCCTCGAGGTGCGACACAGAGCGCCTCGTGCTCTCTGTCCTCCGCAGCCAGCAGACTGTGTAACCCCGTCTCTGCTCTTTATCTTCAAATTGCTCCATCTGCAGCCATGTAGGAGGGCGTTTGATTGTTATTGCTTTTCACTTCTCTGTGCTTTGTTCTCTGTTTGCAGTGTGGCCGTGTCCTCCTCTCCGTCTCTAATGATACTGTGAGCAGGGTTTGCTGTGATGGTGATGATGATTCTGATTCAGCAACATGCAAACAGTTTTGACGTCACTTTAATTGTCACAGAGCTCGATCCAGAAAAGAAATTATATATTTTTAGCAATCTTGTGTCAGCTTATGGGCCTTGGTGGCGGTATGAGCTGTAATGAGCACCCTTCTAGCATATAAATTGCATATTTCTCTCCACTCTATGTCACCCGCTGCACACTTATAGACTCCACATTCTCAATGTTCTTGTGAATCCAGCACGCGAACTCCTGTCTTTGATCTTCAGATACTGTATAAGATCTGAGGCTGTGAAACAGGCTGACAGGCTGACAAAGACAGTCAGATTGGTTTGACACGAGTCTCCTGTGTCCCACAGGGAGAGAACACACACACACACACGTGCTGCCTGCAGTGCTTTTATTCACACTTTAGTCTGCTTGTCACCACACGGACAATTCTGAGCCGATCGAGGAACGTTTCAGAGCGTTCCAATTTGAGTGTCGCTCACTTCCTTTGCACATTTTCGATCAGTTCCGTACAGATTTGGCATGTTACAATCTCTGTATCCCTGTAATGCATTCAACAATCCTACAGCTAAGTGTGGTTTGGATGCAGATTTAGCACAGAATAAAATGCTTTTACACACCTAATCTGCCATATCAATAGGGAACACAGTTAACATACAGCAGTCACACAGATCTTTCCTGTATAGATTCAATGTGAGATCCAGCTCTTGGTGTTCTTTTTTTCTCCTGGCAGCGCAGTTATCTTTTATCTCTCCTCCATCTGACATATGTCGACTCGATCCTCTGTGGAATAAAACAATTAAAAAGGGGCTTACTCCGTGTTGTGGGTGTCAATGGTGTGGAAGAGCTCCTTCAGCTCCTCTGCTGTCAGAACTCCGTCAGAGAAGTAGGCTTTGAACTCATCAAAGGACAGCTTCCCATCATCTAGAGACCGAGCACAAATACAGCTGTCAGCACCCGTTTCCATTTCATTCCATTTCCTGAGACCTTTTTGTTAAAAATCACAGATTTGTTTGGGTTCAAATGGGCCAGATGAGCATTCAAGACACGCCTGCATGTTCAGAGACAAAGGGAAAGCATTGATACACAGATTTCAGTTAGTTCCCTTTCATTTTCCTAAGTATTGAGTATTATGGAAATGAAATAATACTTTAATTGAAAATTTTCACTTCCTCGCTTCCTGATAACACTGAAGGAGAATGAAGCAGTCTGTTCAAGGCCGCAGGGGCTGAATCAGCAAAAACGGCAACTAGTGTGTAGGTTAATTCCATTTCATGCAGACAAAAAGCCATAAAAGTGAAATAAAATGACATCATCAGGTAGCATTCCATTTGTTTTTTTCAAATCATTGTTACAAAACAACATTATGAGCGAGCCGAGCCATAATCATTTGTGCCACGAGGCAGAATTGATGACGGCCTCAAACAATCATTTATGTTTATGATCTCCAATAATGAAGCGTATAAAATGGTCCAGGATGAAAGCGTGAAGAAGAAATATTCAAGAGGGAAGAAATAAACTGAATTTTGAATCAAAGGAGCCGTAAATTTCCTAGCCTTCAGCCAAACGAACAGCACCAGCACATTTCTGCTAAAACCAGCACATCGCTACTGACGCTTTGAGTAAGAAAGACTTTGGATGAATGCACAAAAGCAAACACACATGCACGCAAATCTGCCCCTCGGGCTCGTCAGCAGAACCGTGACAGGGAAGCACACAGTGACTCAGTGCAGCCGCGCGGGCTCCAAAGTAATCCAGGAGCAGAATCTGAAAATAAGAGCTGCTGTCTGCAGAACACCAAAGCAGCAGCAGGTGAGCGACTTCATATACGGCCGTCTGACAGGAAGTCACAGCAGCAGACTGTCAATTAATAATTAAGGACGTTGTTTTGTGATTTGCTATTTTTGCATCAAATATTCTCAGATAGTGTATGTTGCCAGAACCTGATGAGGTTGTGTGGTTGATGCTTTGATCATTCTGTGTCATCCAAGCCACAAGATTAAAGGTTATGTGAGTATAAACTAAGACAAATAAGGAGTCTCAGCGTCCCTCTGTAGAACTATAGAGTATAAATGTATGTAATGTATACAGTGTGACTGAGACGATCCCAAATTATAACAGCTCATTATGTAGTTCCTTCAAAATTCAAATGGAAAGAAGACACAGACTTCAAAATTAGGATTTCAGTTTTCATTACAAAGACCTTCATCAGACAAAGCTGAAGGAGAGAGTGTGTGTGCGTGTGTGTCTACACTTCTGTATTAACTGTTGACCAAACTAAAACAAAGGCCTGATGCTGTGTGTTCATTCAATTACAAACAATTACAAACATTTAAATCACATCTGCAAATGGTGCTCTGCTGTTTCCAAACTACAGAAGGAAAATGCTCGCTCTAACTTTTACATGTTGCATTTTAATAGAGGTATAATATCTGCTGGAGTCACAGGAATGCTCTCTTCACATTCTTATGCACAGAATTATACTGTAAGAATGGCAGAACTCCGAACAGACGTGTTGCATAGTTGCACAGTGTTGTTGCATTTCTCTCATTTTTCTCTTCGTCATTACGAGGAGCTGCTGTCACATTTGTAAGTGCTGTATGAATTCACACTGTGATAAATTTGCTTTGAGCCTCCAAACATCCGCCTCTTAAAGTGTTGACTGCCATCATGAAGGAGTCTGATTAGTTGCAATTTCTTTTTGTTGCTGTTTTTGTTCATTAATGTTCTGGTGCTGAACCTCACCGAGCTCGGTCAGTCTCCTGTTTCCATGGAAACTGAAAGAGTATCAGCAGAGAGCCATGAGCAGAATTTCATTGAGAAAGTACAGACCTCTGCTTCCACACAACGGAACAGAGGATGGACGTGAAGTGTGTGTGTGTGTGTGTGTAGGGGAGGTGACTAATGTGACACTCACCATTTTTATCAGCTCTCCGTAAAATCTGTAATGAGACAGAGAGGAAGAGGAGGGCTGTCATGAAATGTTTCACATAATCAAAGTGTTGGCTCATACATGTGCATGTGTGGGCATGTGGGTGTGTGTGTGTGTGTATGTTCAGCATATGTGTGAGCGTCCGTGCTGGTGCATAGAGGTCATTGATCATTCTCTCAAAAGCAGTGTGTTGTTAAATTATTGATGGTGCTGCCCCAGAGTCCAGAGGAGATGAAAGCCATGTGGAAATGACCACATCAGCTTTAAAAGGCTGAAAATATCGTTGCCCACCTTCTCCTCTTCACATCTTTGTCCACGTGAAGACAAATCTCATCATCTCTGCTTACAGGTGAGCCCTAGCATCTCAATTTTTTTGGGGTGGGGGAAATGTCTCCCTGCTCTGTGGCACATGAGGTAAATACACAAATAGATGAATCCATCTATGTCCCTTCTTCTGTCTCTTTGCAGTCCATTATGTCCCCCACATTAATGTTCATCTGTCCACTGTTCTCTGCAGATCCATCTGTTGCCGTCCCGTCACTGTTTCAATCCTACTTGTTGCTCACATATGATCCTGCTATGATTAGAAATGTAATATATCACACTGCATTTCATTTGATCTGCTCTCCATGTACTAACAGTCCACAGGTCCACATCCTTTTCTATTCTAATTGACTGATTTCATTATGTAAGGCCCAAGGATAACATGCAGGTTATCACACTGATATAATCAATCAGTCAGATATAATCTTAGTTATAAATGCTGAGAATGATTTTGTCTCATCTCATCTCACTTAATTCATTCTGACATCATTCAATCTCATTTTTTTTCCATTTCATATCCCATACTGGTGAGTCTCCCCTTCCCATCCCCTTCTGTCTCAGAGCTTCACGCATAATGCAATCAGTGAAACCAAAATCAGAAATCTAATGCTCCTCTCAGGGCTTCTCTTCCTCTCAATGATCCAGTGTGGAGGATCCTGAACACTATGCAAAAAAATTGGAGGAATAGAAGATGTAACATAAGGCTTTAATGACATGGGAGCCATGCAGAGCAAACTGAGGGAGCTCACACTGCAGGCATCAAGAAGCCACGGAGGTGTCTGACTTCTGAAGGAAACCGTTCCTCTCTCTCAGAAGACAGAGAGCCTGTTTGACTTCAGTGAGACACTCATACCCTCATACCCAAAGAGATTTTAAAGTCTGTTTTTCACTCCTGGATTCCCTCCCTGTCATTCCCAAATACTGAAGGCAGAGAACAGCTTCATGATTAAGAAATCACATGTGAGCAGGGTGGGATTATGAGGAGAATATAATGAGAAGAGAGACACGCAGAGCCACGGAACAGAGGGAACAGGCTCTCCAGAGTGCAGCACTTGAGGAATGTACACTCACACTGTAATGTCAGTATTTACATATTCATTATTTGATGGAAATGTATACATTCTGAAACAGACACCAGTCGCCTTAAGCACCCATTTAAAAAAACAACAATTAACAGCACAGTTACTATTTCAAAGACAGAGAAGAGGTGAATGATGACAAGATTAACATGATTAATGTGTCAGTTCATCATGTTCCAAACACCAATTTTTTTTGTTTATGTCTTGACTGACTTCTAGCCTGCAAAATTTGGATTTGATGTGTAATTGGACGGTCAGACAACATGATTCTCAGGCCGAGGAATGTCGGGCAGTTAAAATAAAGGTCAGCCTGTCAAATTAGTGCATTTTAGAAATCTACGACACGTCTGCACCCAGCATGCAGACTTATTCACAGGTCTAGATCCAAAGCACCCAGCAGATCTGTACCAAGATGGAATCTAAAGTCATTTTTGCAACAGCACTTTTCATTTGATTTGGCTTTTATTTGCCACCTTGAACTGTGCTGCAAACCCCATTTTCTATACAGAGCCTGCAATTTATTGCTCATGAAAAGCTCACGAATCGTTCAATCCAAAATAAATCACAGCAAGGCCGAGCAGTGAAGAATTGTCTGGACTCCAGGGTCATTTTACTTTATTCTATAGTGCCCTTTCTATGGAATCGGCTAGTCTTTTTCTGTCACGTCTAAAGATACCAACACGCATCTGAAATCATTTACATTGCAAACAGGTTGAAACGATGTCACCAGATTCAATAACAGAAAATGATTCGATTAGATGGAGACCTTTGTTGTTTTTCTCACTGATTAACAGCTGCAAACTGACATGGAAAACCCAAATTCACAGGTGATGCAGCTTTCCAGTCTGTACATTTGGCAGATTTGCATGTGTAAAACCAATGATATACTCTTTGTTGTAAATTCCAATTCATATTGTTGTTTACATATTTCTGCATGTAATGAGAAACCATTAATTAAATAAATGTAAGGCATTGTAATAAATAACTGCAGGGTTAAAATGACAACAATTTATATTTGAAGAGCTCTTTAAAAGTCATGAAACGACTTTATCTGGTAGTGGTCACTCATTTTTCCATCATATATTTGTTGTTTATTAAAGTTTTTGCACTAAAGCAATGGTGCGTGTGCATTGAACTCCGTGGCGGTGAAACATAATCAACATTAAATATATTTTGTACTTACATCAATGAAAATCGACATTCCCTTCTTCAGCTCAATTTGAGGGCTGCTTTCCTCTAAGACCGCTTGCACCTCCTCAGAATCCATCATGCAAAATGTCGCTTCAGCTGTAAACTGCACAGGAATGTGGTCTCTTCCTCCGCTTTTATCTGATCACCGTCACTAACCACAGAGAGCGACTCTGTGGAGATGTAAAGACACCGGGAATATACAGAACACTTCCGATTAAATGTGGCACAATTGAGGAGGCATATCTTAATCTAATTTTAAGATCCATCAGTTAAAACATCAGTATGGGCTGGTTTAATTAGTATGATAGCGGTTTTGACGCACCTGTTTGCTGTACATTTTTTATGACAAACATAAATATGCCTGCTTTTATTTCGACAGCAAACTTCCTGTCAGGTACTGTTGACTGCTAACTTCACAGCACATCTCTGTGTCCAAACCCTGCAGAATTTCACACTATTTGCGTTGAGAAGCCTACTTTTTCTCTATGATTTTCATTTTCATGGTGTGAATAATGAACTTTTTATCAAGCTATTTTATTCAGATGTGTCTGTTATATGTATTTCGACTTTATCAAGTAAAAAAGTCTTTACTGGCTCCAATTTTCGCCTGTCTTCTGACATTTTACATTGAAAATCACTTTCACCGCCCGCTGGTGAGTTTGCAAAACTGTACAACAGCGCCATCCAGTGGTGCATCCAATCCACCCCACCCCCACCCCCCCCCCCCCACCCCCCCCCCCACACGCGCACACACACGCACACACACACGCACACGCACACACACACACACACACACACACACTGGTCTTACTACATCCTGAACATGTAAACAAACAACCCGCGCGTGTGTACTTGACATGTAAACAATTCACGTGGAACCTATGATTTCTCTGTTTCAGTTGGGAAAATTCTGGAAATTGTATGATGTAACATTGAGGACCACCCTGCGGGTTTAGAGGGGGATGTCAGGCCGGAGATGCATGAATGCACATATTGTTTGCTTCGCTCCCCCCGTGATGAGCATACAGTTGGCATGCCAACTGGGAGATATCCTCCAGGCTAAATGTACTATACTCTTTAAGAAATAGTAAATAAATAAAGTTAAATAACATTTCAAATGTCATCCCTGCACAAACACGGTCTAATGTCGTAGGTCTAATGTTCAGGGTAAGTTTGAGCGATGTCCAAAGTATTTCAAAATATAACACATTTTGTTTTATTAATGGTTGCTATACAATTACATAATACTCTGATTCAAAACTCAAACAAAAGGAAATGGTGTACTTGAAGTGAAATGAGATCATACTGCAGCACGGTCGAAGAAGTTTATTTTGCTTATCCGGCAGGACTTTAGAATACACATCCTATAACGTAATTGATCCCAAAACAAACACTATCTTTGCTTGAGTTTGAGCTCCAGCAGATCTCGCGATAAGCAATCCGGGTCTTCCCATTGGACGAGAGCGAGAAGCGGGTGGTCACGTGGGCCTGAGGTTACTTGGCATTCTGGGACACAAACAGTGGTCGGCTCGAGCGACGAACAGCAGCAGCGTCCAATGTGAAGGAAGGCGAGCGGAGACATAACATCACATCTGTGGGCAAACAACGAGACTCTCCCGGCTACACCCGTGCGGCTCCGTCGTCCCGAGCAAGCGGAGAAGAAGGCCAGACTCAGCGGGTGACTTTACCGAGAAGCTTCGGTGGACTTTATCCATCCACGCAGCGCGCGCTAGCTAACGACAGGACTAAGCCGTGATTTCTTGCTAGCTGGACCGAAGCGTCGAGCCTCGGATGGAGTCGTAAAAGTTGCAGCCCTGCGCCACTTCACGCTCGGGCTGATCGGTGAGCTTGTTCAGTCGCTGTCTCTCTGTCTCTGTCCTACCTGACAGCTTCGTCCCGTCGATTGAATCTTCATAACGTAACGAGTTCCGTGATGTTATCTGGGGATATGACGCCAGCTCCTCACAGAATATATCTAACGGTCACTCGCGAGTCGCTGACCTGCCACGTTACTCACCTGGTGTACCCGAGATAAACACTGCTACCCGGGACAGTTCGTCTCATCACACCGGACATGGACGGGATTCATCTCTGCGTTTCTCCTCGTAGCCGCTCTCAGTGCTGCAGAGCGATGGGGTTCCACTGGTGAAGCCTCCTGTTCCACTAAACACTCTCTGTTGTCAACAAATACACAAAGCAAGACATGAACTTGTGTTGGATGTGAAGACTTTCTGCCAACAACTTTAACATCGCAGGCTGCCTCAAGGTGGGACAGTCCATGTGAGCCCTGCTGTTGGACCCCAGAGCACCTTGTGAGGGCCAACATGTTGATGTCAGGGTCCACAACCGGGCAGTTTTTCACCCAGCACATGAAACAAGCAGTGGGCAAAGCGGAGATCCAGCTGAACCGATGGCTGCAGAGGACGGCCGTGGAGGAGTGTGACAAGATAGACATCTTGATCTGCAGCGCCTTCAAGGAGAGAGGGTCCACCAGCGTGGGGAAGTGCGATGGAGACCCGGAGCTCATGGGGGACGCCGGTGGAGCCGCCTTCAGCAGCAGCGCCATAGACTTCAGACACCCGTGTTGCATCACCACCTTCTGCTTCAAGAGCGCCCTGCTGGCGTGCATCCTGACCGCCGTGTGCTTCTCCTCGGTGGCCCTGGTGCGGCAATACCTCAAGGACCTCCTGGTGTGGGTGGAGAGCCTGGACAGCTTCGTGGGAGCCCTGCTGTTCATAGTGGGGTTGATCGTCGTGTCGTTCCCGTGCGGCTGGGGATACATCGTGCTTAATGTGGCAGCTGGCTACCTCTACGGCTTTGTGCTGGGCATGGGCCTGGTCATGGTGGGGGTTCTGATCGGGACCTTTGTGGCTCACCTTGTGTGCAAAAGGCTGTTGACTGACTGGGTACTAAACAAGGTGGGGAACAGTGAACAGCTCAGTGCTGTCATACGCGTGGTGGAAGGAGGGAGCGGACTCAAAATAGTGGCCTTAGCGAGACTCACCCCCATCCCCTTTGGGCTTCAAAATGCAGTTTTTTCGGTGAGTATGAAAACAAATCAAACTTCGCCTTCAAACTTCCTCTAATATTGACTTATTTTTATGTCTTCAGAGTGTGTTGTTCATGATAAACTCGTGTGGTCACAGCAGGTTTCCATTCTCTTGCTAACTGCCTGGTACAGAACAACACAGCCTCTTCCCTGTTTCCTGTCAGATTGCCGGCAGAAACAGGGAATATAAGGGCAGCTTGGGAATCTCATTGTTTTTCCAGACTAAGGAACTGTGTGAATGAATCAGCTCCCTTGTCCTCTCCACCCCGAGGGCATCATCTGTATTTCCTTTCATTAAACTATCTGTCATATTCCTGTCACAAGGCACTTGTACACACATGTACCTGGAGTTAACACCCCACGCCTCCTCGCCTTCCTCTCCCCCCGGCGCGTCTTTAAATCCAACCGGACTTGCTGATAGCTGCACATCTCATATATCCGAGTACCCAACTGCGACCGAGGGCGACGGCAGCAGTGTGCGAACCGCCGTCTAAAGCTAAGCTAAGCATTACAAGATATTGCTCTCAGCTGCACTCCACAGTTAACCTGAGGCACTTGACCTTCATGGTGTGAATAATTCATCCCCCCCTGATTACCCCTCTCAGCCCGCTCACTCTCGTATCACCAGGCATCACAGGGGCTGCGTTACTGTATTGTTAAAAATAAAATCTCAGCCTGGAGGCAATTCAGCATGGAAACTTTGTAGTAGTTGAGGAGCCACTTTGCTCATTCAGAGTATCAACACACACCGGGGGGGAAACCTCTGCGTCCTCCTCTGCTGCTCCCAGGCCAGCAGCAGCTCTCAGTCCGGTTTCTGCTCCATATTCACACAGGATTGCCTCATTGCCACATTTTTAATAGCAGAGGTTTGCAGTCAGTGTGTCCTGTAAAGCTGTTTGTGTGATTGAACCTGCCACAATGCTGTTTTCATCACACAAACTGAGAAAAGAAGCTGGACTGGACTGGAGTGGTGTGAGGTGTGTAATGAGTCAGTGTTAAGGTGTCGGTGTAGATCTGCCAGCATGTGAAAGTGCGGCCTCACGTTGACTTGCTGCTCGCCGCACATTTGCAGGTAATTGCTTGAGTGACAGTTTTTCTATAACCCGACACTGTTAAACAGAATGGCCTGATCTGAAACGTGAGGACGGGACTCTCGAACATCGCAATTCACTGAAATACAACAAGAACGCCAAAAAACTGCACCGCCATGAAATCGGCAAAAGGACAAAGTTCGGCTGATATCAGGGCCACCGGCGTTTCATGTCCCGATTAGGAGTGTGTGTGTGAGAGAGAACACTGATCAGTCTCTCTCTCTCTCTCTCTCTCTCTCTCTCTCTCTCTCTCTCTCTCTCTCTCTGTCTCTGTCTCTGTCTCTGTCTCTGTCTCTGTCTCTGTCTCTGTCTCTCTCTCTCTCTCTCTCTCTCTCTCTCTCTCTCTCTCTCTCTCTCTCTCTCTCTCTCTCTCGACACAAAGGTCTCAGTTTATTACTCATCATCTCTGTGTTTCTCAGTCGTGCGTGTGTTTGTCACATTTCCTCCCCTCTGGTATTGTGTGCATGTAAAAATATCTCGCTGGAAGATTATTAAAAGAACGTTGAGGGGAAGAAACGGCACAGCACACGCATCCAACAAAAGTGGAAAGTGGGAATCCATCAAATCCTTTGTAAGATCAGTAAAGCCAGCGAGTGTTTCAGCAGTAAAGAGTTTGCTTTAAAGAGTAGAAACCTCTTAAACAGTCTGCGTTGTCTTGTATTTCACTGGGATTTCCAGTTTGTGTACCAGACTTCAGATTGGGCTCCGACCAGTTTTGGGACCTGGGGCTAATTGGAGTGTGTTAGAGTTGTTGTACACAGCGAGACTGTGAGACTGAACTCGCAGGGCTGCTGGGGTTTAGTCTGCGATTATGACATCAACCAGGAGATCACAGGAAGAGATCATCACAGGGATTAACTGAACACAGCTACAGACGGTAAACAAACCACAGGTGAGGGAGGAGTTTATGGGTGGAAGACGCTGTAGGACAAACGAGACAAATATCAGAAGGGAACTTGTGGTTGAAGGTTCATTTGTTGGTTCAGATCAAGTTGAGTGTTGTGGCTTCACAGGGGAGAGAATTCAGATCCTAAACACCTTTTTCTGTTTCTAAAACGGGACATCTGACCCCAGCAGCTGGGGTTTCTGATGCTCTGTGCTGTGTGGGACGCACTCTGCCTCTGTCCAAAGGTCGAAGTGTCTGATTAGAGGAGCACGGCCCAGGCTGCAGCAGTCGCAAACTAGCCAACACCTGATCTGAGGTGAAAACCCAGCAGTCAAAGTCGAGCGAGGCCGCCGCCCACCTGCTGCTCAATCAAGGTCACCGGGGTCAAATGACGTGTGAAGGAAAGTTAGAGCCCCTTTTGAAGAAACTGCCTGTGAGCTGGATCACAAGACACACACACACACACACACACACACACACACACACACACACACACACACACACACACACACACACACTCCTCCACACTCAAACTCTCTCCAGCTGTAACGGGGCTGTAAACCCTCAGCTGGGAGTTCCGTGCGGTTCAGCCAGGAAGCAAACGGTTGAGCAGCCGCGTCCCTCCCTCTGGTAGACATGTCTGCCTCCCAGCCCAGAGGGGATTCAAACCCGCCTCGGCACAGCAGCCCTGCTCTCCATCTGGCTCAGAGGACCCTCGTTACCGTGGCGTCTCAGGGACTCTTACTTCCTCATCGACAAAAGGTGATCGTGGGCAGCCATCTCCGGGCCCCTCGCCGGTTCAGGGCAGAGCTATGCATCGCCTTCTCCCTGTCCTTGGTAAGCACTTACTGTGGGCGAGGCTACACACCCCCCTCCACATTATAAAGGGTAACCTAAAGCGACGCAGAGACTGCAGCGGCAAGAAAAACAATTGGGACGGCTCAGGAGAAATGTTTGTCAATTCGCGGCAGGGTGAAGTGGCCATACTGAGGTCCGGGCGTGTGTGTCGGGTTACAGTATCATAACCCGCAACGCCGCCGCTGCCATGGCCACCTCCGCTGCCGCCCCGTCCCTCTGCTGTCATAATGAAGCACCGGCAGATCCATTGTTATTTACGAGACCCAATCACAGCCAAACGTGTTCCGGGGGCCGCGTTTAATTACACCTCGCTCTGCACCCGCCATTACTTTCCCCCCTTTGGCTGTCCAGATAAGAGGAAGTGGCATCGCCGTAGCAACGCCGCGATAATTTACTATGCAGTGAAGATGCCCTTTATCTGGGGCCTATTTACTGTTTTGTTTATTTAGCACAAACCCGGCCTGCATTGCTGCTGTTTCTCAATGAATTAGGTCACGGCTGCAATGAGGTGTGTTTCACTGGAATCTGCACATTATCCTGATGCATCGTCTTACCAAAGTGAGTATGAGGTGAATTCTCTGCGCAGTTATAAATACCCCCCCCCCCCCCCCGCCCCGACCGCTCCCTTCGCCTGGCGTCTATGAGACAGCTGCGTGATTTTGGGCGCCTGGGTGAGGAAAGAGGCGTCAGGGAAGCGTTACGAGGGGGGAGAGGATGGTTGCCGTTCTTTGCCCTCTCCTCCCGCAGCTGGCAGGGCACGGCGGGGCGTCTCAGAGGTCAACAGAGGTCAGCCGAAGAGCGTCAACCTCAGGAGGAGGAAAGAAGCGCTCCGGCTCTTCCTCTGTAGGTTCTCCATCGCTCGGCCCCGGCTCTTATCAGCCGGGTGATAACAAGCCAGAGCTTTGAGATTTCTCGCTCCGGGTCGGATCTGCTGTGTGTGTTTGTACACGGTGCCAAGGTCGCATCCTCACACACCCTGTGCACACACCCTCGCACAGACACACCCGCAAACACACGTCATCCTGTGTCAATACGGCAGAAGAGTGGTGGGTGACGGAGGCACGCGTGTTTGAGACGGTCTGGATGTGAAATGAGACACCGAGCTGGCGTGATGGAATGTTGTCGGGCCAGATGGTGGACACACACATTAGGAATTTTAGTGGCAGTCGCTTCCCAAAGTGATGCCTTTGCAGCAGCATGACGGTGCAGTTTGCCACCTTTATGTGTAACTTTGGGAAAGATGGGAAAACACACACACACACACACACACACACACACACACAGCTGTCGGGTGTCACATGTGAAGTACAGTGTGTGTGCACAGGACGTAATACTTAATGTTGCAGAGTGGAGGTCAGCTGTAAGAACAGTTCTGTGCTCTGTGACTCACGGAGGCTCAGTTAAAGCTGAAGTCCTGTGGGATCTGAAGCCTCCATGTTTCCTCAGCCAGCGCTCAGCGAGGCAGAAACATTCAGAAAACCCTCACTAATTATGGAAAGGTGGCGGCCGAGGTGCCTGCGGGCTGCGCTCCCCTCTGTGGAGTCTTTGTCTCAGGGTCTCCTCCTCTGTCTCCGTGTCCAGATCACAGATGTGTCCTTGCCAAACTACCTGGTGGCCTCCTCCGTGGGCCTGCTGCCCACTCAGCTCCTCAACTCCTACCTGGGCACCACGCTCCGCACCATGGAGGACGTCATCGCCGAGCAGAGCGTCAGCGGCTACTTCGTCTTCAGCCTGCAGGTGAACACACACACACACACACACACACACACACACACACACACACACACACACACACACACACACCCCTTCACGTCCTCTGGTGACGTGACGTTCTTCTTTTGCGTGTAGTTTTTTTTTTTTTTTGCTATTTGTTTTTATTGAAGCAAACATTTGACATGACATTGTGCATACAGTTGTAGGATATTTTGGAGATCATTTTTTATACATAAAGAGGGGAAGGAGGAGAGAGAAAAGGAAGGTTGTATTATAATTACTGTTGTTGTTGTTAAACTTTAAACGTAGGCCCTGAGGAAAAATACAAGTAGATTGAAATTGCAATGACCTCATAGGGTAAACGCAGTGTTTACATCAGGATGATGTCACACAGCAATGTAGGCTGGTACAAATCGCATCATAGGCTGTGGTGAAGAGAAGGAGAGAAGATAGAAAGAAAAAACAAACACAGAGAGGACATCCCACCCTGAAACACAACCCCCCCCCCCCCCCCCCCCCTGTCCTGGCTCGCCTGGGATGTAAAATAAAATGAAAGAATAAAAAGAAAGTGTTGGGTGTTGTGGTTTTCCGTCTCTGTTCTGTCATAGCAGGTATAGTTTTGTCTTATTGTCCCTTATCGCTCGTCCTTCCTCAGATCATCATCAGCATCGGCCTGATGTTCTACGTGGTCCACCGGGCCCAGGTGGAGCTGAACGCCGCCATCGCCGCCTGCCAAATGGAGCTGAAGACGTCGCACATGAACGGATCGTCCACCAATCACAGCAGCTTCACCTACTGCAGCAAGAGGGCGGCGGCCGCCAGCGGGAGCTGCATCAACGTGGTGTGACCGCTGCCTGACCCCCCGACCCCCTGGGACTCCATCGCAAAATTGTACAACTGCATGGCTTAAGGGAACCCGTTGAGTTCGGACGGCTTTATGTTTTCTTTTCTTTTCGTTTAATGATTTTATTTTAGCATCGAGGTCTGAACGTGGAAGAGTTTCTCACATTGCGGTTTCTTTCAAGTCTTCATTTTCATGGAGGTGCGCTCCTTTGTTACAGGAGACGTCACGGGACGGGCGGGGTCCAGGTTCATCACAGGTGGTTGAGTGAATGAATGAGTCACATGAAAACAATGGCGAGGCGTTTACGACCTTCAAACACGATGAATGTGCAATCCGGAGCTTTCTACAGAACCAAGGAATCGTTTTTCCGCGTCAGTGTCAAAGGAATCTCGACCTATGCACCGTTTCCCCCGCATACTAGATGTATTCTTGTTTTTACTCCCGGTGATTTCCTGATCCGTTTGTCTGCGTCCAGCGCTAATCACAGTATCAATAAGGGCATTACTCATATTTCAGCAAGGCTCCACTCACTCGTCTTCTTCATTTCTCTGGTCTTGTTGTTAAGTGTCTTATCGTTGGGCGACGGAGACGGAACGCTCTCGCCGTCTGCCCGTGTGATTTTTCTGCTGGCTAAGACCGCATCAGCTGGATTGCTCGCGTCAAGAGGAGGAAGACGAGGAGGAGAGCAGATTTCACAGCTGGAAACTCAGGAATGTTCTGCCAGGGAAGCTGTGAGCGGTAGCAGAGCCTCCCCACGTGTTTGGCAGGAGGAGGAATGTTCCCGCGGCGAGCTGGAGCCGACGTCTCCGGCCTCCGAGTCAATGTGATTTTAATTTGGTACGGTTCTTTTCTGTTTTACTGCGATTTTTATGTTGAGTTTACATTTAGGTTCCATGGTCTCTCGCTCTCTCTTTGTTGTTTTGACACTTTTGTGCAATACATGGAAACAGCGGCGATGAGACGGAGCCGACGTCACATTTCAGTGCTGAAACCAAACTAATCAGAAACGCTCTAAAGTATAACAACGTGTTTTTTGTTCTTTGTTCTCTTTTTAATTCTTACATTCTGACATAGACGATAAGCTAGACTAGACGAGATAAAGAGCCTGTTATTTTTTAACGTGGGATCGTTTGATAGAGTTGATCAGACAGCATGACACCGACGATCTGACTTTATTGCTGCGTGCTGAGTGATGAAGGCGAGGAGAGAAACCACCTGTGAAGCTTCTCTTTGTTGTTTCTCAGCTCTTCCTCTCTCACACTCGTCGGTTCCTTTGCACAGTCCACTACAGCAGACAAAACAGTGTTGTCATAGCGATGCACTCAACAACTTGGGAGCGGTTGAATTCTGGTCTAAAGGTGAAACTGATGTGTGTCAAAAAAAAAAAAGCTGACAATCAAACACAAAATGGACACAAAGTGATGAATGTGAAACTTTAGATTTTTTTTATTCTGATGTATTATTGTGACGCTGCTCCTCAGGCTAAAGTCTGACAGAGGAATAATAAGGGCTCTTATATGAAATCTCCATCTTTATGTCCCCCTTTGTGTTTGTCAGACTGTTTTGTATCGCTGGCACAACTTTTTCCCCCCTTTTGTTTGTTTGTTTGTTCTGTTTTTCTTTTTATAATCCCAGTTAATATTCTCCCAAACGCATTCCACGCTGTCAGGAAGAGAAGCTGTAGAGTCACTTTCATGGTAAATGTTTCCACAGTTTGCTGGTTGAAAGGGCCCTTCTTGTCTGAATTTAGCAATAAGGTATGAAAGTTAAAGAAAAAAAACGTAGAAAAAAAACACAAAAATAGATAGAACCCAACTGATGCGATCTTTCAGAGGTCTTAATTCCAAAGTGTTAAAGATCGATTTCTGGACAAATTTCACTTTAAAACATGAACTGAAAAGGACGTGTGAGTATTTCGAAGTTGATTCTTCCCCCAGTGTACCGTTCAGTGAGAATATCGACATTCCCAGGTGTGTGTGTTCCAGTGTTCAACCTGCCTTTCACCTCCCGCTGCCTCTGACAGACGTTTCTGTGCTGCCTGTGATGTGGTAAAGATGTCATGAGACGCACAGCGAGCAGAGCAGCCGCACGCCACCTTCTCTGGAGAGACACACACACACACACACACACACACACACACACACACACACACACACACACACACACACACACACACACACACACACACACACACACACACACACACACACACACACACACACACACACACACACACACACACACACACACACACACACACACACACACACACGGACCCTCAAATCATTCAATCAAACAGATGTCTTCTTCCTAGCTCCTTGAATGGAAGTTTCAAGTCAAACTAATGTTAAATGATGAGATTTCTACACCTCAGATTCCTTTGATTGGTCTTGGGGATCACTATTTGGCATGTGGACAGACTAACCACACCTCTCATCTCAATGCTCTCCAAACAAGGTGGCGTTCCTGCAGCTGCTCCGTTCACACGTGGGAATTAAAGTGGGAAATTTCTGCCAAGTGCAATGCAAAAAATAAAACACACAAAAGTTGATCAGGCCGCCGTGGACACACTTCATGTTTAAGCCTCTCATTTGGGATTTTATAAAACTTGAGATTGTGGAAAAGTAAAGAAAAAAAGAAGAAAAAATCAGAAAAAACCCCTTGGATCAGTTTGACCTTAAAGGCTGGGTCTCTTCTTAGGTGGGCTCTACTTAACTTAGATATAGTTATGCAACGACTGATTCCCAGGGGAAGTACAGAGTATTTCATACACACACACAGGACCTGGATCTTGATGTAGCCGCACAATTGAACTGTGGGTACTTATGAGAGTACAGCGGGGGCGATCAGGAGCTTCTAGGGTCAAGTTAGGGGATCTGTGTGTTCGGTGCTGTGAAATGCAATACTTCCCCCCCGTCTGTCTCAAGTGCATTACTCATATACTGTATTTTGTAATACAGAGAATTTTACAGTGTATAAATATGGAAGTTTATCGCTGTATGATGCTTGTTCAGTGTTATTTATGAGAGGAAATAAATAATGTCAGACTTTGTTATGAAATGTTGGTTTTTGTTCATTTCAACCAGAAATCAATGCTTCAAGTGAAGTATGAAGTCAGGTTATAACACAGAAGAAGACCTTTTTGACTCATTTATACTTATAAAACGTATTCTCGCTTAATCAGTAGCAGCTCTTGGAATCGACTTCTGTCCTTATTTACTCACTAAACTGTTTGTCAACCATTTACCATGGAAAGGCAGAAACCTCCCAGAGACCAAACCCGGATGTTCTGCACCCTCTGAACCCACAGTAGAGCTTTGACTTCTTATCTAAGCACGTGTTGCCTAAAGCGCCACCGGCTGGTTGCTTTCCCAGACGTTGCACATCCATGCCTCTACACTACAGCCTTTAGATGCAGTTATTTCCACATACCTCCCCCAAGGCCGATGGAGTGACGTTGACATGTGGAAAGTAGTGCAGTTCCTCTTCAATGCATGCCCGCCGTCACATATTCAGAAAAGGCAGCAGTGTACATCCAGAAATAATGCTGCCTCTGCTTCTGGGGTTGTTTGTCACAGCGATTCTAAAGTGAAGCAGTGATGGATGAGGCGAGGGAAGCAGAGCTGCCACCACTTATGATTGCCCTTGCCTTGCCTGTGACAAGCTATCTGTACAGAGGAGGGTACTAAAAAGTGAGTGTGTGTGTGTGTGTGTGTGTGTGTGAATGGCTCAAATAGATTTTCTAACCGCTATTTGTAACCCTCTGCCCACGTAACTCTGACAGCGCCACACACACACACACGCACACACACACACACAGAGGATACAAGGCCCCCCCAGGAAGAGCCAAACAACACTCTTATCAATCAAATGTGATCACTCCAGACTCCTTCTGTACTTCTCTGCTCCCTCCGTTGCCAGGAGCTACAGCACAGATGTGTCTACTGCTCTTCACACAACCCGACCCATCTCATCCAGGGCTTCCATCAACGTCCAACTCTGACGTATGTGACAGGCCGCAGATGAACGCCCAGAGTCGCACTCAGGGCTGGAGGAGGAATGTTGTTGCCTGGGATAAGTAGGTTACAGTTATAAATGAAAATTGTAAATGTTCACAGATTTGTGGAGGAGGGGACAGTTGATAGGAGGAGTCACATGATTACGCTCCTGGCCGACCAGCTGTTGCCTCCATCAGCAGCATGTGTGACTCGTTGCTGCTCTCCATTTACCTCATGTACTCAAGGGAAAGTGTGCTCCATGTCCTCTGTCGTCAGAGAGCGAGGTTGAGGAAGACCTCTCTCAGGAGTGTTGGAAGAAGAGGAACCTGCGTTTGGTTTGAAGTTGAACCGAGTCAAGGAGAACACACCCATAGCTTAAATAATAGCAGCGAACAGGTCAGTGCAGAATGTTCACAACCGATAATTATACCTATGACGACAACAACAATCCTACATGAGGTGTTTGTGTGTGGGTAAATTTATATTTATTTATTTATAAATAGAATAAGAGCTCTATTTTCCATGTATATGAGCTCCCCTAAGGCCAACACACACATGCAAACATGAGGTTCTATCTGGTTCGATTCTCCCTTATTTGCTTGGTAGTGAAAATAAAGTTTGCACACTAAAGCTTTGTGTAGCATGAAGACAATAAAATAAATACTGGAATGTACTTTGATTACCATTTGATCTTATGTTACAATTTTAGTGTATATCAAAAATGAACTTTTCAGCTTTTTGCTGTGTCCATCTTGTGAAAAACAAGAAAAATGGAAAAAAAATCTTGACTCCACAACTTCAGAGCTGTTCTGCCCTCTCGTGGCCAGACGCTAATACTACACTGCAGTTTACTAATATTGTTTTGTTGGCTTTTGTGTCTGTTTGAAGTCTTTCCTTATTGAAATAGTCTTACATTCATATATAGTCTACTCCGATTTGGTCATCATTATGAATGCTTACAGTGTTTATCATCTATATGAATGAATATATACTGTAAACACACCTCCTGTCTCACTGCGTCACTCAGCTTCATCTACAAATAAATTCATTCCACAACACCACAGATATTTGTAATTTTTCAACATTTATTAGAACTCTTCATTTTTATTCAGCTTTCAAGTGCAGAAAAGCAAAGCTCCATAGAGGAATTCTACCCACACACAACAGTGGATAAAACAAATGACATGAAATCTTGGCCGACCTCAGATGAGGCCAGGAAATTAACTTTCACAGAGAAAGAATTTATGAAGAATAAATGCCTGGACCTGAGCTGTAAAATACAAACGATCTAATCAGAGAAAGTTCAGCATCTCTCAAGGCACATGTAATAAGACCATTAATTTCTTTAGTTTGTTTGAAGAGAAAGACTTGGAAGTGTTTGTCTGTCATGTACGATCCTAACCAACAGAGAAGCTGCAGTAGATTCCCCAGTGATCGCTGGTGTAGCGCCCACACTCCAGCTTGTCCAGCCCCACCAGGGCCATGTGGTCAGGGGCCAGGCGAGGGACTCCTTCTCTGCTCGCCGGGCGGAAGTAGATCCGATCGAAGCGGCAGCGTGAGACATACGGGACGGCCTTGTTGCTGTTGGCCTTGGTGTCCCACGTGTAGCGGCAGTGCTCCTGCCTGCCCAGCCGCTCCCACACGTCACACACAGCGCTGGACAGGCCCACCTTGGCCACCTGGGACGTAAACCAGTGTCAGCTATTATCAGACTCCATCAGTTTTTGGGCCGATCGTTAGTAATTATTTTTAGTTATAAGTTATATAGCAGGAGTGTATCACAATCTGAAGCTAAAAGTCAAACCTCAGTGTCCCTCAGGTTAGTGTCCCCTCCAAACAGGACGGTGAGGTCATCAGCAGCTTCTCCCATCCTCTGCATCAGCCCTCTCAGCTGTTTCATCCTCTCCACCGCGTGGCCCTTACAGCTCTCAAAGTGAGACGTCATCAGACAAAGCTTATGGGCCTTGAAGATCACCTGGAGGAGTTAAATGCATGGTTGCTATGGTGAACTGAATATAATGATGTGATGCGGATGAATCAGCTGACTATGCGCCAACCTGAGCTACGAGCAGATTCCTCATCATCTGTGTGGACGGGTAAGGGACGATCTCACTCTCTAGCAGTTTGACTCGTGACTTCTTCAGCATCATGCCCACGAAGTAACCGTCCTCCCCACCTGAGCAGGAACAAATGAGACAGTAGATCGTTTAAGGGACAGTTTAAGGGAGTTTCTAAGGCTCTGTGTGCTTTTCCTGTAGTCGGGTTGAAATGAAGATTCAGTGAACATACCTTCAATAATCATGTAGCTGACAGCTCGTTTCTTTAAGTACTGGACGTAGGGAGGGATGAGCTCCTGCAGGAACACCACGTCAGGTGTGTATCTACAGGGGAAGGAGGTCCATCGTTTCACAGACTGTCTGCATTTCAGTGTAATAATCGGGACCTCAAAATTCCAGATCATTAAGAACACAAAATGATCAGCGTAGAAACAGAGACTTACAGGACTAAGTAGGAGCAGAGGCCTCTGGCACGTTGTACAATGTTGTCTGTGTCCAGCCCATCCACATTCCAGGAGATCAATGAGAGTTTAGGGTCATCTTCTTCCTCAGGTGGTTTGCTTGAGGAAGAGGGGCTGTCCGCTGTCAAGTCAATGCTGAATGGTTTTCAGAGACCGTTAATTGATTCATGATACTTGTTGCCTAGTTACAACAGTACAGCACTACCTTTTGTCCGTGCGCCTCCTGCTGCTGAATCAGGACACAGACACAAAGATAATCAACCTACCACTCTTTAGGCTTCACTTTGGCTTCAGCCTTCTTCTTCTTAGGCTTGGGGCTCGTCTCCGGAGAGTCCTCTACATCAAACACTCTCTCCATGTCTGCTTCAAAGAAGGAGTTCAAAGCTTTCTGAAAGACCAGCGGAAGGACATGTGTACACTGTGGTTGTCTCACTTCAGTATGGAGAAACTTCATAGACAGAGATGACGTAGCTACTAAACATCAGCCTTCTAATACGTGACAGGCTCCTAAGCAAAAACCTCTGATACACAAAAGGTGAGAGGGTTATTTGTGGATATTAAGCTATAACATACAGCAGTTAACACATCTGTCCCTGCTCTGTTGCGGGTCTTGTATCTACCTCCATCTGCCATTCATTTTCCGCCAGGTAGCACTGCGCCACCGCGCTGTCACTGCCCGCTATGGCTGCAAACTCGTCGCAAAGGCGGCTTCTGCTCTCCTCCACGTTGGAAACAGACGCATTTTCCGATTCGGACGATGTCGCCATCTTATCTTCTAATCTTTAAGAATAACCCAAACCTTAAGAGTAGACTTGGACTTAAGTATTTATTCTGTTTTGCTCTCGTTGTGTAACAGTAAATAGTTTCCGGGTGGTCTCACCAGCTATCAGCCACAACGCACAAGTTTGAACGTTTCCGTATTTTTTTTAATTGGCATTAATAGTATAGCACAACTGTACTCACAATTATTTATAGGTTTCTTCGTGGTTTGTTGTTAATTTGCCTTAAAAAGGAGCGGCAGTTGCGGACTGAATTAGCTTAATAACGTGTGTTATGCGTTTCGTTTTACCCGGATGCTTTACACGGAGGAACTGTTTCCGATGTCAAAGTAAACATTCTGTCATTGAACTTCTCCGTCCACTGTAACTCATGGCGTCGTGGTCTTTAAAAGCTTTAAGCCAAGTAATGAGAGAATGTGCAAAGAGTCCAGGCTTCGATAGAGTCATGGGGAAGGTAAAGTGACACATTCTGAACATATACGATACAATTTATCCGTCATTTGCGCGGTTAAAGTCACGATGCGGGTGTTGTCCCCACAGGTGGACGTCGTGTCTGCCAGCCCCGGTAAGGTTGTGTGTCAGATGCGGGTGGACGAGGAGCATCTGAACCGGGGCGGGACGCTGCACGGCGGGATGACCGCCACGCTGGTGGACATTGTCTCTACCATGGCCATCATGTACAGCGAGCGGGGAGCCCCGGGAGTCAGCGTGGACATGAACATAACGTGAGTGTGTGCCGGGCGACATTAAAAAGATATTGTCAATTTCCACGAAAGGCAATCAGTTTACAACTTTTCTGAATTATAAAAAGACTAATATTCGCCGTTTCCTGTAGCTTTTGCCATTTTATACACTATAATAAAATAACTTTAAATACCTCAAGTCTGCTCTAAACTTCTAATCCACTGAGGCTGACCAAGGTTCACTCTCTTTACCCGTTTGGATTGATGAGTAACTTCACACCGTCAGAATGCACCAAAAAAGTAATTATATAACAGTAATATAACAATCTTACTTTCATAGCGCCTCTTGTTTGCTGTAGTTTTAATAGCATGAAGCTAGAGCCCTGGTATATTCCCTTCTGAGCTTCTTATCTTCTATCTCACTCATTTCCTCAAAGGGATTAGTACAATTGAAACTATATCTAACTGGGAAGAAAATCTGGTTTGATCTTGCAGGTACATGAACGCTGCCAAGGTTGGGGAAGATGTACTCATCACTGCCCAGGTACTGAAGCAAGGCCGGAATTTGGCGTTTGCTACTGTTGACCTCTCCAACAAGGCCACAGGGAAGCTCCTGGCACAGGGCCGGCAGACCAAGCACCTTGGCAGCAGCTGATCTCTCCTCTCTGTGCCTGTAAATGTTTCTAATTCATGTTTGAAGTCTGAAAATCAGTTATCACTTCTTTGTACTCAACACTAACCTCAGTCTGTGATGAATATTGTAAATATTAAGTGTACAGACCTCAGATTATATGAACTTGTATTTTAGTGGTTGTTAGGAACTCAAAAATCCTACACCATGCGAGTCACTAAACGTGTCACGGTGCAGCCATAATGATCCGAAGGGCCGATTTGTATTTAATGATTTAAAAAAATCTATGTTGCCTTCTCTGCACGTCTGGCTAACAAGTGTACTAATCCAGTGATATGCAATAAAATAAAAGGACAACAAGTTATGCTTTCAAAATTTGTACTGTATTGGGATATGCACAGCAGTATTGATTCATCATTGATCATTAACAGAAAAAAACTCAGACCTGACCCGCCTTAAACCTTTCATTTGAACAAACTGAATCATCAAGGAACAAAACTATGTCCTATATGCTTAATATTCTTTAAGAAAAGTGAGCTAGCAAAAACCAATTCTTAATTTCACGAACATGGCGGCAGATTATCCTATTTTTAGTTTCTCAAATTAAACAAATCAAATCGCTTTTACGAGTAACAACTTTTGTTAGGTGTGTTAAAATTTAACCCTAAGTCTTTTGCCATTTCAGTTTCTCACCAGCCCACATCCCAAATAAAACAAAACATAAAACATCAGATTTCAGTAGCTTAAATGAATAGTGCATGAACAGTGACAACAGCCTTCCACAACTAACCCACATCTCCAGTTTGTGTACGACGCCTTTCACGTCACTTGACTTTAGCAAAGGCCTGCCTAGCGTGTTTCAGAGGAAAGCAAGTGACATCAACTTTAAACAAAATAGTCCAGCAACCAAAACTAAGGCGGTCCATAAGAAGCAATACCTACACCAAATGATTTGACAATATTGTTCATCTTGTTAGTTTTGCTTATAAAAGGTGTCTTAACACCTATTCACACCTGTCCTTGGTCAAAAGATTGTGTAAAGTTGCTCTAACTCCCCCCTCGACATTACAAACAAGCTTTAACAATCCTTTCTTATGACAACAAGGATATCAAACTTGTCCATCTGAGGACCACCGTGAAGACCTGTGTATCGTTTGTTCCTGTTCTGATGCAACATAAAGAGTTCCTTCAATGACCGGTGCTGCTGACAGTGTGGCTCCAAGAGAACAACCAACCATTCAAAATCAATGTTCGTGCAGGTTCAAAGAAACAAAAATGGATGAGTGAGTAGGAGGGAATGAAGAGGGAGCAAAACAACAGAACAGGGAACTAATCCAAAAATGGTAGAGAGAAGAGGAGAAACACGGGGCGTGAGGAAGGGGGAAAAGGAGAGGAACTGAATCTGCTTCAGGTCAGGGAGGGGAAACGAGCAGGTAACAAAAAAAAATGAGATCCAAGCACAAGTTCAATTCTATTAAAAGGAAACGGGTGGAGATGAGTTGATCAATTTGCTTCTGAAGGCTTAGGCAGGAGGAAAGGGAAGGGGTTTTCCCTATGTGTCTAGGTGGAGGAAGAGGAGGAGGCCTTAATCAGGCATGTATGGGCGGAGGTGATCCTCGACGTCTCCCACACCCCAGCAGGTCAGCTGGTCCTGGGGCAAGTACAGGCAGAGGCTGCACAACTTGAAAACTGTGGCCTTTGTTTTAGGAGTCTGCAAGAGAGGCAGACGGAGGGCGTTAGAGTCAGAGGTAAAAGCTTTCAGACCTCCTCACAAAACTACAGCAGCTAACAATGCCATAACATCTCTAAGTGGTAATGTTTTCATTGTGCCAACTCACCTGTAAGTGCTGTCTATCCATAAAGAGAAATACAGACTGAGTTGGGTTGTTCATGACCATACCCGCCTTGTCCTTTCTGCCCAAAGCATGCAAGCACTGCTTCTCATAGTCTCCATGATGAAATTCAAACTTGGCCTGTAGACAAGAGGTTTGACACGTGAACCTGTTAATTTATTACAACAACAGATGTCCCAAACTGGAGAATGTTAGCAAAGTCGGTTATTCTTCAGAACAAGTATAGACATTGACAAGGTGGCAGGTTCTGACCTGAACAGGCCTGAAGGGTTCGTCCTCAGCCCCCTTCCATCTGGAGAACAGCAGACAGACAATCTTCTCAATGTCATTGCGTGGCCAAAGGATGAAGTCCATCTCCTGTGTGCAGCCAATCACATCCTGGGAAGACATGAGGACAAAGGAGTGTATGAGAGGATGCCTGCTCCAGCCGGCTCTGCCTCCATCGTTCCCAAACTTACCCTTCGCATCGACTGGTAACGGGGAGCGTGCAGTTGCACAACATCTTTTTGCAGGAGATCTATGGAACTCTCAAGAGAGTAGCTGGAATCCCGCACACCTCGTAGGATGTTTTCTTCATAGTTGTTGGTCATCACAGGCACAACTTCAGCTACCTCAAAAAGTGCAGACTTCTTTTTCTGCAATGAAAAAAAACAACAATTTTACATCACGACGGAATCAGATGTATGATCATTGACTGCTAGAAGCTGGAAGAAAGTTATGCAATGTGTTGAGACTCCTAAAGTGCAGTGACAGTAATGAGTGCATGTTTCCATTATGCTGACAAACCTTGTCTTTGAATACGAAGGCTATATAAATCTTGAAGTCAAACTGATCAGCCAAAGATTCCCTTTTCTTCCGAAGCTGAGCTCGAAGTCGATTCCGTGTGTGATTTCTTCGCGAAGTTGGGTCCCCCATTGTCGGACTGTGACGGTTGTTTCTTCTCTGAGCAGAATATTTTGGACTACGCTCCCTAGTTTCTGCGTTTTAAAAAACCCCGGGATAGAGGATGGAGCTGGCTACCCTTTGCAGAGACAAACGCGTCCAACAACTCTAAACACTAGCTCTGTGAAACACCCACTACTAACTACCAACTGAAAAAGTTCAACAAATCAAAAACACAACTAAGCCATTTTAATTTTGGTAAAAGGGCAAATGCTAATGAGGGGAATGATCCACAAACTACGACTTCATCTCTGCTTTACTCAGAAACCCATGTTTAAGACTTTCCAATAGGAGCCGAATGAACGTCCGTCAACCAGCCATCGACGAGATCAACAAAGGAACAACTCAAATTTGATTGAAACTATCCGATAAAAATGTAACTGAAATGATCAGAAAACGTTGCTACTGTAAATACCCATATCAGCAATTAAAGTTTGCGAGTGAAATTGGAGGATTACACAGACAAATATCCTAACATTTGTGGTCATTTCAGAATCCCTCCTCCATGTTTATGTCTCTGTATTGACGGCCTTTACGTGCGTGTTACAGACGGGTCGGGGAGACGGACAAACATGGCAGGTAAATGCAGATGCCAGGAGATGTTGGCACCGGGTAACATCGAAGACTACTGGGAGAGTAACCTGACATTTCCTTGACTCTTTACTGCCACTCGTCCGGCCCCGGGCCTGCGCTGCTGCTGCCACTCATACTCATGGTTGTGGGCGTATTTTTAGCACACTAGCTAATGTGAGCTAGCAAGCTAACTAGGCATTCACTTTCGACACTAGCTAGTAGCGAACCCGACGCTAAAGCTACATCTTATCAACTGACAGACCGGCGTAATTGAGGCCCGTGTGCGGGGTGGAAAGCTATCGTCCAGTCATCTTTCTGCGTGTTTACATTTTCCCACCTGCTTCACTGTGGCTGCCAGTGCTGTCGCGAGTCAGGAGACTTTTCAGGCTTCACTGACTTAACTTGTTTTGCCTGTGCTCAGCATTTTTAGCTTCGATATCATTCGCCCCCGAGTCGCGTCTAGTCAACAACTTCCGACGACGAATTAATAGCTAACCAACGACGAACACAGAATTGAGAAAGTAAGAGGGAATCTTCTTGGAAGTTTCGAGATGTTTGCGCTTGTTTTCCTTCGTGCTTCTCTTTTCTTCCGTCGTCACAACCTCCGGCTCGCCCTGCCGCATGCCATGTCAAGATAAATCGACAATCCAGCGGAAATCCTCCGTTCTTTCAGTCGACATTTGGCGTGGTCTCTCTCCTGGCGGGGCCATATTTAACGACGTGGCGTCCAACGTTTTTTCCCTTTGCTTTCTTTGTGTTTTGATCGGCTAATAACGGCACACACAAGCTGTTCGATCAACAGCCTCCTCAAAATGGCTGCGCAGCGAGCTACAAGACATGACGTGTGCTGACACGTGACCACATGAGCTACAAAACAACAGGAACAAGGAGAAGGGTCCCGAGTGGCGCGCGTGACTTTTTTCCCCACCCGAAACTCGACATTAATTCTGTGATTGATTGATTGCCGTCACGTGACGGCGATAAATGGCACTACTTTCACTACACGGCTACTGTTGTTTCGTTATACGTTCAGGCTACATATCATCACCCTAACCACAACATAATCATATAATATATAAACTCAAGAGTTAGGTTCACTTCCGGGAAGGTTCCGCCTACGCCTCCCGTATTGGCTACTATATGTGTATTCACCGCCTTGTAGTCGAATAATGGGTGGGAATTTAATCACGCGCACTCCTTAACCACGTGACCCAGTGGGCGTATTTAAGTCCCTGGCGCGAGTTCCTCAGAAGAAGAGAAAAGGAGTCCAAACAACGAGGTGAGTTGGTCGAGCAATAACGAGCTTTTATGTATTAATTTGTCCCAATTTCTTCATGAAAGTCATCCTGTGCGGTTGTATGGCGACTAACGCTTATCTCAGTTAAGCTATTAGACATTTTGCTTCGTGTAACCTCGTCTGCTAGCCCTTAGCTGCCTCAGCTGACCGTTTGTACTCTTTCTTACTTCGTTACTGAAATGGACACAAAATGAACTAATCTTAACGTTTTCTCCCCTTCGCGGATATAAATGTACTAAATCTCCCGATGTAAACATTTTGTAGACTTGCTTAAAGTTGTAACCCTGTAATTAAGATGTATTGTCCACACCTGCTCTTATAACGTTTGAATTTAACTTGAGTGTTAATGATTCCTTATCACATTTCTTCTCTCTAGTTGATCAAAATGAGTTCTACTGGCAAACCAAAACAAGTGAAGTCTTCAGAGAACCTCGGGGTGAGTAAAGTCTTGATTGAAAACAAGCATTGATGCGGTATATTCTCCCCAACTCAATCATTGACGGATCTGCCTGAAACACGTGTACTCATGCTGTGGCCAAACATTGACCAACCTTACTTGTTAGGTGTTGTATAATGAGCCTCAGAAAGACTCTTTCCCACGGCTGATCGAATGTGGGCCAGGGTGTCTTGTTTGCAGTCTAGTGTGCCCGGCCCCTTTCCCACGCCTGTGCAGCAGTTGCGCCATTTCGCCCGTGCCCTCTCCCATGGTGACAGTGTAACTAAAGTAATGCGTGCAAAGTGATGCTAAGCCCTAGTGAATGGACACCGTGAACGTGAGAACACTTGTTGTGCATTTCCCATGTGACTGCCTTGTTTCGCAAGACACACCTGGGAAGTGTGTGTCACTGCTTGTCCCCTGAGTCTTGACTTCTGTTTACACTGTTCATATCTGCCACATGTGATCCTTGGTAACCCTGCGATCCTTGGTTTTTCAGAGCTTTTTTGCACCCTCTCAAAAAGTAATGGGCCCCCCTAGGAAAACCCTGCAGCTATTGCAGCCGTCCACCATCAACAAAGACCTGGGCCGGTCAGCTCAGGTATGCAGTGACGTCTTAGAAGTAGCTTTGTTATATCCGAGCTAATCTACTTCATAATGACAACGAAGATCTGTGGCCATGACGTGTTCCAAACCTAAAACTATCTTTTCTCCACAGGCAGGAAAAGTGATACCCAAACGTAAACAGTGGAGCACAGAGCAACCTAGAGGGTCAAAAAGGGTGAAGGTGGAAGTCAAATCCACACAAACGGAAGAAGCCCAGCTTTTGCCAGATGGTTTCTCCAGTGAAGCATATGAACTTATGGTCAAAGGTAAGCAGGGATGTGTAATTGGTGTTAGTAGGTGAATCTTGAAACTGTACAAATGTATCTAAAGCTGTTGTGGCTCAACTTGAACCCAGTCATTTAACTTTTTAATTACCGTTTGTAGAAACGCCTCCCTCCGCTTACTGGAAAGAAGTGGCCGAGGAGCGACGGAAGGCTCTGTACAATGTTCTGCAGGAGAACGAGAAGGTGAGTTAATCACTAAGAATCTGCTAATGTTTAGTCCTCAGCTGAGCCGTTCACACGCTCCCACTGATATAATCAACCTGAACCCTTGGCCCCGGTCCAGCTAGCATTGCATTTTAAACAATGGCCTTTTAATTGTGTTAATTTTAGTTGACAAGCTCAACTTGGTCAGTAATCCTGTTAAGGCTGCCTTGTCTGTAGAAATTTGGGAGGAACATCTCCACCCTGAGATTAATGGCTTCTCTGTAGCGTTGATTGGCCCTTTGTTAGACCAGATTGCCCTTTTGTACTGCAGGTTTGATTTTGTCAGCAATCGCACTAACCATTCATCATCTTTTATTCCAGTTGCATAAAGACATCGAGGCCAAGGATGAGCAGATAACGAAGCTAAAGAGTGAGAACGAAGAGCTGCAGGAGCTGGCAGAACATGTTCAATACATGGCTGACATGATTGAGGTAAGCCATAGGTTTAGGAGAAATGCATTTATGTATTGAGCAACAAAGACTATTCAGTTATTCCAACTCTGGTAACCCTTCAAGCCTAAGATGCATTATTGTCCCTGTGATGAGCAATACTAAGGGTAAAGTGATGATGCCCAGCAGAATGGCCACGTTCAGTATTAGATTGATACTACCTGGAGGATAGAATGAATTGTATTCTACAAATTGCTTTTGAAGTGCATGTTGGTAATTGGCGATGAGCAAACTGCTACAACTTGAATACATCCATGTTTTGGTACTTGGCTAAAGACCCAATTCTCTCCTTTCAGAGACTGACAGGGAAGACTCCTGACAATCTGGAGCAGCTGAGGGAGATCGCACTCGATGCGGAGGATGATGATGATGATGATGACGACGCCGCCGATGATTACGAAGACAGCGACGAAGACGACGACAGGGGGGAAATGACGCTACATAGTGACGAGGGGTCGGCGTGTAGCGAGAGCGAGTGATCCAGCATTGGACCTGGTGTGAACCACAGTATAGACATTCAGAAAGCAGGATTGACCTGCAGATACCAACCAGTGTACTGATGGACTGAAGTAGGATTTGCTTTCCAGAGCTTTTTCTAAGATTTTATTTGTTTACTTGATTGTGGAATACCTAAATATCAGACTGTTCTGAGCTTTTGAAGAGTTTTTTTAATTTTTATTTCAAGTGACATTTGGCCAGAAAATACAGCAATGGCCAATTTAAAGTTCCAAACCTGTTCTGTGTCTTACTCTGTAACTGTAACCTGATTTGGTCAAATGGACCCTGTGCACCTTCACTTTTAGATGTGACTTAAAATGTGTTTTTACAGTGTTTGTAAATTGCAGTTTGTGTACATAAAGCATTATGGCTTTGTAAAAATAAACACTTTATTAAGACATTTCTCTGGTTGCCTTAACCAAGTGGTTCTCAAAGAGGGGGGGGGCGTGACCCCCTATGGGGGGTGCAGAGCTACTCTGGGGGTGGGGGGGGGGTGTGGAACTGGAAATGGAGCTGTATGAATAAGTACCATTCCAGGAAACTGAATGAGGTTGGCAATGGGACGTTCCGGCACTTATCTTTGACATATTCCATTACGGTTCATGTCAAATAGTAAAGATCATGTCAAATATTTCAAAAAAATTATTTTTTAAACTCAAAGGGTATATTTTATGTAAACAAGGCCTTTTGTCCCTAAAAGTTCCAAAATTAATGGAAACATTTGTGGTGATGCGTTGGACTGGAGTCAGACTAAAGGTGTGACACAAAAATAATTGAAAATTTACACTATATGCTTTAGATAACAGTCAAACAATTTGGGGTCCAATTGACCCCAGAGGATAAAAGGTGCATGTAAAACGGGAGGTCATTACGAGGGACTGTTAGTTTTCACCCAGTAAATGTTCAGCTGGCTTGTGTTCAAGCTGGAACATTCAATCTACTTGCAAACCCCTTAAGTAAGAAGTTGAGCAAGTCCCTGTTACCTTTTCTGGTAAACTGAATCCCACTCTGTGGGTGCACGGTGTTGTGCATTATGATGCTGCCGGAGTGCAAGACTGTTTGGATAATGTGAACAATGAACATATATGAATCCCACGTAACGGTTCTTCCATTTTAAATGGTACATGACTGAAATATGTGCAACGAAATGGAAAACTATGTTTCCGCCCGGTCTCGAACCGGGGACCTTTCGCGTGTGAGGCGAACGTGATAACCACTACACTACGGAAACCTACATGACCTACCATACAAATTAACAACATCTCTCAAGTTCGAGGTAAACGGCCAACAGCTTAACGAAATATCATTACACCTACTGGACGTTGTGTGTTTCCGTAGTGTAGTGGTTATCACGTTCGCCTAACACGCGAAAGGTCCCCGGTTCGAGACCGGGCGGAAACAATTTTGCCCACCCCATTGGTCAGATAAGTCTCGAGAAGAACGATGTGCTAAAATACTCTGTACAATGAGGCCATCTAGAGGTTAGTAGTTGCAATTCGTAATTACACATGTAGTAGTTTAAAGGGTTAATTTGACCATTTATCATTTTGTCTCAACATGACATAAATTATGATGAGGTGGGTAAAAGTGCCGTGACCCGGATTCGAACCGGGGTTGCTGCGGCCACAACGCAGAGTACTAACCACTATACGATCACGGCTTGTGAATAAGAGCGCTCAGTAGTGGATAGAACCCAATTTTGACACTTCATTTGAGCTCTTGCGATGCACGATTAGTATTACATGTTAATCATAGCAGTGGGTTTCTAATTGTCATGAACCTCATTACTCAACATCCTTTTGAAATAAGTTTGTATTTATCACTCTATAAACCTACGGTAACTTGTACAAGTGGTTTTCATGTCACCATGCTGTCCAAATGAACACACACCATATGGACAATTACCGAGAATATCGTTGGTGACGGCGACATATATCAGTTTCCGTAGTGTAGTGGTTATCACGTTCGCCTAACACGCGAAAGGTCCCCGGTTCGAGACCGGGCGGAAACATTTGTTATGCTTTGTAACACTCGAAAACAAACCATCAGCCTTTCCCTTCCAGCTTAAATTCACCATGGTGCCAAAATATTGTTAAGATATTAGTTGTGTGCAATTTGTACGACTTAACTTGACACATACTGTATGCGGTAGATGGCAGTCTCACACTCTTCACCTCTCACCATTAACCTTACACCAAAAAGCTTTTATTTTGAAATTGGTGCTACAGGAGGTTGAGGTGAACGTGGCACGGAGGAGATTGACATTTTGACAGAAACCGGCGGTAAACCTCACACTCACTCCTCTGCGTGTGTGTGTCAGCGTTGAATCACAGCGCAGTAACAAGTCTCTGCTGCTACGTTGCTGAGCAGATTGGTGACTTCTTGTCGGCGTAACTCCACCGTCTGACGCTCTGAAATGATCGATCGAGTAATTTAAGGTTAGTCTGACTTTTAACCATTTCTGCTGTTGTTCAGTCTCACTTGTTTGCTCCTGGCGTTCCCCGGTCGGTTGTTTTATTGACAAGTTATGTGTGTTGAAGTTGTGGATTCATTTGTCGTTGTTATGTTTTAGGTTTATTGTTTATTGTTTGTTTTTGTTGGTGAGTGTGGTTATACACGTAATGTATACCGACGCTTATAAGCGGCTATATTTAATGTAATATTGTTCTGATTTCCATTGTACATTCTGCTCCGTACATGAACAACATGTCAAGTTCTTTTCTACCCGCCCGTCAAAACGCCAAAAACCTTTTAAAAATTGAATTAAAGCAGTGACATCACAGCTTGTAGTCTTTGTCACACACACACATCATGAGGGGGATACAAGACATGCATGAGAAACAGCCTAGACTCTTAAGTGCGTGGTCTCATTTGAAGCAAAGCACAGTTAACACTCGTGAACACACAGCTCCTCTCTTAAATTTGGCTTGTGATTAGTATGTCAACATGGCACTGCTCCATAGAAACAATGAACTTCTCCTAACCACTTTCACTTTGGGAAAGCACACTTCTTCCAGGAGGAACTGACCCAACCACTTGGTGAAATTGGGAACCTGTTGCTAGCTTCATTAAAAGAGCTTCCTGTCAGGAAGATATGAGGTCAAACTTGTTTTTAAAGCTCCTCGACAGCCTCCAGGTCCGCTTCTTCAAAACTACAACGCGAAACTCCACTCAGCTCACACGAGATACCGCCTGTGTTGTTTTTCAAGTTGATTCTTGATTGGTTTTTTTTAGTTCTTTTTGTCATTCATTCTGGGTGTCATTCTCATTCAGGATGTGGATTGTGTGTGTGTGTGTGTGTGTGTGTTGTTAGGGGGCAGTTGGATTGGAGAGATGTCAGGGAACGAATCACTAGAGTGTGCGCTTGCTTTTGTGACACAGCAGGGTAGTTAGTCACAGGGTTGAATGCCCCAAAGGGAGATGAAGAGAGAGGGAGAGGAGCTGTGTCAAAGGTAAAGAGCAAAGAAGGCAGAACAAATAAACATGGTGAAAGATACAACAAAATGAAAGTGAGGGGCAAGAAGAGAAGAGAAGAGAAAGCAACAGATAACAGTAAGGGGAAGGGAGGCAGAGAGTTAGAACTCTCAAAGGAGGGCAGGGGGTTTACAAAAGCAATAAAAGTGTGCAGTACCTTGACTTTCGCCTGTAGCTGTTACTAATGGAAGCCAGATGATTGTTCATGAGTTGGACAGAGATGGATACAGATGGAGATGTTCCCCATCACCCGACCAAATATGTCTCCAGTTATAATATTGAAGATGACGATGAAGACCAAAGTGTTAAAGTGAAGTGGTTTACAGATTTCTGATTGTTTCCTCTTCTTTTGACACTCTGACCAAACTGAGGTTTAAGTGTTTCCCTCTTTCACTCTTAACTCTGTACCAGCGACCAGACCTCAACATCCACTGAATCTGTGTGTGTGTGTGTGTGTGTGTGTGTGTGTGTGTGTGTGTGTGTGTGTGTGTGTGTGTGTGTGTGTGTGTGTGTGTGTGTGTGTGTGTGTGTGTGTGTGTGTGTGTGTGTGTGTGTGTGTGTGTGTGTGCGCGCGCGCAACTCTGAACTTTACAGCAGTGTTTGCTCCTTTGTGCTTGCACCACATGAAACTGATTTGCGTGTGTGTGAGAGTTTCCCTGTGCAGCTGGAAGAGGTAACGGGAAGAGAAGTGTGCGTGTGTGTGTGTGTGTGTGTGTGTGTGGTTGTCTGTGATCCTGCCTGGTTTTATGAAGTCGATGGTATGTCTCATAAATAAAATGACAGGACCTTGTGCTGTCATTACACACCAACATAATCCAATCAGCCCCACTTACTGCACCCATCAAGAGGCTCTACTGTTGTTCGTCACCTGCATCTGGTTTAGAAATCTCCCACGGCAGCTCCTTCCTTCTGCCAAACTCTCAGGTTATATGAAATGATGTTCTCTATACTCTGAAACTGTATCATCTCATCCCACCAGAGCGGCTTTGAATGCAATGGCGGAGCTTCCGTCTGGACTGCTGGAGGCGTGTGTGGTGGTGGGGGCCTCCAGTGATAAGCTGCGAGATATATACCAGGTACACGTGCTGTACACACACACACACACGCAGAGAGGCAGACATGTGTATTCTATAAGATGTTTGAATTGATTTTTATGTGTCAATCGTGAATCTGTATTTCCCAAATGTGTCTCAGCTCCATCAGCAGAATAAACTGAACGACCTCCCGGTACTGGAGGCGGAGTTACTGCAGGTCCATGCCCCGCCCTTTGTTTCCAAGGAGACCAACTCCAGTCAGGCGATTGGTCCAGCGTTTAGTCGTGTCCAGAGGAGGAAGAGCTTTATTAAGAAGGTATAATATCTATTTCATATTCAATTCTAAAAAAAGAGTGAAAGTATTGTTGGTCCAATCAAAAGGTGAATTCAGCAGGCAGCATCTTTGTGTCAGAAATGAAGTGCTGGTGTTTGTTTTGTTTGCAGAAAAGGCGAGATCGTGCTGCGGAGTCTCTGACTAATGGAGAGACGGCCAATCGCGCTGAAGTGGCCTCAGCGACGGAGGACATCAGCGTTCCAAAGGACCTGGACCTCATCGCTTTGCCACAGCTTTGTTTCCCTGGTAAAGTGTTTTCAAAGGAATACTCGACCCATTATACAAATCTGTTTCCATGGCAAACTCAGGATTCAGTTACTTTGATAACATCAACACCTCTGTTCTTTATTGCTCATTCATATTTCCAGCAAGATCGTGCTTATTCTGAGAACTAGTGCTTTCATGACTTGACATGCCCCAGCTGTGATTGCCAGTGGTCTGGTTGAATAGCACCCTGGGGTGATGGATTACTATCTGGCTGTGTTATTGCTGCCACAGATCCTTATCTGATTTGCCTGGCATCATGGCAACAAAAGCCCAGATCCCAGATTTGTTTTGCTGTTGGTCAACCCTATCAAACACATCAAAACCCCAAACTACACTGGATTGTTGTTTCCTTACTCTTTAACATGATACTGTATATTATGCCAGGTGGTCTTCAGTTTGCCACCGAGCAGAGAGAAGACCGCTACCACTTCCTGGTTTTTACTGACATGTTTGGGAACCGAACGCATGGAGTTGTAGTGCAGTACGACAGAGCTGTGCAGGTAAAGAGAGACACACACTTGGGATAGAGTTGGTACACACATTGTCTTTGTTGAAAGATGATACGTGTGTGTTCACTGTGGCATCTTATTGTCTGTCTGTGACATCAGGCCTGTCAAGAAGGGCAGAACGGCCATAGGTGGAATTCGTCCAAGTCGCGACTCTTCACACCCTTTGCTATCTGTGTCATCTCCAAGTTTCCATACTACAATGCTTTGAGGGACTGCCTGTCATGGTAATAATGTCTGCAGCTTAAAGGTTACTTGGTCACGTCTTCTATGCTTCATACACCTCCTCTCCTTCCCTCAGTCTCCTGGTCCAGTTGCGTTTAGTCAGACAGGCCGACTTCGAGGAGACGATCAAGGAATTTTCCGCCAAACTGTCGCTGGTGCCTTTACCTCCTCCTGGACAGCTACACGTGGTCGGTCCCTGCTTTTCTTTGACCCCCCCTCTTGTCTACATCTACATCTGCCCTCCCCTCCCTCATAGATCAGTGCGTTAATGTACATTGTGTGTGTTGTGATAGTCTTTCAGCCTCCGTCCCCTCCACGTGGTCCTTCCGTCCAGGGAGGATCCAGACAGACCTGTTATCGATATGGACCTGCATCTGCCTTTCCTCTGCTTCACACACACAACACTGCTGCAGGTAGATTACAGCACAGACCCTAGTATAGCATGTTACAGCGAGGCAAGGACGGGGGATAAAGTGATGTAAAACACATTTTCCAAATGATTTAAAATGATTAGAGTCTCTCTCTCTCTCTGTTTAGGTGCTGTCCTCTGTCCTCCTAGAACAGAGGCTGGTCTTCTTCTCGGCCGACTGGGCCAGACTCACTCTGGTTGCAGAGAGTCTGTTGCTGTACCTGCAGGTCAGTGTAAACGAATTGTTCCTCCTCTTGACCTGTGTCTGTGTATATGTGTGTGTGTGTGTGACTTCATTTTTCTTCTTCCATCTCTGCAGCCTCTGTCCTGGCAGCATCCCTATGTTCCCGTCCTGTCTAGTGGAATGCTGGACTTCCTCATGGCTCCCACAGCTTTTTTGATGGGCTGTCACATCAGTCACATCGAGGAGGTCGCTGCAGTAAGTACACATCGTCGTCTTCTGTGATTTATTATGTCATTATGTTGATATATCTGTTGTGAGACGAGCAAACTCTTGGGTCTCTACAGTCTGAAGTCTCATGTTGGCTGTAGTATGGTAATGAATCAGTTTCTGTTATCAGTCACGGCACATTGGTCCACATTCTCAGATCACATTTGGTATTGTCTAAAGGCCTGACACGCCTTTTTGTCCTTTGTCCCAACTGAACTTGCCCATTAACAATAACGGTTTATTCATCTACATTCAGACGCAGTGGCGATGTTTTATTCAGAATATGAAACAGTAGCAGTCTGTTCAGCTGAAAGCACTGCTCTGTTCAGCTGTGTTATAATGACTGGCTCTCACTGTATCGACAATACTTGCATATGTGTGTGTGTGCTTGTGTGTGCCCATATAGGAGACAGAGGACCTAATCTTGGTGAATATAGATGAAGGCATCATTGAGACGTCATGGTCTGAAACTGTTGACTTACCAGCTTTCCCTCTGGCTGCAGCTGAGAGCTTCATCTCAAGGTTACACACGCACACAGCAACAAGTAGAAATCTGAACATTTTTGAAGTTGCTCAGAGATGTGACAGACGCGTACTTGTCCCTTTGTCTGTCCAGGGCAGAGTGTCTCCAGCTGAACTATGACTTGGAGCTGTGTCACCTCAGATCAGGCACCGACGCCAATGAGGCGCTGTACCAACGAAGGGAATGGCAGAAACGTCTCAACACGCAGATACAAAACATCAGCCTGGAACTAGTAGTCAATATCTTTAGGTGTGTGTGTGTGTGTGTGTGTGTGTGTGTGTGTGTGTGTGTGTGTGTGTGTGTGTGTGTGTGTGTGTGTGTGTGCGTGTGCGTGTGCGTGTGCATACTTTGGGGCATTCCTTCTCAGTATCTTCTAGCTTATCTGTGTCTCATTCTTTCTCTGTCCCACTATCAGAGGAGTCCAGGACTTCCTAAACCATGAACACAGAGTTTTTAACAGTGAGGAGTTTCTGAGGACGAGGGAGCCTGCAGACCAGCCATTTTACAAAAAGGTACACACACACACACACCTTGTGACCACCTGTGCTGCATGTACAGTATTCATATATCATACTGTATGTGTCTCCAGGTATTAGAAACACACATCTTCCACTCATTCCTGCGTGACAGACTGAACAGGAAACTGGACGCCTTCAGCCGCATGGAGCTCAACACACGCACCCATGCAACACACAGGTATGATGCTGATATGATGTCATAGCTGTGTGACAGAGGCACAAAGGCTGAGGAGATGTATGAATGTATGTACTTTGCTTGGGCGGCCAGTGATTTCACAGAGAAACAAAGTTACACGCATGAATTCATCCACCTCATGTTTTTCTGCAGGAATCGTGCAATGACAGAGTCTCCTCGCCGTCCTCCCATGTCTGACCTTTCAAAGACTGGCTACAGGATCTACACCAGCCCTGAGAACAGGCTGAGCAGGAGGCTGGGAGCCAGTCTGCCTAATCTGGACGTACCTGTCAATGAAACGATGGCTGGCATAAACCCCAACAGACCAGCCTCCCTCAGGAAGATGACTCCTGACATGGGTCAGCACCGATGCAGGGGAAGGGGGGCTGACAGAATGGCTGGATTGAAGGAAATGAATCAAGTAATAGTTAATATAATTGTCTTCATTCAGGTTTGAAGCTCCCTCAGAAAGTGGTGAAAGTGTTCCGCCTCCCAGACTTCCCGCCTCCTCTGGCCTACCATCATGTCCAGAACTATTATTGTGACATGGTGACGTCGCTGGGGAAGGCAATTAATGCGACACCACCTGAGGACTCTGCTCTGCTGGCCAGGTACTGAAAGGACCACACGGAAAATAATACAAGAATACAAAAATACTGTTTGTGTTTATACTCCTCTCTGTCCCTCTGTCCCTCTGTCCCTCTGTCCTCTCTGTCCCTCTGTCCCTCTGTCCCTCTGTCCCTCTGTCCCTCTGTCCCTCTGTCCTCTCTGTCCCTCTGTCCCTCTGTCCTCTCTGTCCCTCTGTCGCTCTGTCTCTCTGTCTCTCTCTCTGTCCAGGTACCACTACTTGCGTGGTTTGGTAAACACTGTGTCCAACAGACGTCTGGATGCCTTGGAGGACTTCCAGAGCCTCTATAAGACAGACTCTGATATCTTCCCCTCACAGATGGTCAAGTCGCTGGTGGACTCCCTGCCAGAAGCTGAACGCTCCCAGGTTGGATGAGTCTGCTAATCATAAATAAGAAGGAATTTGCCTTTTATTGTGGCGTTGGAATGTGGAATGCAGTCGTCTGTTATATTATCTGCTTACTTTGAATCCCTTGCATAGCGTTGAGGCGTGCTGCATGTTTGCTTGGGTGCTGATGAATAGGAATTTGCTACACAGGCGGACAAACGGCCAGAACTGAAGCGCCTCATCACTCGGGTCAAGAGGGACCAGGAGAGGGAGCGAGCGCGGCATGGCACCGAACACGACGGAGGTGCCATCAAGCGCTTTCAGCTGCCGAAAAAATACATGCACATGGAGGAGTTTGTGACATGTGTGCAGGAGTCTGGGATTGTAAAAGATCAAGGGACCATCCTAAGACTCTTTGAGGCTCTAACTGTAGGTAGGTAGTGTGTGCATCTGAAGATGTGTGATTTGTGTGTGTGTTCAGCCATGAGAGGAAAGGACTGTGTCACCAGCCATACCCCTCCTTCCTGGCAAACATTCACTCCTCAGGTTAATCATTACCACTTCGTCTTGGAGAAAAGTAAAGCTTGCAGGGTGGTGTGTCCAGGGTCATTCCCTGTTTCTGAATTCCGTTTCATTCTCTTAAGTCATTACTCCCAGTTATCCTCATTTAATTTACATTCTCAGTATTTTGCCGACGCCGTGTGAAGCTTCCCCCTTCCACAGTAGGATCAGCGTTGCGTTGTACATCATAAACACGTCAAGCATCCAGCAGCAAGCAGTGCCAGGCTGAGCTGCAATGGCCTGACAACATTCCTAGAATGCCAGGGAAGAGCTACAGAGAGACAAATAAGGAAAATTTGTTTTAAAGAGATTTTTGTTCGAGGATGTTGAGGAAGAGATAAGAGAGAGGGGTTGTGATTTTACTCCCAAACTATGTGTGTGTTAGCCAAAGGTAAAGTATGTGATGGAAGTTTGGAGAGACATCTTATCTCGACCTCCAGTTTGTGTAACCTGAGCAAGGATCTGGTTTTCCTGCATGGGTGGAACCAGAACGTATCAAGTTTTCCTTTCCTGTTTTGTCCTGTTTCTGGAAAAAGAGATGCCAAAAAACCGAAATGCTGGATTTATGGTGTCCATCGACTTTATTTTGTGACTTTCTGTTCCAGATGCTCCAGTTGAGAGAGAGAGAGAGAGAGAGCTGTTGCTAATTAATGGCTGGGCGTGTGTGTGCGTGTGTGAGGGAGTGGTCACAGACTTTGACTGTATTTAGTTATTGTTGTCGTGCTGTAACTGCTCACTCTGTGCAGCAATGATGCCAGGAAAGCTTCTGGGAAAGGGGGAAATTAAAGGAACCCACTCAGTTCTCAGAAGTGTGTGTATAGTGTGTGTGTGCGTGGGTGGGTTACAGGATTAATGATTAGGGCTGTCAGGATTCAGATAAGACTGATAAGATGATTGCATTTGCATTTATAGTAAATCCACATGAGGTAAATCATTCAACATAGGTCACAACAAACACATCGTTATGTCTTTATCATAAATCAATAGCAGCCTGGATGAAGATTAAGATGTTGATCATTTGTTTAGGTGTCCAGAAGCAGGTCGGTCCGGATCTGTTTCGAGTTTTCTACACGATCTGGAAGGAGACTGAGGCCGAGGCACAGGAGGTGTGTATGACTGATCGGTTACAAACTCCTATATCAATCACTCTGATCGTGGTAAATGGTGTGTTTATTTCATCAATCTATTTGAAATCTTCAGGTGTGTCTTCCTGCGTCTGTCCTGGAGCACATTGAGCCCAGCGAGTGTGTCTTCAAGCTCTCCTCCTCGGTGAAGACGAGCCGCGGCGTGGGGAAGATTGCCATGACTCAGCGCCGGCTCTTCCTGCTCACAGACGGGCGACCGGGATACGTCGATGTGGCACAATACAGAGATATAGAGGTGAGACCAATACTCCATGTCTCTTACATCTCCTCTGACCTTCCGTCCTCATATTTTCACGTTTTCTGTTTTGTAACGTGACCCCCTTGCCACTCAGGAGGTGAAGGTGACCTCGGCTCCCTTCCTGCTGCTGCGGATTCCCAGTCTGAAGCTGCGGGTTCGGGGGAAGAAGGAGGCGTTTGAGGCCAATCTGAAAACGGAGACCGAACTCTGGAACCTCATGGTCAAAGAGATGTGGGCCGGACGCAACATGGCCGACCAGCACAAGGTAAAGCTGTCACGGAGAGAGAGAGAGGAAGTATGTGTGTGAGTGTGTGTGTATGTGTGTGTGTATGTGTCATTATGAGTTACACATATACAGTGACTGATCCAAGAGTGTGTGTGCGTATGTGTGTGCATTCCAGTCTTTGTGAATCTCAGTGATGGTGGTGGGTGTGGTTTGCATTCCATGAGCAAAGGATGACCATAAACACACACACACACACACACACACACACACAAACACGCACAAAGACAAAGACAGGGGCTTTTGTCTCCCCAGGTGATTCAACTTAAACATCTTTAGTGTCTCATTCTCCTCTTTTCTCAAGTTCTCCCTTCCTCTTTCATTTCTTTTGTACTCCCTCAATCCTTTTAGATGTTGTGCTTCATTCTTCGTCCAGGTTTAAGCCTTTTTATTTAGTGCGTTTGTCTTTTTCCTCAAGGACCCCCAGTACATGCAGCAGGCTCTGACCAATGCCTTGCTCATGGACGCAGTAGTAGGCAGCCTGCAGAGCAACAAGGCCATCTATGCTGCGTCTAAACTAGCTCACTTTGACCGGATCAAGATGGAAGGTAGGTTATGATTGGTATTATTATTATTATAATTATTATTATTATTATTATTATCATTCTACTTTTTCGTTTTCCCATCTACAGTGGTTCTAATGCCGCCTGTTCACAGTTTCGGGTGAATGGTTTTGACATTTGGTTGCAGTTAGCAGATAAGTGGCACTTTAGTTGGAAACATTAAAGCGTCCTCGTGTGCAGGATGTGTCATTAGAATGTACCCGAGGGTTTTAATGAGTGTTTCTGCCTGCATTCATCACCTTGGAAAGGTTAGTTATCTCTCTATAACAGAGACCTGTGTGTGTGTGTGTTTGTGTATCTAGTGCCGATGATGGTTCCTAAGACAACAGCAGACACGCTGAAGCACAAAATTAACCCTTCCCTGGAGCTCGCCGCCCCGCAAGCTGTGGATGTGCTCCTGTACACACCAGGTACACAAAGACGTTCCTGTATCCACACGATATTCCTCCATAACTGGGTTACTTTCTGTTCTTTCTGTCATTGCCTCACACTGGCTCACAGGAGGAGGGGGTGGAAGGTGTGTTGAGACAGATAATATGTGTCATACAGCAGCTGAACACTCATGGAGATCTTTACACCACTTCCTCCTTTTGACTGTTGCCTCCATTCTGTGAAAATACTAAAAGAATCCAGATGGAGTGTGACAAAAAAAACAAACTGGGAGGAAACTCTGCTGTTATTTCCAGTGGGAGCTGAGGGATCAAGGAAAAGTACAGGATCGCTGACAGAGCAGAGCGATAGCCTGTTGACACGACATCCTACTCCTGCAAAAACAACAGGATTTTGTGTGTGTGAACATTCAAGCAAACACTTCAAAGTGGAGATAAGAAGGCATCTATTTAGGATTCAAACCTCTCAGAATAGATATGAGAACAAGTGTTTATAGGGCTACTTAGGGAATTAAATCACAGATTTGAAAATGGAGGCAGACAGATTGGTGGAGTCTGTGTGTGTGTGTCAGGAGGAGGAGGAGAGGGAATAACATGGCACAAGTGGAAAGACCGTCTGTGACCACTTAGATGCCTGGCTAGTGGCAGACTGAACCCTGGCACACACACACACACAAATAAATATAAACACACACATACATACAGAGTACAGTTGTGTTTCATAGCAGTCAGCTCTTTTGGATTTCAGTTGGTGAAAAGAACAAATCAGTCTATTCATCCCTCTCTCTCTCTCTCTCTCTCTCTCTCTCTCTCTCTCTCTCTTCCCCCTTCTCTCTCTCTCTGTCCCTCTCTCTCTGGTCTGAATATAGGTCACTGTATTGAATCTTTGGCCTGTAGCCAGCTCACTCCCAGCTCTCCCGCTCCCTTCTCTCCCTCCTGGTTTTTCTCACTTTCTACCTCCAGCTCCTCCCCCTCTCTGTCCGAACCTCTCCCTCTCCTCCTCCAGTGCTCGCCGCACTTTTAAATAGCAACACAATTTGTTGGAGGAAATGTGACCGTTAGTCAGTTTGAAGTCAGAGTGAGGGAGGGAGGGGCCGGTGTTTGGGACCAGAACAGTAATGAAAGTCATCTGTGTTATTCATGCGTTTGAATGTATATGAGGTGATGTCATCTGCTGAGGACCTTTAGAATGAATTTGAGTGTATATGTGTGTGTGTGTTTTCTAGGTCAGTTGTGGGTGTCTGTGAGCGCGGGGAAGGTGATGGTATTTGATGCCTCCAGCTGGTCCCTCACACACACTTGTCAAGTTGGAAATGCAAAACTGGTAAAAACAAAGCACACACAGACAACATACACACTATCAGCTCACAGTTCCTCCACATGCACACAAACTGATATTGTGCTTATTTGTACAACCATATGCCCTTTTTGCATCTTGTTTATTTACTTTCCTATGTAAACTTCTGTAGTGAAAGTGATTTCACAGCAGGTCCTTCATGGTTAAATGCGTTTTCAACACTCGGTCACATATTCAACCTCAAATCACCGTAACAATCAGCAGATCAATATTGAACCCATGCGTCATATCTTTATCCACATTTTTTTCATTCAGTTTTGTAGGTTTAGACGTTACAGCAGCTCTGTTAGGGGAATGTGGTGAATTTATGACTTTATTTATGTGTGCAAAGTTTTAAGGCTCTTCAAATGATTGACTGTTCACTGACCTCTACTCCAAGCATGCAGGTCACAGTCACATGAAATGTGTTATCTGTGTGTGTGTGTGTGTGTGTGTGTGTGTGTGTGTGTGTGTGTGTGTGTGTGTGTGTGTGTGTGTGTGTGTGTGTGTGTGTGTGTGTGTGTGTGTGTGTGTGTGTGTGTGTGTGTGTGAGAGCCTCACCACCGTAATAATTGTCTCAATCCTTTGGGCCTGCACTCTTATGACAGTTTTATGCCATGACAACTGATTTAAGTCCAGACTGAGAAGTGAGTTATGTCAAGTTCACCACTGCACCCATCAGCTTTACTGGCCATATTAAAGTGTGCAGTCACTGAGTATTGAAGCATATTTGGAACAATTCTGACATCTAGCGGAGAAAGCATGCATTGCACATGATTTGACTCGCACATGACCTTTTGTTTTTTTGCCGACTTTCAGCTTGTGCTTAAAAAATAGTTTTTGTCTTTCTCTTTCCTGTATCGGTATCACTCATGTCTGACCCACCTGATGAACCTCTCACTGTGTTTGTAGAACTGTATGCTGAGAGTGGACAAGGACCAAGTGTGGATGGGCTCTGAGGACTCTGTCATCTACATCATCAGCATGGTGGCCATGGTGTGTAACAGACAGCTCACCGAGCACAGGGTGGAGGTCACCGGACTGGCACTTGGCACAGACAAATACAGGTAACGCACACACACATATACAAATTGTCATTGAATGGGGCCACTCAAGAACAAACTGGCTCATTTGCTGCAATCATTTCTGCTAACTTTCTTAACTTTCCATCTTGTGTAATGTGTTCTTCAGCCAGAAGGTGGCGTACTCCTGCAGTACAGAGGGAACCGTCATGGTGTGGGAAGTCTCCACACTACAGGTCAGTTTGAAACAACACACACAGTGGTTTACAGTGTAACAATGTTTTCATGTGTTATGAAACTCCTCCTTTTAGATGTTTGCCTCTTTCAGCTTCTTGAATATTCATATATTTCATTATTTTGACCTCAGGTGAAGAAGCACTTTCGTCTGTCCTGCGATTCTCTGCATTCTGTTTACAGCTGCAACGGAACGCTGTGGTGCTGTAAGTCTGACACACACACATCAGCATTAAAGTGAGAAAGTGAGGAAGATGCAAAAGCAACATAATCTCTCTCTCTCTCTCTCTCTCTCTCTCTCTCTCTCTCTCTCTCTCCTTTGCTCTCTCTTGCTCTCTCTCTCTTTAGGCTCCAGGGACTGTATAATGGAGGTTTGGAGGAATGGTTCAATGAAACACCGCCTGAGTCTGCCTGAGCAACAAAAAGGATCCAGCACTACCTTCAGCTCTGTACTGCTGATACCAGAGGTAACACACACACACACACACACTAATGTTTGTCTGTTACTCTCTATGCATTGGTGGATCATATGACTTGTATTTGTTTGTGACCCTGGGCATGTCTTTGCTTGTGGTTTGTTTGTGTGTGTAGAGGGAGGAGCTGTGGAGTGTGTGTATAGACTCGGGGGAAGTGTGTGTTTGGCAACTAAAGGACACTACCAAACCGTTCCAGCGTGTGGCACTGCAGGACTGTGCGGGATGTTACTGCATGATAAAAGTTAAAAACCAGGTAAATACACAGCTACAGATACACAGGTCCAGGCAAACACACATGTACAAGCTTCAACCTTTCACATTGTCTCTCTTAGGTGTGGGTGGGCGGAGTCGGCCGCAGTTCAACCAAAGGGAAGATTTACATCCTGGACATTGAGCACCACCTGGTTCTGAAAGAGCTCCACGGCCACAACGACAAGGTGATGGCGCTGTGCTCTGCCGAGGATCGCTACGTCCTCAGCGGCGGCGCCAAACACGATGGGAAGATCGCCATCTGGAAGGTGGAGTAGCCACGGGGGGCGAAGCCGGCTAGCTGGAGAGGACAAATGGTGGGATTTTAGCCATGAGCCATCCATTAAAACTGCACAGGGGGCTGCCTGTGGCCCGGTAATGGACCCTGTGGTGTCCCAGGCCCACGGGGGAGATGGACGCAGGATCCACTTCTGGGTACCATCACAGAAATATGAACTTATGGCTCTCATATGAAGGAAGAGTTGGATTATTATTTACATGAAGCCTCAATAATGGAACTCTAACAGTAATTATACATAGTTTTGGAAAAGACTGAATAGATGAATATGAAAAGTCCAAGTTTCACTGTAGCTTCTGCTGCAGGTGCTTCTGTTTTGCATTAACCAACGATTCTTTATGCTGCATGTTTACATTTTACTCCTGCGGCCCGTTTCTTATTTAACACTCTGTCCTTTTTGAACCGAAGCTTCCACAAACCATTGTTACGCAGGGATTCTATGTAACATCTGTTTCATTTTCAATCTACTGGACCGTCTGCTCCTGGGAGAAACAGGAGAGACAATGGACATTATGATCAAATGTGAGCTTGACACAAACTCGTGACATGCCGCAACCATGGAAACGACTGGAATCTGCCAGTGACAAAACCACACATGGGCTTTCAGTTTCATATTGTTGTTTATCTTTACAGGATGCTTACCTCAGTGTGGGAAGTTTCTTTACTTCTCTATTTATTTACCTTTTTTAAGTTTCTGTCACAGTTGACCTTTCGCTGCATTTACTAAGACGTGTCAAGCCTAGTAAAGACTTTTACTTGCATTAAATGCATTAAACATGGAAATGTACATATTTATGAACTAAAGACATTGATATTCTGTAGGAAATACTTCACTAGTATTATAATTGATTCAGTGGCAATAAGTAACTAATACAGACTGAATATCGGCATTAATCCGGATCCTTCATATGTGAGAACATACAAAGGTTATTTTATTCAGTTTCTTTCCATTTTCATAAACATTTCATCTCCAACTTTCTGTGAATGTGGAACATGAGACTTGATCAATAAGCTCACATCTGAGTTATGGATGTTTAGAAATCCATTATCAGGGGAAACTTAAACAGTGTTTGGAGATGATATCAACCCAGGGTCAAACAGTTCCATGTCTAATAATGTATTTATAAATGACAAACAACTGATCCATGCATTTATTATACACACATTCCTTTTGCAAATTAAACAAATAACCAAACTATTTATGCGTTTAAGGTGCTTAGACTGTTTGTTTTTACTTATTCTTTAGGACATTATATTCTGTCCTCTAGACCTTTAACATTATTTTCTCATTTTAACCACCAGAACAAAGTGTCTAGTTTCTAACCAAAGCAGGGTTCAAGTCATATAACTAATAAATATAACTTATCTTAAAGTCTTTGGCATGGAAACATTATTGTATCCAACAGATGAAGAACTGACTTTGAATAAATGTGCTAAGTTGGGAAATATCTATTTGATATTGGCTCAATTTGTGGAGCTGATCTTGATGTCGGCCTGTTTGCAAATGGCTGAAGGTTTTTTACAGAATTTCTGGATGATTTAAAGACCGAAAACAAACAAGAATTATACCTATTACATTTACAAACCCAACCCTCTAGAATTTTGTGAACAGATGTTTTTGAATTTTTACGACAAATGTACAAAATAAAATTGTACAGTGCAAACACTAATCCATCTATTGTATTATTTTGCTTTTATACTATAATTGGTTAGTATGTTTGTGTATGTGTTTATGTTTGTATGTCAACACAACAAGCACCTTTCCTAGAAATCGCCTCCAAACTGGACACAAACATTCAGCCG